>NC_036846.1:15499840-15571922 GCF_002910315.2 Salvelinus sp. IW2-2015 | reverse complement strand
TAAATGTGGGTTTCTTTGGTGCTGTAGTTAAATGTAGGTCTTGGTTTTTCCTGTAGTTTAAATTGGTACCGGGTTTTTTCCTTGGTCCTGAAGTAAATGTACGTTCCCTTGGTCCTGTAGTTAAATGTGTGTTCCTTGGTCCTGTAGTTAAATGTAGGTTCCTTGGTCCTGTAGTTAAATGTAGGTTCTTGGTCCTGTAGTTAAATGTAGGGTTCCTTGGTCCTGTAGTAAATGTAGGGTTCCTTGGTCCTGTAGTTAAATGTAGGGTTCCTTGGTCCTGTAGTTAAATGTAGGTGTTCCTTGGCCTGTAGTTAAATGTGGTTCATCTTGTCCTGTAGTTAAATGTAGTTATCTTGGTCCTGTAGTAAATGTAGGTTTCTTGGGCCTGAGTGTAAATGTAGGTTCCTTGGTCCTGTAGTTAAATGTAGGGGCCCTTGGTCCTTGTAGTTAAATGTAGGTTCCTTGTCCTGTAGTTAAATGTAGGTTCCTTGGTCCTGTAGTTAAATGTAGGCTTCCTTGGCCTTGGGATTAAATGTAGTTCCTTGTCCTGTTATATATACATTTAACTACAGCACCAAGATAACCTACATTTAACTACAGCACCAAGATAACCTACAATACATTTAACAACAGCACCAAGAAACACTATACAAATAAATGGAGAGAAACTCAGTGCCCAGAATTATAATGGCCTCCTTATTCTACTTTTAATGACCCAATCAAATTCTCAAGGTCAAATTTATCAGGAAAGGTAGTCTTGCCAGCCCTTACCCTACCAGTACGACCTCACCTCACAGTTGGCTAATGGAAGGGGAATAGTTCCACTTAACCCTGCATTGGGGCATGTTGGGAAATGGAGTATCATGAGGCTAATAGCTCTATCACTTTACTCCCTCATACTTTCCTCCACTTTCAGATTGGTTTAAGAAACCCCCATCACGGTGTTCTTGTTGCTTTAATCCCTCAGGCTCACCTAATGAAGGGGTAATGAAAAGTTAATCCACATAGCTAGCTTCGCTTTTACTGTGCCTTTGGCTAATGCTGCTTTTAACTTCCTTTAGCTTGCCGGCTCTCTCATTAACTTTGAAATCACGAGTCATTAACAACAGGTTGTTAGGGGCAACCCTGTCGGCTGGCCTTTGCCAGAGCACTCTGCCACTCTGACTGTGGAATATTCTGCTGAAGGAAGTTTAAAGCACAATTAGGGAGACAAATTCCTTAGCACACACTGACCTCTAATGAGAATACTGGCTGGGTTTTCAGGGGCTCTTACCGTATCGATTTCACTTAGTTTCGAAGTCTCTAAAGGCAGGTACCTGAGCGGTTAAGCTTGTTGGGCCTGTAACCGAAAGGTTGCTTTTTTGAATTCCCAAGCTGACAAGGTGAAAATCTGTCGATGTGCCGTTGAGCAAGGCACTTGACCCTAATTGCTTATTTAAGTTGCTCTGGATAAGAGTGTCTGCTAAATGACGTAAATGTCAACACATTTGAAATGTCTCGCCCTCCAGGGCCAGCGAGGTTGCCCGCCAGAACTCTGGCCAGACTGTGTCCGTTTCAGCTGGAGTTTATAGACTTGTTTAATCCTAATTTCTTCTTTTAAGTGTGCACACTAAGAGTTGAGTTCAGTGAGATAATTGGAAAAATGCTTAACATAGTGTACTTTGTAGATATAGGCTTTTTGAACCCAGTCTGACAATAGCAGCTTATAAGGCAGCCTTATTTTTATTTATCAGAGTGGCAAAACATATTGATTTGTTATGTCTGTATTTTTACATGAAATTATTAATTATTTAAAAGGGTAATTAAGCAATAAGGCCAGAGGGGGTGTGGTATATGGCCAATATAGCACGGCTAAGGGCTGTTCTTCCGCACAACGCAACGCGGAGTACCTGGTTACAGCCATTACAGCCGAGGTGCCTTATTGCTATTATAAACTGGTGACTAACGTAATAAAAATAAATGTTTTGTAACACCCATGGTATGCAGTCTGATATACCACAGCTTTCAACCAATCAGCATTGATGGCTCAAACCACCCAGTTTATAATTAAAAATGAATCACTCCCAACATTTAGAGCAGAGATGGGCTATTAGTTATTTAAAATGACAGCAAAGGCTAATACTGTAGCTTGTCGTCTTTCCTCACAGTTAATTTTGTTCCGAATAGGAAATGGCTCACTCTCTTGTCTCTTCCTTCGCCTGCAAGTTACAATGCCATAAAATGTCATAAAACACGTCTGACCGCGCCAACAATAAATAGTGATTTGATTACAAATGGTTAATGCAAGGGCAAACAAGTGTATAAATGTTGCATTCCTGGGGCTTTCTGGACAGCTCTCAACTGATTACCAATTCATCATATTGGGGCTGTGGAGTTCTCCCACCAGCGATGCTCAGGAAAATGAGAATGAGTTTAACGAATGGGGATGAGGCTAATTCATCTGTCCTTGCTAGACCACCAGTTTGTATAGCTGGATATCAGACTTGGGTTCAAATACTATTTGAAATCTTTCATAATTTGAATATTTGCTTTTGCCTGCCTGAAGTTCCAGATGGAAATAGTTTGCAGATTGAGCTAGGCAACCTGCATCAAGCCCAGCATTAGTGTTTGAACCCAGGCCTGCTGTATTCCACTCTATTTCAAGATGTTCCACAGCAGAATGGAAGATTTCATGCAGCCCCAGAGAGACAGCCAGAAAAATAGCATGTTCTTCGCTGGATATGCTAGATAAAATCACACATATAATTAGGAACATAATGCAATGCATTATGTATGTGTTTATAGCCTGTACGTTGCCAGCATTTTATATGAACAAATGATACTACTTCTCTATCAGCCTAGTAGAACATCATGCTATAATGACTGATTTTAGACAGTACCAGTCAAAAGTTTGGACACACCTACTGTGTGAAAAACACCTAGGGTTTTTCTTTATTTTCTACATTTCTACAAGCTCGTTGAGAAATTGCCAAGAGTGCGCAAAGCTGTCATCAAGGCAAGGGTGGCTGCTTTGAAGAATCTCAACTATAAAATATATTTTGCTTCCTTATTAGTTATTTCATAGTTTTGATGTCTTAACTGTTATTCTACAATGTAGAAAATAGTAAAAATTCAGAAAAACCCTTGAATGAGTAGGTGTGTCCAAACTTTGGACTGGTACTGTATGGTGTCTTCATGTTTTCCCTTCTTCACATGATTTCATATGTTCTTTTACAGTGATAACAATGTGGTTGTCTTTCCACTATGTATAAGTCCAGAAGTATTTTTTGTTTAACTGTGGATATACAATGGATTCTGCATGCCTCAAGACTTCCACTTGATCTAGAAACAGAAGATAGAGGAGAGTAATGGAAGAGTTTAATTCCAAAGCGCTATATATCCATTTTCAGAAATGTTGGTAAATTAGTTTATATTGGTCAAAGAAATCATGAAAGAGATGGGTGTGTTGATTCAGTATCTAATTATGGCATGGGGTTGTTCAATGACAAATGTATCTGTTTAAAATCTATGACTGATGGTTTCATTCCAGAGCGACAAATAATTAGCAAAATGCTATATGTGTCCGCCTCACTCTCAGAGAAAGAAGTATTACTGCTAGGTTTTACACAGTCAAATGTAACAAATAACTACATTTTTAAGAACTGTACAAATGATACATATTTGTGACAAACACATTTAAAAAAAAATATCTAATACAGTAATATGAGATACACATGTAAAACATTTACACTTAAGTAATTTAGCAGATGTTCTTATCCAGAGCAATTTACAGTTAATGCATGAATCTTAAAATARCTAGGTGAGACAACCACACACAGTCAAATATACAGGATACGAACATTCCATTCCAGCTAAACAATGGATATACAGCGTTAAACAAAAAATGGCACATTTAAAATCGATGAGTTAAAAATTGGAGAACAGTAATATTTTACACACATATGAAGGTACCCATAACCAATCATTTCTGATGAAAAAACACAAATCTGAAAAATGTATATAGCGTTTTGGAAATATACTTTTCAATTACATACGAATTAGAGAAAACTACCAGAGAAAGTCGAGGGTACTGTGTGCACTGGCATCTCTTGCACATTTTCGGCAGTCCGCATGCTGTTGTGTCCATGCTGTAATTTTAATCAGATGCAGATCAAACAGGCTTGGTGTCTGTCATTGCTTTTATCTAGTCTTTGGGGACTCTTTCCTGCCTCTGCTTGGGCACCACCTGGGCCTCTCTTATTGTGCCAATCACATTACCCTGTCCCCGCAGGAGGCTCAGTCTCTATCTCTCATTTCTTTCCTCTGTTTTCTTTCCTTCTTTCTCTCTCAGGCAGCAATGTGATATTAACTGCAGAGTATTCATCACCGGAAAGGTGTTGCTGTAGACACACACACAAGCATGCACACACGCACACACACATGCACGTGCGGCCACACACGCACGCGCACACACGCACGCGCACGCGCACACACATGCACACAATTAAACTACATACACAGCATCTATAACAGAGACAAGCAATGGTTGCATGTTTGTAAGAGTGGAGTATTCTCTAGAAGTGTATACAGTCACCTAGTAAATGGATGACATGGATAACTGTGCAAGAAGTAACTAACTGTCTATTATTGCCAGTTACAAAATGTACCAGTATCATACAAGTGACTGCTGGCTTTTAATCCCACCCTTTCTCTATGTAGTGCAGCACCAGGGACACTGTCTGTAAAGTACTGTACAACCAAACAGGGACATTGAGCTGCTGCTGCTCCCTAAACCATTGTCTTCCTCTTTCCCACTGGGGAGGTGATTATCTATTGTCACACTCAACTACAGTGTTCCAGTTCCTATCACAGTGGAGGCATCCACTATGCAACAGTGCCTGGATGGTACTTGATGCCTTCTCTCATGATTTAAGACAGATTCAGGGACTAATTTATGGGGGCCTGCTCTGTAATTGTGCAAGCATGCCTTTGCATACCAGATCCTGCCAATGAGTTATGGCTCTTGCGGTACACCACGGCCGCTATGCCAGACAATCCATTTTGCATAGTTAGAAATCAATTTATGAGCGTTTACGTAGGCTGGGTGGTGTCAAGCTGGTGATGACTCGGGCTCCGGGTGAAGCCAGTGACTGTTGTAACCCCAACATATCCACTCATCTTAACGAGAAAAACATAGTCCCATTCTACTGCTTATGTATTTTTACCGCCGATATTTGATGCTAATTGGTTGGACGCCACTATTACACTTTATATTAAGTTGTTAATTACAATGATTCATTGGAATCATTCATCCTTAATTTGAGTCCATTAATTTGAGATTGTTGGAGAACATTGAAGTTGACCTAGCCCAAACCACTGTTAGGGTGGGTTTGTGGTGAGAGTAGTTGACTTGGTGGTGGTGCATTTGGTTATACTTATGAGTATAACTAAATGCACGCTTTTTATTGCTCTCACTTACTTCCTTTATCCTTTTTATCCCTCTGGGTCATAAGTCATTTTATTATTCCGTCCTACAGTAGATAGTGTGCCTGATTTTGGTTTTAAAATCCGAGATCATTAGATCTGGCTGTAACATTTGAAGATATGGACAACAATATTTTTCGGGGGGAGAACGAAGCTATTTACCTCTACATTTATAAATCAGAAGTCCTTCTCCTTCACAGCAAGGGGTTTGATAGGAGAGGGATGCTGGCCTGGAAATCATGAATCATGAATCTCAATTTCAGCTAATCTTGGTTCAGCAGAATTTATCTCTGATGATGGGGAAATATATTGGAGGCCGACCAACATTTCTACAGCAGCCGGCAAAGTTTGAAGCTCTGCTTAAGCCTCCGCATTTGTGTTTAAGTAGCTGAGAGCCACACCATAATCTGCTATTTCATTTGTAGCATTAATTAAATTATGTTTGTTTAGGTTGGCTTTGTTGTGGCCTACTGAAATTAATGGCCTATCGTGTAATATTGTGTAGAAAGAAGGACCTGGGATGTCCCTTTCCCCTATAGGAATCTTTCCCTTGTCTTGGCCAAAATGGAAGGAGTTGGAGGGTTGTGAGTGTTCCGTTGCTGAGAGGAAACGGTTGGTATTTCCACAACAAACATGTGACAGAGTCTTCCGTTAGCTTAATGAACTGGAGGTTAGAGGTCTTGCACGTCATGACTCCAGCTGTCTTTGCAGTAACCAGGGGTGCTGAACCAGGGTCCAATTGGAGTAGGGTGGAGAGGCACCATATCTATGGCTAGCATAGGGGGCCGCTGGGCCAGTGGGAAGGAATTACCAAAGGGCTAATGGAGAAGAAGCCTGCTTTGCACTTCATGATKAATTAATTATAACATTCAGCTTGATGGCTCTCTGAGGACCATGGTGCTTTGCTGCTTGCTGCTGATGCGCTGTCTGCCGTTGACGCTCTATCACCACAAGGAGCGAGACATGTAAAGTCACACGGTACACTACCATGTTGCTYTACAAATTACTAGTCCTAATTTGATAGAGGGAAATATAATTGGCAGATTCATTACACTCTGTATTAAACCTATTTTATAGAAACATATGCAATTACAGTGATACCGGACATGCTATCTTGAACCCTTGCTTAATTACTGTACTTTGGTTCCAATTGAGAATTTCTTCTTTTTACGATATGGCTTTAATTTATTCACATTGTTCACGTCTTTGATGTTCTCAAAAGGCTGTGGTATAGATTATAGGAGTTCATCATTGTAGTTGGATTGCTGCAATTAATTTGATGAAAAAATATTTGAGCCAGGGCAAGATAAAATGTCATAAGGGATTTCCACTAGGCTTATCAAAAAAGTTTTCTGTATTGTATTTGAATCTTCTTTTATCATGCCACCAAAACCAAGGGACTGTAAWCTATTGGACCTGGAATAAAAAATCGTAGTTTATATTTTGAATGAAAGGGAATTAACGGCAGATACCAAGTACGCTAATCCTAGTTTCMAAAAGTAAATAGCAAACACTGGACATGGTAGCATTGCCAAACCAAAYTTGTTTATGGTTTTATGTGATATTGGTCTGGACACGTCTTGCTTTCTACCGGGAGGCCATATGAAGTCCTCACAGAGCCCTTGGCACAGCTAATAGGCCAGCTGATATATTGGAATATTTGCAGTGGGCCCAGCTTGAAAGCTGTGCCTCGCATTCGTCCATTCGTCCCTGTTGGAGGCACTTTGGCACAGAAAAGGCATTCTTCTAGCGGCCTAATTCGGGTCATTTCACGGAACCAGTCATCTAAACAAGCTAAGAGGCCCACCGAGGTGCTTCGGCATACTGCATGAGGTAGAAACCTCCGTCCTAACAGGACATCTGTGACATGGCAATCTGTTCTCTCAGACATGTCTTGTTGCTGTTTTCGTTGTCATTTTTGCTTCTGCTGTTGGAATGCTGATTTATGTACATTACCTTTTGTGTAGAACTGCAGATATATTATAAACTGTCTGCATGGCTAGAGAGAAGGTAGTAGATGGATGTGAGTGAGGGTTAAGTGGGGTAGGAATCACAGTAAGTGTTGAGACAGAGTGACAATGAAATGTCACGGAAGAGTTGTGCAAGCAGATACCYCGACGGAGAGCAGGGTGAAATTAGAGTAGGTAAAGTAAGACTGGCAGATCATTTCCAATCTGGAGGCTAAAGGCACTAGGTGAAGCCATGGTAATTGTCTGCTCAGATGAAAAGCTCTGTAATGACTGCAAAACCATCCTTTGCTGACATCGGCAGAAAGGGAGGCCTCAAATAACCCATAATGCACCTGTGTTGTCACGGGAACTCAAATCTCACAGGTTATGAGGCAATTGGAAAAGGTATGCATTTTGCACTGCATACTCTTCGGGGGAACTATTCAAAACAATGTGCCCCCATGAAATACTAGTTGAGTTAAACGGAATTGCCAATTTTCAGACTACGTTCCTAGTTTCTTCCGGTCAAATGTATTTCCATTGATGTAATAGGCCTCATTGTGTACCTCATAATGTCAAGGAATTATTTATCCAAACAGTCTAATATAAACCATGTACTGCAGTCTTTCACCATTTTATTTGACTGTTGACTTTTCCGTGCTTTTGGAACTGAAAACAACATAATTGTCTTCCTTTTTGTTTTGATATTAGACGCATATCCTCAGCCATGATTGCTAATTACTTTTGACATAATTTTCCCAAAGTGGTAATCATGCCCTTACCATTGATTGCAAGTRCATGAAACCACGTAGGAATTTTTCTGTTCCTCTTTTCAGCATCCGCCATTAGGAGGAGGAGAAGGCCTATGCACCATGTAATAGATCAAGCACAGTCCCAGGAGCCAGATGTAATAATAGCAATAAATATTAATAAAAGATGTGCCGCAAAGCTCTCCTCCCTCCTCTTAATATCAATACGGAATCCAATGGTGCTGGACATACCTCTTTATTGATCCTGGAGCTGTGCAAAGAATAGAAATGCATGTCTTTTTCTAATTCCGTAGCCTGCTTTATCACAGATAAGTGATTTTTATCGCGTTGAACCAGGGCTATTGATCGGGAAGGTGTTCAATATAAAACACATTTTGCTGTCAATTAGTCAATAATAAGAATGTCTCAGGCCTTCTCTGTAAATGTCTGATTTGACTCAGTGGTTAATATACACAAACACATAGGGTGCATGATAGAGAGCGTGTCATAGACAACACTGTGCATAGGGAGGTTGTCATAGACAACAGTGTGCATAGGGAGGGTGTCATAGACAGCAGTATGCATAGGGAGGGTGTCATAGACAACAGTGTGCATTAGGGAGGGTGTCATAGACAGCAGTATGCATAGGGAGGGTGTCATAGCAAACAGTATGCATAGGGAGGTGTCATAGACAGCCAGTATTGCAATAGGGAGGGTGTCATAGACAACAGTGTGCATAGGGAGGGTGTCATAGACAGCAGTATGCATAGGGAGGGTGTCATAGACAACAGTGTGCAAAGGGAGCGTGTCATAGACAACAGTGTTCATAGGGAGGGCGTAATTTATATTTTCTGCATGGAATCAGCAGTGTTAAATGGCAAATTTTTATCTTGTAAAATCAGATTCCCTATTAGACTTGAAATTGACATTTCTCATTACAACCAATCATGGGTAGCTTTGTTTCTTTAATTGCCTTATAGCTATACATACAGTATATGACATACACTTTTTTCATGAATGCTTTACAGTGTAAAGCACCCACATTTTCCGATGTATCCTTAAATGTGTAAAGTTTACACATTTAAGGATACATCGGAAAATGTGGGTGCTGTTTTTTTGCCTTCAAACTGTTATGCTATGTTTCACCATAGTTTGTTCTAAACTCATCAAAAAAAGAAACGTCCCTTTTTCAGGACCCTGTCTTTCAAAGATAATTCGTAAAAATCCAAATAACTTCACAGATCTTCATTGTAAAAGGTTTTAGCACTGTTTCCCATGCTTGTTCAATGAACCATAAACAATTAATGAACATGCACCTGTGGAACGGTCGTTAAGACACTAACAGCTTACAGACGGTAAGCAATTAAGGTCACAGTTATGAAAACCTAGGACACTAAAGAGGCATTTCTACTGACTCTGAAAAACACCAAAAGAAAGATGCCCAGGGTCCCTGCCCATTTACGTGAACGTGCCTTAGGCATGCTGCAAGGAGGCATGAGGACTGCAGATGTGGCCAGGGCAATCAATTGCAATGTCCGTACTGTGAGACGCCTAAGACAGCGCTACAGGTAGACAGGATGGACAGCTAATCATCCTCGCAGTGGCAGACCACGTGTAACAACACCTGCACAGGATCGGTACAGCCGAACATCACACCTGTGGGACAGGTACAGGATGGCAACAACAACTGCCCGAGTTACACCAGGAATGCACAATCCCTCCATCAGTGCTCTCTGCAATAGGCTGAGGGTAGTGACAGAGGGTAGTGCGTATGACAGAGGGTAGTGCGTACGGCCCAGTACATCACTGGGGCCAATCTTCCTGCCATCCAGTACCTCATCCAGGCGGTGTCAGAGGAAGGCCTTAAAAATGGTCAAAGACTCTTGCCACCGTAGTCATAGACTGTTCTCTCTGCTACCGCACAACAAACAGTACCGGAGCGCCAAGTCTAGGTCCAAAAGGCTTCTTAACAGCTTCTACCCCCAAGCCATAAGACTCCTGAACAGATAATCAAAGGGCTACCCGGAACCCTCTTTTATGCTTTTGCTACTCTCTGTTTATTATCTTTGCATGGTCACTTTAACTCTACCTACATGTACATATTACTTCAATTACCTTGAATAACCGGTGCCCCCGCACATTTACTCTGTACCGGTAGCCCTTGTATATARCCTTGCTATTGTTATTTTACTGCCAATGTTTAATTATTTATTACTATTATATTTTATTTCAAAATTTTGACTTATCTATTTTTTATTTAACACTTATTTTTCTGAAAACGTCTTAAAGCATTGTTGGTTATTAAGGGCTTGTAATTAAGCATTTCACTGTAAGGTCTACCTACACCTGTTGTATTCGGCGCATGTGACAAATACAATTTTATTTTATTTTATTTGAAAAACACAACCTCTCTCTCACACTAACTCACACGCCCCCACACACGAACACACACAAGCTGGACACAAGAAACAGGCCCTCAATAAAAACACAATTCCTTCTCTAGACACAAGATTCCGTGACTCCATCAAAGGCTAGGCTATCTCAGTCCTGATTATTCAGGATGTCTCACACCCTTACACTTTCAGCTGATGATGTCTTATTTATTGTACCAAAGCCAAATCCATCACGTCAAATCCTCTGGAATGTTAGGATCCTCTGATTGGGTCCGGCCTAGCAAGTGAGGACAGCTGTATATGAGTGGAAGCCCATTTGAACTACGTATTTCTACAGTGTTTTTGGCTGGTTGCCATGACCACACCTGAATACACCAGTAGTGTAAAGGTTGGGGGTCAAGAATATAAACCGTTAGCATCTCATTAGTCAATTATCTCCCTCCTGCTCCAGCTGTGTGATTTGCAGGAGGCATTGACTTGCATGGAGGCAGCCTATGTATTTCATGCATAAGGAGGAAGCTGTTCGCTTCTTCTTTTCCACTCACTTATATACAGTAATTATGTTATATATATTATACAGTTGCTAAAATGTTCTTGAAAAGAGGTGTAATCCTTATTTCATAGCACGGTCATCCTTTGCTTATTATATGCATGGTGGCACTGTTGTCAATATCAGTCAGGTTAATTATAATTTATATAATATATATAACATATATGAAAAGAATGACGACCTCGAACCTTTAAAAAATTATGATCAAAAAACAATTTTTCTTGTCAGCGAAATGTCAGGGTAATCAAATCAAATCAAACCAAAGTTTATTTGTCTTGTACAACAGGTGTAGACCTTACAGTGAAATGTTTACTTACAGGCTCTAACCAATAGTGCAAAAAAGGTATTAGGTGAACAATAGGTAAGTAAAGAAATAAAACAACAGTTAAAAGACCGGCTATATACGGTAGYGAGGCTATAAAAGTAGCGAGGCTACTTACAGACAGCGGTTAGTCAGGCTGATTGAGGTTGTATGTACATGTAGATATGGTTAAAGTGATTATGCATATATGATGAACAGAGTTGCAGCAGTGTAAAAGAGGGGTTGGTGGGTGGTGGGTGGCGGGAAACAATACAGACAGCCCGGTTAGCCAATGTGCGGGASCACTGGTTGGTCGGCCCAATTGAGGTAGTATGTATATGAATGTATAGTTAAAGTGACTATGCATATATAGTACATCACAAAAGTGAGTACACCCCTCACATTTGAGTAAATATTTGAGTATATCTTTTCATGTGACAACACTGAAGAAATGACACTTTGCTACAATGTAAAGTAGTGAGTGTACAGCTTGTATAACAGTGTACATTTGCTGTCCCCTCAAAATAACTCAACACACAGCCAAAAGTGAGGTGTACTCACTTTTGTGATGTACTGTATGATAAACAGAGAGTAGCAGCAGCGTAAAAAGTAGAACATTTGATTGAGGTTAGTTAAGTAAGACATGGAAACAAATTAAGCAATAGGAATGTCATTGGAGTCAATGGAGATAAGAAGAAGCCAATGGTGAGAGCTCCTCCTAAATGTAAATCCGGAACACTCCAATTAGTATGATATGTTAYGTTTCGTATGGTATGTATTAATTTGTGGATGTCCATCATTTATTTTGTATGATATGTTACGAATTACAAATCTTATGATATGTTTGCGAATTGCAATTCATACAATATGTTACGAATTGCAATTTGTAGAAAATATTGCGAATTTGCTAAATGTATGATATGTTACGAATACCAATTTGTTGTGGCTAACGTTAGCTAGGTGGCTAATGCTAATGTTAGCTAGGTGGCTAATGCTAATGTTAGCTAGGTGGCTAATGCTAACATTAGCTAGGTGGCTAACGTTAGCTAGGCTTGGATTTAGGGGTTAAGGTTAGGGTTGAAGTTAGGGTTGKGTTAGGAGTTAGGTTAACTTCTTATGGCTGCAGGGGCAGTATTGAGTAGCTTGGATGAAAGGTCACAGAGGAGCCCAGAGTAAACGGCCTGCTCCTCAGTCATAGTTGCTAATATTTGCATATTATTATTAGTATTGGATAGAAAACACTCTGAAGTTTCTAAAACGGTTTGAAATATGTCTGTGAGTATAACAGAACTCATATGGCAGGCAAAAACCTGAGAAGTTCCACTTCCTGTTTGGATTTTTTCAGAGGGTGGCAGATTTTCAACCAAGCTCTCATTTAAATTACAGCGAGATATGGATGAGTTTTCACTTCCTACGGCTTCCACTAGATGTCAACAGTCAATAGAACTTTGTCTGATGACTCTAATGTGAAGGGTGGCCGAAGGAGACAGGAATTAGTCACCACTGCCACGAGCTGACCATGCTTTGACCACGCGCGTTCACGTGATAGGCAGCTCCGTTCCATCGCTCAACTGAAGTCAATCTAATTCTCCGGTTGGAACATTATTCAAGATGTATGTTAACAACATTCTAAAGATTGATTCAGTACATCGTTTGACATGTTTCTACTGACTGTAACAKAACTTTTGGACATTTCGTCACGTTATAGTGGACGCGCTTTGTGACTTTGGAATTGTTTACCAAACGCGCTAACCAAAGTAGCTAATTGGACATAAATAACGGACATTATCGAACAAATCAAGCATTTATTGTGGACCTGGGGTTCCTGGGAATGCATTCTGATGAATATCATCAAAGGTAAGGAAACATTTATCATGTATTTTCTGGTTTCTGTTGACTCCAACATGGCGGCTAATTTTACTAATGTTCTGAGCGCCGTCTCAGATTATTGCAAGGTTTGCTTTTACCGTAAAGTTWAAAAAAAAATCTGACATAGCGGTTGCATTAAGGAGAGGTATATCTATAATTCCATGTGTATAACTTGTATTATCATCTACATTTATAATGAGTATTTCTGTTGAAACGATGTGGCTATACACTATCACTGGATGTTTTTGGAACTAGTGAATGTAACGCACCAATGTAAACTCAGATTTTTTTATATAAATATGAACTTTATCAAACAAAACATGCATGAAGTCCTATGAGTGTCATCTGATGAARATCATCAAAGGTTAGTGATTAATTTTAGCTATATTTCTGCTTTTTGTGAAAGCTATCTTTCGCTGGAAAAATGGCTGTGCTTATTGTGGTTTGGTGTGACCTAACATAATCGTTTGTAGTGCTTTCGCTGAAAAGCATATTTGAAATCGGACACTTTGGTGGGATTAACAACAAGATTACCTTTAAAATGGTATAAAACACATGTATGTCTGAGGAATTTTAATTATGAGATTTCTGCTTTTTGAATTTGGCGCCCTGCACTTTCACTGGCTGTTGTCATATCGATCCCGTTAGCGGGATTGCAGCCATATGAAGTTAAAGGGTTAAGGTTAGGGTTAAGGGAAGGTTAGCTAACATGCTTATTAGTTGCAAAGTAGCTAAAATTAGTAAGTAGTTGCAAAGTTGCTAATTAGCTAAAATGTCAAAGCTGTCCGTGATGAGATTCAATTTCGCAACCTTTGGGTCGCTAG
Source organism: Salvelinus sp. IW2-2015 (assembly GCF_002910315.2). Lineage (NCBI taxonomy): Eukaryota > Metazoa > Chordata > Actinopteri > Salmoniformes > Salmonidae > Salvelinus > Salvelinus sp. IW2-2015. The sequence continues at coordinate 15,557,824 of NC_036846.1, read as the reverse complement.
ATGTTTGCGTTATACACTCACCCATCGGCCCCGACCAACCACCCTACTTTCATTTTTGCCCTAACCTTCTGTCTTATGTAACTATACCAAACTTAACTTATTATACTCATTTCAGTGTTCCGGATTTACATTTACTATGTTACGTCTAGTCTATGAGACCAGGCTGACTCTGGATACCAAATAAATGTTTTCGTACTATGTAAATCATTTAGATTTTGGCATGTTGATCTGAGGTGAATGGAGGTTGCATGCACTTTTGTGTAGGGGGTTTGATTTGCACACTGAATTAAATGCTGTGGGAAACTCCAGAGCAGAGAAGAGGATCTCTGTCACGTGAAATGTGTAAAAATTTTTAACTCACAGCTTGTACATGCCTTCTTGGAGAGATATAGAATTAGCTAAAAAACGAATATCAAAAAACAAAACACAGGGCCTTCTGGGTGGCGCAGTGGTCTAAGGCACTGCATCACAGTGCTAGCTGTGCCACCAGAGACTCTGGGTTCGAGCCCAGGCTCTGTCGCAGCCGGCCGCGAACGGGAGGTCCATGGTGCGACGCACAATTGGCCTGGCGTCGTCCGGGTTAGGGAGGGTTTGGCCGGTAGGGATATYCTTGTCCCATCACGCATTAGCAACTCCTGTGGCAGGCTGGGTGCAGTGCACGCTGACCAGGTCGCTAGTTGTATGGTGTTTCCTCTGACACATTGGTGTGGCTGGCTTCCGGGTTGGATGCGCGCTGTGTTAAGAAGCAGTGCGGCTTGGTTGGGTTGTGTTTCGGAAGATGCATGGGAGTTGGGAGTTATAGCGATGAGACAAGACAGTAACTACTACTAATTTGCAAAGCAGAGTTGTGTTTAAAAWATATATATATTTTAAAAAAGGGGGTTAAAAATAGGGTTGAAGGGTTAATAGGGTTAAAAATAAAAATWAAAAATATTTAAAAACACAACTCTGCTTTGCAAATTGCGAATTTCAACTTTGAAAAGTGCAGGATATGTTCTCTAACTAGCAAAAGGTGTTTTTGAAAGTGCAGCAGCTATTCTACTTCAGCTCAGCTTTTTTCTCCCACTCCTATCAGTTTTTTCTCCATCTGTGATATGAATGATGTATAATGCAAAAGTCAAACTCCCTCAGAACAATGGATGGTATTCTTATTCCTGTCAGGTTCAGCTGTAATTGCATTCTCTTTAGTGATTTGAATTTTGACACTTCATTTTAACAATGACAGTATTGTAATTGCTCGGAACAGTCACGGTAGAGCATTGAATGATATCAAAATACAGATCCCACCTTTCTCCCTCACAACTCTCGCTAGTCACTTCTAGCAAAGCTGCACAGAGTCCCTACTGCTACTGATGTCTTTGCTTTTCAACTGAGATTGTTATAGTTTCACAACATGTTTCAGTAATAATGCTTCCCAGCTGTGGATATTTTTTCCGTCATGTAAAAAAAATACATAATGCACACATATCAGTAATTTGAAGGTGACAAGGCTGAATGCTAATTTGTATTCTGGCTGCTCAGGCTCGTACTCAGAATCCAGGAGTAGTGTTATAATTAATTGAGCCCTGTCTGTTGCTCGGCATCCATTTAATGATATCTTTGGAGAAGGAACATCAATGAAAACAAATTGCACAAACAGTATACCTAAATCAAAGACTCCCTCAACCTGTCACAATTCACTTGTTAAAACCAATGGAATCGTGTCGTGTGGTCATGATATGGGGAAAAAAAGGCATATTACCTATAGAAAAGGGATGACGGGAAATGTAATTAAATGGTTGAGAATTCCTGCAGTTGTTTTATAGCGGCGCTTAAGGTCGGCGCGACCATGTTTAGGATGCTGCTCGGCCATGAAGAAGAGGGCCCTGGTGCCACGAGCCAATTGCCACCTCTCAGATGCCTCACATGAGTTCCACCAGCAGCCATGTTGATTTAAAGTTTGACAGCAAATCCCAGGAGTGCGTTGTCTGGGKCTGGAAATGCATTATAAGTCCATGATCTGGTTTATCGGAGCGAGGCCCCTACTTTCTCTCCCATCCCTCCAATGATCTATGTTCATTCCCCTGGGATTACGGAGGCGAATAACATCCTCGAACACACCCACTAGACCGATTAACACGGGAGACCTGGGGACTCAGAGCAGCATAGAACCATGAAGAGCATCAATGTCAAAGCCTAAGTTAGAGAGACCGGCAACGGGAAAAATTGCTGAAAAAAGTTGCCAATGATAGATAGGAAGGAGATTCAAAGTGAATCCTTTAGCAGATTGTTGGTTCCGCTTGTGGCTGATTTGTGGCTGATACTCAGGACAGGGGCTTCCCATCCTGGGAGGCTTGTCACACCAAAGTGGGCCAACTCTGGGTGTGTGTTCGCGGTGACCCGGTTGTACTGCACAAGGAGCAGGCTCCCGTCATCAATACAGATCATACAGGTGAGTACTGTGGATGAGGGGAACGTTTCTGTATGACGGCTAAGATTGTACAGTGGGGTCCAAAATGATTGACACCCTTGACAGAGATGAGCAATAATTACTATGAATTAAATCATTGAAATACTGAGCTATATTGTATGCACACATTTTTGGTGAAATTATATTAATTTATACTAATACAATTGCTCAGAAATATCTATTTTATTTAACAAGTAATCATTTACTTCTTAAGCAGGGGGGGGGTCAAAGTTATTGGCACCCTGTTTCCAATAACCGTTTTTCCCGACACCAAATCCATCACTGGTGTGCGTGGCCAAAGAGCTCTATTTTCATGTCATCCAACAAATGTAAACACCTGGAGTGTGCTAAACGGAAATTGGATTGGAACCGGTGCTTTGGTCAGATAACATGAAAATATCGTTTTTTGGCCACTCACACCAGTRGTGGTGGGTTTGGCATTGAATTGGGAATGCATGAGCAGAAAAGAACACCATACCTACTGTAAAATATGTTGGTGGATCTTTAATGTTATGAATCTGTTTTGCTTCAACTGGTCCTGGGGTTCTTGTTAAGGTCAATGGCATAATGAACTCGACCCAGTACTAGGACATTTTTTTCAGARAACCTGGTTGCCTCTGCTAGGAKTCTGAAACTTGGCCAAAAAGTGGATCTTCCAGCAAGACAGTAACCCCAAACACACATAAAAATCCACAAAGGTTAATTGGCCACAAATAAAATGTTGCAATGGCCATCAAATTCTCCCCATTGAAAACCCTATTGAAAACCTGTGGTTTGAATTGAAGAGGGCAGTCCATAAGCGCAGACGAAGGATATCAAGGATCTGGACAGATTCTATATGGAGGAATGGTCTAAGATCATTTCTAATGTGCTCTCCAACTCATTAATCCTTTTAGAAAAAGGCTCAGTGCAGTTGTCCTCGCAAGGTGAGTTATTGAAATGTATTGAAAACAGGGGTGTCAATAATTTTGACCCCTACCTGTTTAACACGTAAATGATTAATTGTTAAACATAAATGTCTTTCTCAGAGCAATTGTATTAGTATTAAATAATATMATTTCCCCAATTTTTTTGAGAATACAAAATAGCTCAGTATTTGAATTCTTTATTTTTTTGTCGTTATTGCTCATCTTTATCGAGGGTGTCAATCATTTTTGACCCCACTGTACATCCCTTTTTGGCATTGGGTTTGGCATGATGGGAAAGTAGCTTGTCTACTCATAGTGTGTCTGAACAGGGCAATTAGAGATTTAGTTCTTCTGACAACATTTGTAGAGTAATTGTGTGTTCCTGAGAACAGGTTGACGAGGATGATTCAAAAACCTGGAAAGATATATAATAACAAAATCTACTGTGTAACTAACTACTACATTACTACAATGTAACTACCTTATAACATATCATATCTATTAGGTCTACTATAACCTGGATCTGTTTAAAATGTAACTAATTTTTCAACATTATGGTCCTTTGAGTTGGCTTAAGGTCTTAAGGCCTGAAGGCAGTGCACAAATGGAGTAGTGGTCCTCCCAAGCCTTACCTTGTGGATAATGAAACTCCTGTTTGACCACCTGTGAGCGGAGGGAGATAATTACCATCAGGAGGGCCTGAAGTGCTAATAATGGTCTGTCCAGAAGGTCTGTCATAGTCCACTAATTGAAAAGTGAACCCGTCAACCAGCAGCCATGTGACTTGGCCATGCATCCCAAATGCCACCCTTTTCCCGACATGGTGCACTACTTTTGACTTTTGACCTGGCTCAGGTGAAAAGTAGTGCACTATGTAAAGAATAGGGTGCCATTTGGGACACAGACTTGGGATGCGTCAGGTAAAGAAGCTAAAGGTTTATTCAGAGGGAGCCATTATGGAAAATGCATACTTGCCTGGTTTTAACAGGAGGTCAACTATAATGGAGTCATGCTCAGGCTGTCACCCATAGGGTCTATAATCACCTGGGGCAAGGACGTGCTGGGCTAACCGCTAATCTGTAGCCAGTGCACTTGAATGTACCTAATTTACTGCCCAGCGGGTTATTATTGAGCACACCTATTTTACTGCCCTGCGGATTATTCATGAGCATACCTAGTTTACTGTCCCGTGGGTTACTCTAGATCGTACCTAGCCTACTGCCCCGTGGGTTATTCATGAGCGTACCTAGTTTACTGTCCCGTGGGTTACTCTAGATCGTACCTAGCCTACTGCCCCGTGGGTTATTCATGAGCGTACCTAGCCTACTACCCAGTGGGTTAATATTAACACAATTTGAAATATATATTTTGATAGACCAAAGTATCAGCTATCACACCACGTAAAGGAACAACCTCCTATTTCTTTTTTAGAAAATGCAACTGTCAGGATTTACAGTGCATTCGGAAAGTATTCTGACCCTTTCACGTTTTCCACATTTTGTTATGTTACAGCCTTATTCTAAAATTGATTAAACGAATGTTTTTCTTCATCAATCTACACACAATACCCTATAATGACAAAGCAAAAACAGGTTTATAGACACTTTTGCAAATTTATTAACACTAATATACCTTAGCTACATAAGTATTCATACCCTTTGCTATGAGACTCGAAATTGAGCTCAGGTGCATCCTGTTTGCATTGATCATCCTTGAGATGTTTCTACAACTTGATTGGAGTCCACCTGTGGTAATTTCAATTGATTAGACATGATTTGGAAAGGCACATACCTGTCTATATAAAGTCCCACAGTTGACAGTGCATGTCAGAGAAAAAACCAAGCCATGAGGTCGAAGGAAATGTTCGTAGAACTCCAAGATAGGATTGTATCAACTTAAATCAAACTTTATTTGTCCCGAATACAACAAGTGTAGACCTTACAGTGAAAWGCTTACTTACAAGCCCATAACCAACAGTGCAGTTCAAGAAAGAGTTTAAAAAATATTAACCAAATAAACTAAAGTAAAAAATAATAAAAAGTAACACAATAAAATAACAATAACGAGGCTATATAGGAATCACAGTCTTTTTAAAGTTTCCCTGCCGGACAAGAACTGTCTCGACTTTCAAGAATCGCTGAGCTAATTTCCTGCTATACTACACATTTTGACATGAGGCTGAGAGAAACATTTTCAGTTTTAAAGCACATTTCCTGTAATTCTAAAAATKTATTTCATGGTTTATGACGTTTTCATATGCTATCTGGGGGGCCCAACCTCCAAGTGTTACCAATGTGTCTCTAGCATCCTTACAGCACTTCTGGAAATGAGAGATTAGATTGACTACTCACAATGTTCCTCAAGTAGCTACTACAATATAGCAGTTGTTCAGATATGTCATCCATAATGTAGTAGTGTTATGCATAATTCCGTTATTGTTGTGCTAGACATAATTCTGCTAAATATGCTCACTACATAACTACAGATGTTTTCGCTGCATCCTAATTTCCGCTGCTGGCATACTTACTGAAGATGGACTGTGTTTGTGTGTGTGTGTGTGTGTGTGTGGTGTGTGTGGTGTGTGTGTGTGTGTGTGTGTGTGTGGTGTGTGTTGTGTGTGTGTGTGTGTGTGTGTGTTGTGTGTGTGTGTGTGTGTGTGTTGCGGCTGCGTGTGCGAGTTTTGTGATCTGCCGTCTGCTCATCAGGACCACCTGTCCGTCAATAGGTAATAAACACAGCATCAGACCAATACAGATGAATGTCAGCAAAGGATTGTCTTGCAAAGCCCACTTTAATCAGCCTGTCATCCTCTTGGGGGGATAAGGAAGTGTGAGATATTAACTTCACTCAGCACCATAACAAATAGGTCAGGGCCCGCATGTTATGAGGACTTTAATTAGAGTGAAGACAGTCCCATTTAAAGTAGATGTGTGAACAATCAACGACTTCTGTATTATGTGCGATTTATTTAATTGTAGAAGTGAGTGAAGTCTATTTGAGGAGTGTTAAAAGGGGGTATTCAAACGTTTGTTCATCAGATTTTCCCCAAACTTGAATTTAACTTTAAGGAAATACACAAACACATACGCAGTAAAAATAAAACAGATCAGTTAATGCACTTACTGTGACCTCTGTGACCTCTGCATCGTTTATCCCTCCACCAACAGACTGGACCACCACTGGGAGCCTACAGCCACATCCATCCACTATGTGCAGCCCACACAGGTTCTTACCAAGGTTCACCACAGTAGAATGTAGTACCCGCCAGCCATGTGCTACAGTAGTAGGTAACCACTCTTCTCTCTTCCCACTCCTCCCTGCTTGCTCTTTACCCAGGACATAACTCAAATCACCYCCAGCTGAGAACTCGATTTATTTTGCAAGTTGTTTCGTTCTATTTTCATTTTTGGAAATTTGCCCGTATGTCCTACTGATGTGCATCAGAACTCTGCCTAATTTCCCCTTCTATAAAGACTGCCTATATGGGTCAGAGCTCTGCAGGAGAGGGCCATCAGATTGAGCTGGTAGAGGGAGAGGAGTCTGAGTGAAAGGCCAATTATACGACGGACAGCTTAGTCATAACACAGGATAAATAAATTGAAGAAGATAATTTAAACATTTGGAGACGACTGTATGAAGAGTTTTTTTCCAAAAYGCTATATCCACAAATTGTTCATATTTGTGTTTTTTTTATCAGAAATTATTGCTTTTAAGTACCTTCATATGTACTTCATATGTACTTGTACTTAAAAGCGATATRTCCATTGTTAAGCTGGAATGGAATGTTCATATATTGTCTATTTGACTGTGATATGTGGGTGTCTCATCTAGCAATAACTGTAAGTCACTATGGATAAGAACATCTGCTAAATGATCAAATTGTCAAATGTAAATGTTTTACATACAAATCTCATATTACTTTATCACAAAACAATGTGACTGTGTAAAACCTAGCAGTACTACTTATTTCTATAAAAGTAAGGCACATACAGTGGCTTGCGAAAGTATTCACCCCCTTGGCATTTTTCCTATTTTGTTGCCTTACAACCTGGAATTAAAATAGATTTTTTGGGGGTTTGTACCATTTGATTTAATCAACATGCCTACCACTTTGAAGATGCATAATATTTTCTATTGTGAAAYAAACAAGAAATAAGACAAAAAAACTGAAAACTTGAGCGTGCACAACTATTCACCCCCACAAAGTCAATACTTTGTAGAGCCACCTTTTGCAGCAATTACAGCTGCAAGTCTATTTSCGTATGTCTCTATACGCTTGGCACATCTAGTCACTGGGATTTTTGTCCATTCTTCAGGGCAAAACTGCTCTAGCTCCTTCAAGTTGGATGGGTTCCACTGGTGTAGAGCAATCTTTAAGTCATACCACATATTCTCAATTGGATTGAGGTCTGGGCTTTGACTAGGCCATTCCAAGATATTTAAATCTTTCCCCTTAAACCACTTGAGTGTTGCTTTAGCAGTATGCTTAGGGTTATTGTCGTGCTGGAAGGTGAACCTCTGTCCCAGTCTGTCACGTTCCTGACCTGTTTTCTCTTGTTTTTTTTATGTCCACATTCAACGCTGCATTTTGGTCCTCATCCGAGGAGGAGGAATTAGACAGTCGTTACACAGTCTCAAATCTCTGGAAGACTGAAACAGGTTTCCCTCAAGAATTTCCCTGTATTTAGCACCATCCATCATTCCTTAAATTCTGACCAGTTTCCCAGTCCCTGCCGATGAAAATCATCCCCACAGCATGATGCTGCCGCCACCATGCTTCACTGTGGGGATGGTATTCTCGGGGTGATGAGAGGTGTTGGGTTTGCGCCAGACATGGCGTTTTCCTTGATGGCCAAAAAGCTACATTTAAGTCTCTTCTGACCAGAATACCTTCTTCCATTTGTTTGGGGAGTCTCCCACATGCCTTTTGGTGAATACCAAACAWGTTTGCTTATTTTTTTCTTTAAGCAATGGCTTTTGTCTGGCCACTCTTTCGTAAAACCCAGCTCTGTGGAGTGTACGGCTTAAAGTGGTCCTAAYGACAGATACTCCAATCTCCGCTGTGGAGCTTTGCAGCTCCTTCAGGGTTATCTTTGGTCTCTTTGTTGTCTCTCTGATTAATGCCCTCCTTGCCTGGTCCATGAGTTTTGGTGGGCGGCCCTCTCTTGGCTGGTTTGTTGTGGTGCCATATTCTTTCCATTTTTAATAATGGATTGAATGGTGCTCCGTGAGATGTTCAAAGTTTTGGATATTTTTTTATAACCCGACCCTGATCTGTACTTCTGCACAACTTTGTCCCTGACCTGTTTGGAGAGCTCCTTGGTCTTCATGGTGCCACTTACTTAGTGGTGCCCCTTGCTTAGTGGTGTTRCAGACTCTGGGGCTTTTCAGAACGAGTGTATATATAATGCGATCATGTGACAGATCATGTGACACTTAGATTGCRCACAGGTGKACTTTATTTAACTAATTTTGCGACTTCTGAAGGTAATTGGTTGCACCAGATCTTATTTAGGGGCTTCATAGCAAAGGGGGTGAATACATATGCACGCACCACTTTCCTGTTTTAAATTGTTTTATTTTTTATTTCACTTCACCAATTCRGACTATTTTGTGTATGTCCATTACATGAAATCCAAATAAAARTCTATTTAAATTACAGGTTGTAATGCAACAAAATAGGAAAAACTCCAAGGGGGATGAATACTTTTGCATGGCCCTATATATAGCATTTAGCAAAATTAAAAACATGACTATTTGTCACTCTGAAATGAAACCATCAAGTGATAGATTTTAAATAAATACATGTCTGTCATTGAACAACACCATGCCATGATTAAATAGTGAAACAACATACCAATCTCTTTCACCATTTATTTAAACAATAAAAGCTAATTTACCAACATTTCTGAAAATGATATACTGTATCACTTTTGAATTAAACTTTTCATATGGAGTGTACTACATTTGTGTTCCTTTGAGCCTGCCAAACTTAATAAAGTGCAGCTAAAGTATTTGAAATTAAACACTGGCTGAATCCAGGTCTGGATAAGACGAGTGCATTTGGGCAGTTCTCTAAACATGCTAAAACGCTGCATGTGCCTCCTATCCATATCTTATTACCAACAGCGGATGTCTGAGTGACGTTTTGTTGTGCTGAAGCAGTCAAATAGTTGTGTAAATCCAAGCTGGGTCACACTTTATTTGGATAGTCTGGATTTTTCATCTGTAGATGCTCTATAGATAGTCATACTATCRACAAACKATCTGTTAATAAGCAACTGGTTACGGATATGTTTAGGTTTAGAACAAGGGTAAGGGTTAAGGTTAGGTTTAGTAGATAGTTAGTTGAAATGTTACTGATAGTCTGTAAGCCTGTAGAGCTTCTACAGATGGACTATCCAAATAAAGTGTTACCTAAAGTTGTTATTGGGTCATTCCGGGGCCAATATTCACATAACCCTTGGGATACATTCAGTACTTATGTGTCACAAATGTCATCCTCAGAAACGCAGATGTGGTTGTTTAGCTGGCCAGACTCAGGGAATAAACAGGATGGATGTGGGTTTAGTTAACACATATCGCAGATAGATAGCACTGGCTGTGGAATGTGTTCGTCTCAGTCCGTCTCGCTCCAGCTCCCCTCCCTATGCACCAGGTGAATTAGAATTGCATTAGTCACCGTCTCTTGTCAGAGGTACGCCAAGGCTTCATTTTGACTCCTGTTCTGTTGCGAGTGCTGTTCAGTATGATAAGATGCTGCTGGTGATGCGCTGGATTCTCCACCGCATCCCAAATTTCACCCTATTCCCCACCCTAGCCCTATGGGCCCTGGTAAAAATTAGTGCACTAAAAAGGGAATGGGTGCAATTTGGGATGCACACCATTCCCCAATGCTGCTGTTTCGACTCAGACACATCCTGACCCATTTTCCAGTGCTTCAACAGTATTGATTAACTGCTTGCCCCAATGAGGCGCTTTTTAGCCTGATATGAGATAAGAGTTAGATTCTTGTCAAAGCAGACACACATTTGCTCTGATTTTCCCCAAACAGTTAGTGTTGTTTCACTGGAACTAATCCATCACAGTATCATTGTCAGGGGAAAGCACATAGAAAGGACGGGACATAATCAAAATTGCAGGAAATATAGACATTGGCACATCCTAAAGAATACAGTGATAGTAAATAATGTGTGTGTGTGTGTGTGCATACTGTATTATGTATTATGTATGTAAGTTTAGGTGTCTGAGTTGTTTATGTGGGGGTGAGGGCTTTATAATTCATTCATCCTGGTAGTAGTGGTCCTTGCTTCATGGCCAAAGCCCTGGGTTAAACCCACATTATATGGCCAGTTACAGCCAGGTTTTTCATATTCCATGTCCTGTGTACTGTAGCTTACCTCAGCCCAAAAGGGAGCAGGAATGCTATGCTAGTCTGTCCTCTACCGCCCCAAATTCCATTCCTTTTTTTTTGTTGCTTTTTTTCATTCCAAAGAAGCAGAGAAACCACCTCTCCCCCTTTCCATTTTCTCTCCTTTACTTGGACAGACACTTTAAACAGTTGCCCTTTGCTTATCCATGCATCCAAGCGAATTACATTGAGGTCCACAACACCTGGCCTAAGTATTGCAGCCTCCTGCTTCTTCCTTGAAAGTTCTTCTTTCTTTTAGCCCTCCCTCTCTGCCCTGTCGGTATCAATATCTCCCTCTCTGCCCTGTCGGTATCAATCATACCCTCTCTGCCCTGTCGGTATCAATATCTCCCTCTCTGCCCTGTCGGTAAAAAGTATACCCTCTCTGCCCTGTCGGTATCAATACCTCCCTCTCTGCCCTGTCGGTATCAATTATACCCTCTGTAACCTGTCGGTATCAATCATACCCTCTCTGCCCTGTCGGGTTTCAATCATACCCTCTCTGCCCTGTCGGTATCAATCATACCCTCTGTACCCTGTCGGTATCAATCATACCCTCTCTGCCCTGTCGGGTTTCAATCATACCCTCTCTGCCCTGTTGGTATCAATACCTCCCTCTCTGCTCTGTCGGTATCAATCATACCCTCTCTGCCCTGTCGGTATGAACTATACCCTCTCTGCCCTGTCGGTATCAATCATACCCTCTCTGCCCTGTCGGAATCAATACCTCCCTCTCTGCCCTGTCGGTATCAATCATATTCTCTCTGCCCTGTCGGTATCAATACCTCCCTCTCTGCCCTGTCAGTATCAATCCCTCCCTCTCTGCCTTGTCGGTATCAAGCCTTCCGCCGTGGATACAGGATCTTCGTCAAGTGTCCCTGGCCTGATCAGATTAGCAGGGCCAACTATCTCTGGACCAATATGGAATCTCTGTATCTCCCCCAAACCTGTAATGAGAAAACTGAGATTGAATTTGAAACTCGGTATGACCGGGGATTAGCCAAGGAGCCTGAGAGTTATTTTCTTCAATGATGTCAGTTGGTTTGAAGCTGGGGCCAGGAGTACCAGGAGGAGGAGGGTTGGATGTGATGACCTATATTTGAGATAAACGTATCTCTGTGTGTGCAGGGTACTTAGGACATGGGATGGAAATGTTTGTCACCACCAAGAAAAATTACATGTTAACAATTTCATGGGAGCATATAGTCTACACTGGGTGTACAAAACATTAAGAAAACCTTCCTACTATTGAGATGCACCCCCACCACCTTTTGCACTCAGAACACCCTCAATTTGTTGGGGCATGGACTTGTTCCGCACAGGAAACTGTTGAGTGTGAAAAAAACAGCAGCGTTGTAGTTCTTGACACAAACCGGTGCGCCTGGCACCTAGAACCATACCACCTTCAAAGGTACTTCAATCTTTTGTCTTGCCCATTGACCCTCTGAATGGCACACATACACAATCCATGTCTCAATTGTCTCAAGGCTTAAAATCCTTCTTTAACCTGTTTTCTCCCCTTCAGCTACACAGATTGAAGTGGATTTAACAAGTTACATCAATAAGGGATCATAGCTTTCATCTGGATCCACCTGGTCAGTCTATTGCATGGAAAGAGCAGTTCCTATGGTTTTGTACACTGTGTATATAGAGTGTGCAACTTTCTTTCTTTCTTTGTATTTCAGAAGGATTATCGTCCCTTCCACTACAAGATATCACGGTCTGACTTTAGTATTTTTGTAATGTTTGTCCAGGGGGTTAAGTTTAGGGATTAATTTTGACTGGTTAAGGTAAGGTTTAAGGTTAGGAATACGGTTAAAACAGAAAAACAAAACAATTAATGCCTAGCACTGGTACTGAACCTGTGCTTCTCAGAGCCGGAGCATTCCTTTGGCAAGCTGCCAGCCTACTAGATGGTAATTGGTGCTCACGTTGCCCCTAGTGGATGGTATTGAAGACATCTCCCTACTAGATGGTAATAGGTCCTCACGTTGCCCCTTAGTGCGATGGTATGAAGACATCTCCCTACTAGATGGTTAATAGGTCCTCACGTTGCCCCTAGTGGACGGTATTGAAGACATCTCCCTACTAGATGGTAATAGGTGCTCACGTTGCCCCTAGTGGATGGTATTGAAGACATCTCCCTACTAGATGGTAATAGGTCCTCACGTTGCCCCTAGTGGATGGTATTGAAGACATCTCCCTACTAGATGGGAATAGGTGCTCACGTTGCCCCTAGTGGACGGTATTGAAGACATCTTCCTACTAGATGGTAATAGGTCCTCACGTTGCCCCTAGTGGATGGTATTGAAGACATCTCCCTACTAGATGGTATAGGTGCTCGTTGCCCTAGTGGACGGTATTGAAGACATCTCCTACTAGATGGGAATAGGTGCTCACGTTGCCCCTAGTGGACGGTATTGAAGACATCTCCCTACTAATGGTAATAGGGTTGCTCACGTTGCCCCTAGTGGACGGTATTGAAGACATCTCCCTACTAGATGTAATAGTGTTTCTCGTCCCTAGTGGACGGTATTGAAGACATCTCCCTACTAGATGGTAATAGTTGCTCACGTGTGCCCCTAGTGGACGGTATTGAAGGATTCTCCCGACGTCCTGGCGACCTGGACAAATGTTGAATACTGAAGTCGATCTAATGTGGCCTGGCTGCCCTTCCATTCCCTACAGTGACATACAGGCAGAGAGGCAACTGCTTATTTCAACGGCTGCCTTCACACTTATTTTCTTCTAGATTTGACACTGAAAAACAAACATGCACTCTCTTCTCTTTCACTAACACATAGAATCCACACACACACACACACACATACACATAGAGACACACACTGCCACACACTGAAGCTCAGCTGTTCAATATTCGAAATGGACTGAAAGGATGACCACGGTACTGAAATCTCCATGGTGTTCATAAACAAGCCTGTTGTAGTAATTCACAGCTTGCTAAAGTGCCCTTATAGCTTCCCTCAATCTGGCCTTGAGCACTGTCAACCCCTCATCTCGCCATGTTAATAAGGACAAGAGATTTCCTATCTCATGGCCTTTAAGACGTCCTCAGGAGAGAGAAAGGCCTGCCCATAGAGATCCTATTAAATTAGTATTCTAATTCCTATTTCTATGGGCCTGCCAACATAGGACAAACCACTGTCATTTGCATGAATAATAGACTTTTCTGAATGACACACACACACACACACACACACACACACACACACACACACACACACACACGCGCGCGCGCACGTACACATACACACACTCTCTGTCCCACACACACACACACACTTTCTTTTATTCAAGAAATAACCAAGTGGCTTGTGTTGCTAAGCAACCATGCCACAAGTACTTGTGTGTTGTTTTAACACATTGTCAATGACAGTGGGCCCAAGTCCCAGTGTGTCTCGCAGGCTTCCGAGGTGAGTGTACAATCAGTGTGTGATGTACTAAATCATGTTACACAGTGCCTTCAGAAAGTTTTCACACCCCTTTACCTTTTCCACATTTTGTTGTGAAAAAGTGGGATTAACTTCTTTGGGGTAGGCGGCAGTATTTTCACGTCCGGATGAAAAGCATGCCCAGAGTAAACGGCCAGCTACAAAGCCAAAAAAGCTAGAATATGCATATTATTAGTAGATTTGGATAGACAACAATCTGAAGGTTCTAAAACTGTTTGAAGGATGTCTGTGAGTATAGCAGAACTCATATGGCAGGCAAAACCTGAGAAGAAATCCAACCAGGAAGTGGGAAATCTGAGGTTGGTTGATTTTCAACTCAGCTCCYATTGAAGACAAAGGAATTCTCCAGTTGGAACATTATTGAAGAATTATGTTAAAAAACATCCTAAAGATTGATTCAATACTTCGTTTGTCATGTTTTTATGGACTGTAATATAACTTTTTTAACTTTTTGTCCGTACTTTCCACTGGACTCCGCTGGACTTGAGTTTGGAAAGTGTACCGAACGCTAGAACAACAAGGAGGAATTTGGACATAAATGATGGACATTATCGAACAAAACAAACATTTATTGTGGAACTGGTATTCCTGGGAGTGCATTCTGATGAAGATCATCAAAGGTAAGTGAATGTTTATAATGTTATTTCTGACTTATGTTGACTGCACAATATRGCGGATATATTTGTGTCTTGATTGGGCTCTGAGCCCCGACTCAGATTATTCCATGGTTTGATGAAATCTGACACAGCGGTTGCATTAAGGAGAAGTGCATCTAAAATTCCATGCATAACAGTTGTATCTTTTAGCAATGTTTATTATGAGTATTCCTGTAAATTGATGTGGCTCTCTGCAAAATCAAAGGATGTTTTGGAACTTCTGAACATAAGGCGCCAATGTAAACTAAGATTTTGGGATATAAATATGAACTTTACCAAACAAAACATACATGTATTGTGTAACATGAAGTCATAGGAGTGTCATCTGATGAAGATCATCAAAGGTTAGTGATTAATTTTATCTCTATTTCTGCTTTTTGTGAMTCCTCTCTTTGGCTGGAAAAATGGCTGTGTTATTCTGTGAATAGKCACTCACMTAACATAATCGTTTGGTTTGCTTTCGTCGTAAAGCCTTTTTGAAATCGGACACTGTGGCTGGATTTGCAACAAGTGTATCTTTAAAATGGTGTAAAATACATGTATGTTTGAGGAATTTTAATTATGGGATTTCTGTTGTTTTGAATTTGGCGCCCTGCAGTTTCACTGACTGTTGAAGAGGTGGGACGCTACCGTCTCACGTACCCTAGAGAGGTTAAAATGTATTTAATTGTAATATTTTACCAAAGATCTACACAAAATATAACACTAATATATCTTGATTCGATAAGTATTCAACCCCCTGAGTCAATACATGTTAAAATCACTTTGGCAGCGATTACAGATGTAAGTCTTTCTGGATAAGAATGTAAATATATATATATATATTCTTGCTCTGTCAAGTTGGTTGTTGATCATTGCTAGACAGCCATTTTTCAGTATTGCCTTCTAGCTATATTTCATGTATTTTTATCCCCCCCAAAAAACAACCTAGTCCTTGCTGATGAAAACCCCCCTGGTCTTTGTGGTTGAATGTGTTTGAAATTCACTGCTCGACTGAGGGACCTTACAGATAATTGTATGTGTGGGGTACAGAGATGAAGTAGTCATTCAAAAATCATGTTAAACACTATTATTGCACACAGAGTGAATCCATGCAACTTATTTTGTGCCTTGTTAAGCAAATGTTGAATCATGAACTTATGTAAGCTTGCAATAACTAAGGGATTGAATACTTATTGACTMAAGACATTTCAGCTTTTCATTTTGTATTCATTTGTAAACATTTTCAAAAACATAATTCCACTTTGACATTATGGGGTATGACAAAAACAATAGTTATTTAATCAATTGTAAATTCTGGCAGTAACACAACTGTAACGGGTGTCGTCGTCGGATGAGGAATAATCGGACCAAAGCGCAGCGTGGTAAGTGTTCATGCTTTTTATTTAAACTGAACACTAAGAACAAAATAAGAAAGAGAATGAACGAAACCGAAACAGTCCTGTCAGGTGCAGAAACACAAAACAGAAAACAACTACCCACAAAGCATCGGTGGGGAAAAGCTACCTAAGTATGGTTCCCAATCAGAGACAACGATAGTCAGCTGTCCCTGATTGAGAACCATACCCGGCCAAAACAAAGAAATACAAAACATAGAAAAAAKAACATAGAATGCCCACCCAAATCACACCCTGACCAAACCAAAATAGAGACATAAAAAGCTCTCTACGGTCAGGKCGTGACAACAACAAAATGTGGAAAAAGTTAAGGGGTGTGAATACTTTCTGAAGGCACTTGCCCATATGTGAGTCACTTTTGAAGTCACAGAAATATGGATTTTGTCATCAGTTATTAACTTTGAATTAATTCCTTCTACTTTTGGATACTCCAGTAGCAGGGTAGAGAATGTTTGCCTAGCTTTTTTTGATATAAAATGGGTTAGAAATTAAACATATAATCAAATAACAAACACTGGCATATCATACCACTAACAAAGGACAAATTACAACAAATCTTTATAATTTGGAGTCTTTGCATTCATAATGTTCTGTTAATCTGCATTGTTCCTGCATCACAGTATGTTCTGATTGTGCATTATTGATGCCTGGGTTACCTGATTATCCGCCCCTAATCTGATAATACAGCTATTATCTTTAATTTGATAATTACTTAGTCCTTTTTGTGTACTGATTTATACAGTCACTGCTAAATATTATAAATCTGCCCTTGTATTTAAAATGTGCACCATGAAAGSAAATTCAATTAAATCACCAGACTCACGTTTAGTTATTTTCTGTCAACATCAGAAGTGCCAATTTCTGTGATCTAATAATCTAAGATATCACTTTCTTCTTATTTTCGATAATTAACTGTTTCCTCAGAACTCTGCAGGTGTGTTTTCAGCTCTGACAGAGTTTAAAGGAGTCGTGAGAGGAACCATTGGCAGTCTCTCAAATCCACATACTGTGCCCTTGAAAACCCAAGAATGCCCCATTCACACGGCATCTTACCTCCCAAAGTGAACCTGACGGCTAATCAACACCTGCAAGCCCTTTCCTCGGCCATGTGTCCAAGTGAGACTTCAATACCGGTGCCAAGCCACACATTTCCCCACGCGAAACGCACAGAGAAAAGAGAGAGACTTTTAATCAAAGCTCATCCAAAAACAGCTCTGTTATTTTTTGCTGCACGCATCTCGATGACTGTACAGCTAACACATGTGCTGCCACTGCCGAACCTATTGCAGTCCCTTTGAATTGTAAAACGGCTCATCTCGCAATGCTATCCTTCTGGTCTGGAGTGATTACATCCTACCCTGCCAGATTACACAGTATAAACAAAGTAGCTGGAGTGCAATTGCAGCCTTCACTGGGTATTAGATGTTCTATCTCATACTCTCTGAGAGGAGTGGGAAAGCGTGACTGCCTGCTTGCACCCACCTCTGCTATACTCAATAGGGTAACACTTTATATTGTTGTCCCTAGTACTATGTAACTACACAGTCATTTACATTTTTACATTGACATTTTAGTCATTTAGCAGACACTCTTATCCAGAGCGACTTACAGGAGCAATTAGGGTTAAGAACCTTGCTCAAGGGCACGTCAACAGATTTTTTACTTAGTCGGCTCAGGGATTCAAATCAGCAACCTTTCGGCTACTGGCCCAACGCTCTTAACTGCTAGGCTACCTGCTGTAATGACTGTAGTAACAACATAGCAGTTACAGAGTAGTTACATACTGTAGGTATTGCTATGTAATTACATGGCAATTGGATTTAGCTGTATCAGGTATTACACAAATGGAACAAGGACTGTGTAATTACACATCCACTTGCTGAAGGTTATTCCACATGTGCAATTACTAATGTTATTACAAATTGTCTTGTTCTACTATGTGACTAATGTTTTGTAATTGCACATTTGAAAGTCACCTGTGAATTACCATGTTAATAATAGCTAAAACCAAAATATGACCTTGTCACATGTAACTACACACAAACCCAGGAAGTCACAGGGTTGATATGGTTTTGATATGTTGTTACAAATGATACACGTGTAATTATATTGTACCTACTCAGGATCAGGCAACTTAATGCAGCGAGACCCAGTAGGTCCTACTTTATACAATGTAACAACCTTTGCAGACAGTAGGCTAACCATGAGAAAAATGTAGACAAGTCTGAGAAAATGTTTCAGTTTGACTTTTCTTTAATGGATTTAGCAAAGATGAATATTCAAACCATTCAAATTCAATTCCCCATTTCAGACACATATCATTAACTATTTTAATGAGTACATTTTTAGAAAAACAGCTATGTAAAGCTAACAAGAATTCCTCTATACATTAATTCACTAATGTAGTTAGCATGGTAATAGGGACAAGTTCATCTAAAGTGTTACCGACAATATTTATTTGGACAATAAACGTTCCATGAAATACATATAGATCTGCTCTAATGACTGTCATCCACCTGACTGCTTACTACAGTGGCTTGTGTAGTATGCTATCCCTTTGGGTCTGGGTGCTAGTTGGAAGGAGCATTGTTCTCTATGGAATGGTAACACTTTATTTTGAAGGGTAATAATGTATTTTAAGGCTTTGTAATGACTTTAAAACACACTCAGTCATATCCCAAACATACCACATTCTTAAGCAGTACATAATCATTTCATWAATGGTTATGTCAAGAACTGCAAGACATAACGCTTGTATGAACTGCTTATAAATGCTGTATGTATGGGTTATTTGTGTTATGTCAATTCAAAATAAAGTGTCACTGTTAAAGGCTGTGTTCCAATGACACAAAGTCAGAAAATATCCTAGCATCTTTCCTTCGTCCTTTTACTAAGATTATACGTGCGTGACAAATATTTTTCCCGGGCCAAATGCTAATAACGGGTTAAACTCATTTGTCGACYGTCAACAGTAAACATAAAAACAGTCTGTCCAATAGGCTCAGGACTAAGGTGGTGAAAGGGGCTCATCAAGCTTGTGCTGAATGCTTGTAACGATCAATCACAGGTGACTATTCGTGACCTTCAAAAGTATTGAATCTGCAGAAATACAATGAGTGGATTTGAATTGCACACACCCATGCAATACTGCCTTGACAGAGGGCTGGAACTGGTCCGAAAATAAARGTGTACGGTGCCGGAAAACGCTTGGAAAAATGTTGCACTTTTCCCTCCAATATCATGCTGAAATGCATCGGCTCCCACCAGCCTTATCTCTCCCCGAGTCCCTCAGCTGTAATTGTCGATGAGTAACCCCTCCAGTGTTGCTGTACCACCAGTACTCGTATGCAGAATGTGTATCCGGCAATCTGTTCAGTTCTCCCCAAGTAGTTTCCCTCACAGAAATCCATTTAGGGCTTTTTTATTGAGTGGAGTGCATTGGAGTCGTATTGGGCTCTGTCTTGCTCCCTAACATGGTTACCCTTCGTCTCCTCTCAATGAATCCAGGTCCCAGCAGTGTCTATGAGTTCACAGTGTGGTGAAGAGGAGGAAACTCTCAGTGTGGCTATTGGTGAAGGAACACTTAGACGAAAGTCGATGGGGAAGTTCAAGGCATCATTGTGTGAATGTATATATACTGTTGTAGCAGCAAAGGGGGGACCAATTCCATATTAATGCCCATGATTTTGGAATGAGATGTTCGTCGAGCAGGTGTCCACATACCTTTGGCCATATAGTGTGTGTGTGTGTGTGTGTGTGTGTGTGTGTGTGTGGTGTGTGTGTGTGTGTGTGTGTGTGTGTGTGTGTGTGTGTGTGTGTGTGTGTGTGTGTGTGTGTGTGTGTGTGTGTGTGTGTGTGTGTGTGTGTGTGTGTGTGTGTGTGTGTGTGGTGGGTGTGTGATTATACAGTATACTGTAGCTGATGCTTTAAATGCTTTGTGATACAATTTGAATAAAGATGATAGGGAATTTCAAGGCACCGTATGGATGTACCTGTATTTCTGTAGGTTGAGGAAAGAATCCCTTGTTAAGGTTGTACTAAATGTATGCACCCTGCTGGCTCAGAATCCTTATCAACCTACAAAATGTTCTGAAATCAATCTCCATTGTTGAACACAATCATTTTGTTCCATTGTTAATATCATTCTTGTTTTCAGGTTTAAAGCCTTAMAAGTTATTTCCTTAGCAGACTCATAATAGTGGTGGTTCTATGGAATAAAATGTCCCTTTCTATTTGATTTGGACAGTATGCCATGCCGTTATAATATCTTAAATGTGTGTGTCAAGGTTCTAACTTACAAAGGTAGCAGTAATTGGGAACCGGTAGAGATTGTTGTGGTTGTTGTATTCATAATAAGTAAAAGATAACAGGAGACATAACACAGATCTTGGTCTTCCTTTTGTAGAGCCATTTTTAAGCGACTGAAAGTGTAGTCATTTATTGTACTGCTATACCTAACTATTACAATGGAGAACATATGTTGGATTCTAGAAGCAATGTAAAACTATTATTTTTGTAGACAAAATCATTGTTTCACTAAGGAATTGAATACTCCTTCAAGCCAAATATAAAGCCTTGTCCTATCTGTTACTCTCCATATATATTTCTCTGTTTATCTTCTCTGCGGTTGTGAATAAGTTTGTACAGGAATATGGAATGTAGCTTTGATTTTAAACTGGACATGTGGAAGGGATACACATTACACATTATTCAGGAACGTACTGCAAGTCGTAAATAGAAAGTACTTCTGATTTGTTACAGGTTATGCACCGTTCTGTGTTCTGCCATTACGTAACCAACATGATAAAACCCGGCCATTCAATAATTCAGGTACACCACCTTAATTTTTAATTATTCATTTCAATTGTTCTCTAGTAGCCTACTAGGTGTAGGTGAGGCCTGAAATATTCATGAGTTCCCATCTTGTGGAACAAAATCCCAATATATTCGGAAGGATGGTCATGAATTAAACTCAACATTCAAAATGTAACACACAATTACCTACATACCAAAAATAGATCAAATATAATCTAATTAATTGTAGATGTAATGACACGGATCGGACACATGTACTGCACCTGCAATGTGAAAAACAAAACAAAATGATGCACCAATTCAGCAGTCATATAACCTAAATGTTCTTATTAACATAGGGCTCTCCGTTTGCAGACAGTTTAGTGCTTTTTCATGGGACAAAAATATAATTTATGTTTAAAAAGTTATTCACGTAACAATGTTTGGGAGGAGTGAGGGAGCTGTTGCTCATTAAAATAGCAACACCTCCTTGAGTGAATCATTTCAAGTAGTGTTGCTAGGGCAGACATTGATCAAATAATCTTTGTAATATGTTAATATCACCAGAACAATGCATTGTTTGAAATTCTATCTGCCCCAAAAACTCAAGTAAATGAAAATCATGAATCACAACACTTTTGTAATGGTACCAGACTTGAAGATCAAACAATATTTTTGCATGCAATATATTTGAATAGAATATATATACCTCAAGAGTGAATACAAAGTTGGCTAAGATTAAACCAAATTCTAGCTGCAAAATACAGCACAATTTCCAATGTGGATTTTCAGTCCTTACTAGAGCCCATTTTATTTATGAAGCTGTGGAGTGAGCTGTTGACCGCCAGAACAGAACCAAATCTTTGCCAAATCTTTTGTCTGGCTCTGAATAGTGGGTCTAAGAATCTAAGCACTTCTAAAATAATTATTTGTTGTTTATTTCCAAACACAGAAATACCCCAGCAACAGCATCGTCCCATCATCCCAACCCATCGCTTGGGTTCCCCTTCCTGTGTCTCTCTCTCTCTCTTCTCTGTGTGCAGTGGGCCCTAGGCGCTCGCTGCATTCCTGCCGTTTCCCCATTAGGCGCTTAACAGAGCGTTGGGCTGTGGCTGCTCTCTCCCCCAATGCCTCCCGTCTCCCTGTCGCCCTTCAGGTCTCATCGCCCTCACAATGGAGGATCCGCTATGATCCCGGGACACACAGTGTCCTCCATTACCCCCACCTCATGGCCCACTGCATCCATGCTGTAGCCACACTTCCAGGATCTCAGGAAAACAACGTGTTTGTATGTSTGGTGTGTAATTCAGTTTGGATGGGAATGTATTGTGTGTGCTTGCAGGGTTGGGGAGTAACTGATTATATGTAATTAGATTTTTTTTTAAACAGTAACTGTAATCAGTTATGTTACCAGCAGAAACATTGTAATCTTATCACAGATACTTTTGTTATACTAAATGGATGTTTGTCAGAAAGGATGTTTGTGAMAAAAGACATTATGACACATTTCTGTTTTCTCAATTACACTCAATTCAGCATTGAAAAAAGGTGCAAGTTTAAGTTTGTACCACCTGACTGAGTCTGACCACWAGTCATGATAAATTAAATGGGTCAGATGAGTTCATATGTCGCCTCTTAAGGGGAAAGTAATCCAAAAGTAACGGAAAGTAATCAGAGTATGTTACTGAGTTTGGGTAATTCAAAAGTTACGTAACTGATTAAAGTTTTGGACAGGCAACTAGTAACTACAATGGATTACGTGTAGAAAGTAGCCTAAGCAACCCTGTGTGCGAGAGTGTGTGTGTGTGCACGATTTCATGAATATATGTATGTGCGTGTGTATATGCAGTACGTGAATGTGTGTATGCACTGTAGTCTCCAGGCTGAACCAAGGACACTTGTTCTTATCCCATTTCACCCCMCCCCCCCCCCAATCCCCAGAAGCAAGCATGGGTAGAGCCAGTGAAAGGGAAGTGCCTTTAAAGGGAAGTGCCATTAAAGGGAAGTGCCATTAAAGAGAAGTGCCATTAAAGGAGGGAACAAAGAAGGAGATCAATAGTGCCTTTTCAAAGGAATTCATTTTGAGCTTGGACGGAGTCCATCTGTAGATTTTTCCACAAATTAACGAAATAGAAAGCCTTAAGCTGTGAACATTTCAGGGGCTTGAGCCATCTCTTGCACACCAAATAGGATGTGACAGCTAGGCCCCCATAATAGTGTCATCAAATGAAAAATAATTAGTTCCAAACCAAGTATTAATACAGTACTCTGTCCTAGTTTGCAGTGAGAACTATATCGGGGCAAAAAGGAAATGTTTTTGGAGACTCAGGCATCAGTTACTACAGTGTAGGGGTTTTAACTTGTATTGGAACCTTTTTTGGTGCAGGGCTTCTAAAGTTAGACAATATTTGATCTTTCTGTCAAGCTAAAACCCAATATTTGCTTTGGAAATGGCAGAACAATAGTGTGAGCATAATACAACTTAGTTCTCTTTTTTCCTCCACTGTGCAGGAATCCTGTCATAGGCCTACATGGGTCTATTTTTTCAAGGAGAGCTCAATCACTGAGTAACAAAGTCTGAAGGATGTCGCTGACTTGCCACAGTGTTCTTCTCCGACAAATTAGATCAGTCTGCCATCGCCCAGAGACACAAACACCCTGACTAGGGAGATAACAAATTGTTTTATCCATAGAATCTAATTAAAAACGGTGAAATTCCTAAAAGTAATTTGATATATCGGGTGCTTATCTTTCTCTGTGTGCACACAAGCGATTACATTTACCGTCGAACTCAAGGAAATCGGGGCATGGAAGTTGACTGGTGGTTTACTTTAAAAGGTGGAGCTTGTCATAGAGCTTGTCGTGACTAGAATAAAAAAAATTGGGACGCAATTCCGTTCTTATACTGTTGAGTACACTCATATGTTAATATACTTGTATGGTTGCTGTTTTTCATTCTGTCTGCAACGCAATGTTGGTTTGAGAGACACAGGACTGAACATTCAGATGTTGATGGCATATGAGCTTGAAGTTGTTCAAAAAACATGATTTGATTGAAGACTGTGAGTAGCATAGCATGGTTTTTAGAGTGTGATGGAATGCCATCTTGGAGTGAACCATCACTGTTCTGCTAGCAACTTGACAAGCAAAGGCTGCATACAGAGCCTCTGGTGCAGAACATGTCTCATTAAATAATTGTTACAGATAACCTTGATAATTCACATCATGGGATTTCCATGGATGCTTAACTCACTGATATCCACAGTTCAACACTGCTTGTACTGTACAGTATGTTACTAAATGCGTTTGATGTATTGTGCATGTGATGCAGGCAGGGGTTTATGTCCTATTTGCAATCAAACTGAGACATACACTACGAATTTCTAAATGTTTATTATAAGCCAGGTGGTTCAAGCCCTGAATACTGATTGGCTAAAAGCCGTGGTATATCAGACCGTATACCACTGGTATGACAAAACATTTATTTTTACTGTTCTAATTACGTTGGTAACCAGTTTATAATAGCAATATGGCACCTTGGGGGTTTGTGGTATATGACCAATATACCACAGCTAATGGCTGTATCCAGGCTATTAGAAGAGCCCTTAGCCGCTGTATATTGGCCAAATACCACACCGCTAGTGTTTTATTGGTTAACTATAGCATGAGAGATGAGAAGTAACAGAAAATGGTGTTATTCTTTTATTTGTCAGATAACACATGTTAGGTTCTACATGTTAGGTACTACAAATAATTTCTATGCACTTTTTTATGCGTGTTTGAATACCTTGTTATTATCACTTTCGATAACAGGGTTACACTCTCTCAGTAAACTTCATTAAAACATTGTTACCCTCTTTCAGTAGATTTAATTATTATCAGACCTCAGGATAAAACCCAGATGCAGGCAGTTCGAAAAGGCAGGCAAGCTCAGGGTCAGGGAAGGCAAAATGATCAAAAACCAGGAGAACTAGAAAGCAGGAACTAATGAGAAACAGGAGTACGGAAAAAACACTGGTAGGCTTGACGAGACAAGACAAACTAGCAACAGACAAACAGAAAACACAGGTATAAATGCACAGGGAATAATGGGAAAAATGGGCGACACCTGGAGGGGGTGGAGACAAGCACAGATCAGGGTGTGACAGTTACCACCCCCCCTGGCGGTGGAATTCAGCGATGAGGGCTGAGTCCAGGATGTTCCTAGCGGGGACGAAGCATTTCTCCTCTGGACCTTAACCCTCCCAGTCAACCAGGTACTGGAATCCCCTGCCCCAAGGTTGAACACTCAGGAGACGCCTCACCGTATATGCCGGATAGCCGTCGATGAGACAGGGGAAGGGGTGGGCATGGAAAAAGGAGGCAGAAGGCTGTGAGACAGAGGTTTAATCCTTGATACATAAAACGTGGGATGTATACGGAGGGTGAGGGGCAACAGAAGACGAACAGCAGAAGGGCTAAGGATCTTGGAGATGGAGAAAGGGCCGATAAAATGGGGGGAAAGTTTGCGGGACTCTACCCGGAGGGGCAGATCCCGAGTGGACAGCAAATTCCCTCTGTCCAAGACGATAGTGGGGAGCCGGGTTCCGAAGGCGTTCCGCATGTTGACGGTACCTGGAGTTGGTCTTGAGAAGAGCAGACCGAGCTCTCTTCCAGGTAAACTGACAGCGGACAAAAAAAATCTGTGCCTAGGGTATGTTGACCTCTTCCTCCGGGAAGAGGGAGGGCTGATAACCCAACAGAGCACTCGAAGGACGAGAGCCCAGTGGCCGAGCAGGGAAGGGTGTTCCGGCTGTACTCCACCCACAAGAGTTGCTGGCTCCAGGTGGTGAGGTTGGCCGAGACGAGGCACCAAAGATTCGTCTCCAGGTCCAGATTGGCACGCTCCGACTGGCTGTAGATTGAGGATGAACCCTGGAGGACAGGCTGGCCAACGACCCAATGAGTGTGCAGAAAGCCTTCCAGAATCGGGATGAAAACTGAGGACCACGGTTGGAGACCATGTCCACCGGAAGTCCATGCATCCGGAAGATGCATCATGATCTGGGCCGTCTCCTTGGCAGAAGTTAGCTTGGGGAGGGAAATTAAATGGGCGGCTTTGGAAAACCTGTCCACCACCATGAAGATAGTGGTGTTACCATCAGACAAAGGGAGACCAGGGATTTATGTGACCAGGGACAGTGAGGGAAAGGAAGAGGTTGAAGGAGGCCAGCCGGAGCTTGCTGAGGAGTCTTGTTCTGAGCACAGACAGTACAGGCGGCGACGAACGCGGAAACGTCCATAGTGGGCTACCAAAAGCGTTGTCGCGCAAAGGCCAGGGACCAACGGGAGCCAGGGTGACAGGCAAGCCTGGAGGAATGAGCCCATTCCAGGACCGGGGAGTGAGCAGCGTCTGGGACAAACATCCGGTTAGCCGGGCCTCCCCCCGACATCCGACGGGTCTACCTCCACCAAGAACTGACAGGAGGGGTTCGGATGGATCAATATGGGAACTGTGGTGAAGCGGGGCTTAAGGTCAAAGAACGCCCGGTCAGCAGCTGGGGACCACGTGAACAGGACCTTGGGAGAGGTGAGTGCTGACAGGGGGGAAACCAGAGTGCTGAACCCCCGGATATAAAGGCAATAGAAATGGGCAAATCCTAAGAAGCTGCAGCTGCACTCTGGACATGGGTTGGGGCCAATCCACCACCGCTCTCACCTTTCCGGGATCAATCTGCACATTCCCAGCAGCAATGATGTATCCTAGGAAGGAGATGGTGGAGTGATGGAATTCGCTTTGACAAAAAGCTGGTTGTCCAGGAAATGCTGGAGGACCTGTCAGACGTGTTCTTGAGCCGAGCGGGAAAAGACGAGGATGTCGTCGAGGTAGACGAACACGAACCGGTTCAATATGTCGTGGAGAACGTCATTAACCAGGGCCTGGAATACAGCAGAAGCATTGGTCAGACCGAATGGCATCACTAGGTAGTCATAGTGTCGGCTAGCAGTGTTGAAGGCTGTCTTTCACTTGTCACCTTCCTGTATCCGTACCAGGTGGTAGGCTCTCCGCAGGTCCAACTTAGAGAAGCTAGTGGACCCGTGGAGCGGCTCTAAATCAGAGGAGATGAGTGGTAGCAGGTAGCAGTTCTTAACCGTGATGTCATTGAGGCCCTGGTAGTTGATGCACGGGCGCAGGGTTTTGTCCTTCTTCTCCACAAAGAAGAACCCTGCGCCAGCGGGGAGGCAGAAGGATGGATACTTCTGCAGCCAGGAAGTCGTCAATGTACGTCTCCATAGCCTTGGTCACCGGACCGACAGTGAATACAGCCGTCCCCGGGGTAGTGTAGTGCCTGGGAGAAGGTCGATCCCGCAGTCATAGGGTCAATGCGGAGGAAGCGAAGTTGCCCGGGCCTTGCTGACAACCTCCCGGAGGTCCTGGTACTCCGCGGGAAAGGCGGAGAGGTCAGAGGCTTCTCCCGAGCCCACAGGAAGACGTCCCGGGCAGGCTGCGCAAACCTCAGGCAATGGGCATGGCACAACGGGCTCCAGCCAATGATAGTACCAGCAGTCCAGTTGATAAGGGGATTATTGCACTGGAGAATGGTCAAAAACCCAGGAGAACCAGAAAGCAGGAACTAACGAGAAACAGGAGAATGGGGAAATAATTCTGGTAGGCTTGACGAGACAAGACAAACTGGCAACAGACAAACAGAAAACACAGGTATAAATTCACAGGGGATAATGGGGAAAATGGGTGACACCTGGTGGGGGTGGAGACAAGCACAAGACAGGTGAAACAGATCAGGGTGTGAAAATTATAACATGGTTACACTGCTGTCTCAGTCGTCTTAATTTAAACATGGTTACACTCTCGCAGTAGACTTAATTAAAACATTGTTACACTGTCTCAGTAGTCTTCATTTAAACATGGTTACACTCTCAGTAGACTTAATTAAAACATTGTTACACTGTCTCAGTAGTCTTCATTTAAACATGGTTACACTCTCAGTAGACTTAATTAAAACATTGTTACACTGTCTCAGTAGTCTTCATTTAAACATGGTTACACTCTTTCAGTAGACTTAATTAAAACATGGATAGACTCTCAGTAGTCTTACTTAAAACATGGTTACACTCTCTCAGTAGACTTAATTAAAACATGGTTAGACTCTCTCAGTAGACCTAATTAAAACATGGTTACACTCGCTCAGTAGTTTTAATTAACCATGTCAACTCGTAATTCATAAATAACTGCCATAAGACACAGGTACTTAATTGATGTATATCAATATAAGGGAAATTGTTATATTTCTGTCACTATTATGGTCAACAGATGATGGAAGCGCATGTCACATCTACACAACCTTTTACTGCCAATTAAAGGAATGCACACTGTTGTGAAAATCGAATAGATATCATATACATATCACACAATAAAGTATACATTCCAAGATTATATGGCTTCCCAGGATATACGGAGGAATGAAGAAAGCGACAGTATCACTGAGTTCAACTTACTCTTTCTATATAACAATTCATCAACAGCTCTCTTTAATCTAGTCTAGGACCTAATCTCCAACACAGCAAACTAGCTAAATCACACAGTAGTGTTTATTGTCTGCCCTACTCAGAAATATTATTTTGATGTTGTATTTTCAAAAAGATCTAGCTTTAGACCTGAGAATGTATTGCTCATATAGGCTGAGTCTTAAACAGTGCCATATTGCCTATGTAGGCATCTAGTCAAAAGTAGTGCACTATATAGGGAATAGGATGCAATTTTATTTGGGATGGAGACATAGTATAATGCCCTCCTATATCAGCAGTTACTCAGTTTTCTCCAGTCATTTAGTGTCCCTTTCAAAGCCTGTTAATGATCCATACATGACCTTTATGCACTGTTGAGTGTATCACATGTCACCTCATGGGAAGGCCGTGCAGAGGGACACAAGAAGCACAGCACACAGTCTGGTCTGTTACACCAGCTAAACATCTCAATATGGTCCCAGTTGTTCTCCCAATACATTCTGATGCACAGTTGTGGTACCTGATGACGACAGATTGATAGACAGATGATTGATAAGATAAGTGAATGGAGATGGAGGTGGAGGTGGAATCAGAGCACTTAGTCTGCCAGTGTGGCTGCAGGCTGTAGGCTGCAGGCATGGAGCTCCCGAGGTCCACACAAGCATGAGGAATCTGATAATCGCAGGGGAGGAAGAGGCCTCAGCGGGAGGCTCCCTGTGAATTACCGGCTGCGTTTATGGAGAGAGAGCTCCGGAGCTGGAATGCTAATGAAGGATTTGATAAGATGGAGCAAGGAGAGCCGGAGTCAAGTGTGAGAGGCCTTAGACACCATGCACGCATGCAGCCTATTTCTGCCAAGCTGTTTCCTTTTTCTCCATTGTAAAGTGATGCCAGAAGAAGAGGCCTCTCGACCAAGGACCCGTGAAGTGCTGGCCCCTATAAGAGACGAATGAGACTAAGCTTTTTGCCATATTGTAACCAGAGATTCTGATTTGTGGGGTTGTCTGAGACTAGCTGTGTTGGCATTATAAGAGACAGGGCTTTAAGAGGTTATGAGTGGGGCTAATTCAGTGGGTTTTCTGCTGTGTCTCTCTTTTTAGTGCGGTGTCCATATTAGGACAGTTACGCTTGAGCATCGTGTGTTCTAACATGATGCATGTGTTCTAATATGGCTGGGCGATATGGCCTAAAAATCATGTCTCGATTTCTTTTGTCCGATTCACAATATAAACCTAGATTTTTCAAATGTTTTCTCAAAATAAGCGTTGTTGTACAATTAAAGTTCAAATACAATGCATTTCAAAGATATGATCTAATGAATTCAGGGCTTGTGAAATTATACCTTGGCTAAATACGTATAAGCCTTCCACAACTATAGGACCCACGGGTGATTCATTCAAATCACTGATCTGGCTTTCAAGTCTGTCTATGAAAATATTTTTTTTTAGTTTCAAATTTAACCAGAACCATGCATAATGCATATTCACTTCCTGTAGGCATTATAGAAAATTAACACAGGTCTCGAACAGCATGCTAGCCTGTACACTTTATTCAGATTTTGAAATCAAGTGGCTTACCTTATTTCTCAGAATGAGAACGAGTTGCCAATTCCTTATATAATTGTGTTTTATGCTTATTGCACATTTATAAAACACAGACTAGACAGCTAGTGGAACGGTCTTTGGCTAAACTGCTGCTAGCGGTTGGTGGTATCCCAATACCGTGTTCGACTAACTGAGCACACATTTTCCTGAATCAATGTTCATTGATACTCCTGTTTTAGTAGTGTCTGCTCTGTGTGCAATTTGAGCAGTTGAGATATATAGTGCATTCAGAAAGTATTCAGCATTATTCTAAAATGGATTCAACTGTTTTTTACCTCATCAATCTACACACAATACCCTATAATGACAAAGCAAAAACAAGTTTAGACAAAAACTGAAATATTACATTCACATAAGTATTCAGAACCTTTAATCAGCTGTAATCAATGCAGCAATTACAGCCTTGAGTCTACTTGGGTATGACACTACAAGCTGGACACACCTGTATTTGGAAAGTTTCTCCCATTCTTCTCTGCAGATCCTCTCAAGCTCTGTAAGGTTCGATGGGGAGCGTTGCTGCACAGCTATTTTCAGGTCTCTCCAGAGATGTTTGAATGGGTTCAAGCCCGAGCTCTGGCTGGGTCACTCAAGGACATTCAGAGACTTGTCCAAAAGCCACTCCTGCATTGTCTTGGATGTGTGCTTAGGGTTGTTGTCTTGTTGGAAGGTGAACTTTTGCCCCAGTTTGAGGTCCTGAGCTCTCTGGAGCAGGTTTTCATCAAGGATGTCTCTGTACTTTGTTCTGTTAATCTTTTCCTCAATCCTGACTAGGTTCACAGTCCCTGCCGCTGAAAACCATCCCTACAGCATGATGCTGCCACCACCATGCTTCTCTGTAGGGATGGTGCCAGGTTTCCTCCAGATACGTGACGCTTGGCATTCAGGCCAAAGGGTTCAATCTTGGTTTCATCAGACCAGAGTGTCTTGTTTCTCATGGTCCGTGAGTCCTTTAGAAGCCTTTTGGAAGTTTCTCCCATCTCCACAGAGGAACTCTGGAGCTCTGTCAAAGTGACCATCAGATCTGTGCCTCGACACAATCCTGTCTCGGAGCTCTACAGACAATTCCTTCGACCTCATGGCTTGATTTTTACTCTGACATGCACTCTGACATGTCAACTATGGGACCTTATATAGACAGGTGTGTGCCTTTTCCAAATCATGTCCAATCAATTGAATTCACCACAGGTGGACTCCAATCAAGTTGTTAAAACATCTCAAGAATTATCAATGGAAACAGGATGCACCTGAGCTCAATTTTGAATCTCATAGCAAAGGGTTTGTTTTTTAAAACAAAAACCTGTTTTTGCATTGTCATTAAGGGGTATTGTGTGTAGATTGATGAGGAAACAAATAATGTAATCAATTTTAGAATAAGGCTGTAACATAACAAAATGTGGAAAAAGTGAAGGGGTCTGAATACTTATGTAAATAAGGTATTTCTGTTTTTTATTTTTGATAAATTTGCAAACATTTCTAAAAACCTGTTTTCACTTCGTCGTTATGGGGTATTGTGTGTAGCTTAATGAGCACATATATATTATGTAATCCATTTTATCCATTCTATTCCCAAAATGTGGAAAAGGGAAGGGGTCTGCATACTTCCCGAATGCACTGATAAAAAGGGTACTGTTAGAAAAGTAAACTTCTCCTCTATTACAGTATAATAATGTCTCCATGTGTTTCGGTGTCCATATGAACGATTCTGTTGGACCAAACCTCAAATAGCGAGTTGAAACCACTTGTAAGAGAGGAAGAAGTGATCTCTCATATTTGTTGTGTGAGTGGCAGTGGGAGGGGCTTGGTGTGTGTAAATAGAGAGGAAGAGGCGAAGCGAGAGGTTTCACTCTCACCAAAATATGTCCAAAATAAGCCCAATGTGTTTCCATGGGCTTATTTTGGACCTACTGTAAGCTTGACGCCTGCCTTCCCGTATTTGGGTTAGCATCTTGTCATTATATACAGATCTCTGGTGTAAATGTGAAGGTTCACATAGCACAGAAGGAGCGAAGGAGACGAGACCAAAAAGACAACATGAGAACAAGCGGATATAAACACAATTAAAAAAAAAAAATGATTATTGCGATACAGGCATTTGGAATTCGATGTATCGCCCAGCCCTATCCTGTACTGACAAAGACATAGTACTGTAGTAAAGAAAGGGAAAGTACTGTACTGTACTAAAGAAAGGCAAAGTACTGTGCTGTACTTAAGAAAGGCATAGCAGCACGGCGTCCCGCTTGTTTTATGTGTAGAGTGGCTGTCTGTGGATGACGTTATTTTATGTGTAAAGTGGCTGTCTGTGGATGAGCTTGTGTTATGTGTAGAGCGGATGTCTGTGGATGACCTTGTGTTATGTGTAGAGCGGATGTCTGTGGATGACCTTGTTTTATATGTAAAGTGGTTGTCTGTGGATGAGCTTGTTTTATGTGTAATAGGTCTGTCTGTGGATGAGCTTGCGTTATGTGTAGAGCGGCTGTCTGTGGGTGAGCTTGTTTTATGTGTAGAGCAGATGTCTGTGGATGAGCGTCAGCATAAGACATAGAGTGAGGCTATGGGAAATCAATAATGGTGATGGAGACCAATTACTGTGTTTCATTATTTTGTTGATTCATGACCTAGCGTCGGCCCGCGCAGTTGTGGCCCCCTGGGCTAAAGCTCATTGTCACTCAGACATTTGCTCATTAAGTACCAATCACGCTCTACTCCGGGCTATAATTTTGCCACCAAATAGTGATACTGTCACATGTTGGATCTCCGGCTGCCTATACCTCTTGCATCATTTAGTTGCGGGTTGCAGTTGGCACCGTTTAGCCTTGTCAGGGAAATCAATCAGTGGTAAACTAGTAATGGAATGGGTCAACCATGTTTTATTGCTTGTTTTTTTCCCACACAGAATACCAGTACTCCTTTTCAGGCTGCTGGACACTTGACGACTTAGTGACCACTAGTCTTCCTGGGGTCCACTGTTTGACTAGACTATGAATGTACAATTAAACAAACTACTGTATCTTCTTAAATGACACTGCATGTCCCCATGGTTTATATAGTTATGACTCATATGTCCAGTGGCCAGTGGTGTAAAGTACTTAAGTAAAAATACTTTAAAGTACTACATAAGTCGTTTTTTGGGGTATCCGTACTTTACTTTACTATTTACATTTTTGACTACTTTTACTTCACTATATTCCTTAAGAAAATGTTGTACTTCTTACTCCAAACATTTTCCTTGACACCCAAAAGTACTCGTTACATTTTGAAAGCTGAGCAGGACAGGAACATGGTCCACCCACTTATCAACAGAATATCCCTGGTCATCCCTACTGCCTCTGATCTGGCGGACTCACTAAACACACATGCTTCGTTTTTAAATTATGTCTGAATGTTGGAGTGTACACCTGGCTGTCCTTCAATATAAAAAGAAAGAAAATGGTGCTGTCTGGTTTGCTTAATATAAGAAATGTAAAATGGTTTATACTTTTACTTTTGATACTGAAGTATATTTTAGCATTTACATTTACTTTTGATACTTAAGTATATTTTAATCCAAATACATTTAGACTTTTACTCAAGGAGTGACTTTTACTTTTTCTTGAGTCATTTTCTATTAAGGTATCTTTACTTTTAC
Organism: Salvelinus sp. IW2-2015; assembly: GCF_002910315.2. Lineage (NCBI taxonomy): Eukaryota > Metazoa > Chordata > Actinopteri > Salmoniformes > Salmonidae > Salvelinus > Salvelinus sp. IW2-2015. Next base: position 15,524,001 of record NC_036846.1, on the reverse strand, counting down.
TCAAGTATGACAATTGGGTACAATTGGCAATATTTCCTTTTTATTTATTTAACCTTTATTTAACTAGGCAAGTCAGTTAAGAACAAATTATTTGCTTTGTATGATTAATTATAATATTTCCATGCAGAGGTAATGAGGAACTAGTGTTTACACTGGTGATATTTACCTATGCAAATACATTATACGCATCACACATTGTGGAAGCTAACCCAATTTGCATATTGTTTTGTTTTGTTTTGCGTGGGCACCGCTTCAGACTTCCTGTATTTACCAGCTCTTAATTATTACAGGTAAGGGCATTGCTGTTGGCATTGTTCCCCTCTCTTTCTCGTCGCCTTTACAGCGGTTGTTCAACTAAAAGTTTTGCGAACATGCTGTGGGACTTAGAGATAATTTGCGGTTTAGTACGGTACCCTGTGTCACTACTTCATTGCTCCAGACTAGCGCAAGCAGGATTTAGAGCACTGATTATGCTTTTGGGTCCCAAGGCACAACTGTGCTAACTGTTGAATGGGCGACATAAACCACATGGAAACTGATAATTGTGCATGACTTCAAAATTGAATTTCAATGAACTGAATGATGATAATGAAGAAGGTGATTGAATTTAAAACAATAGTGTAAGAATTGCTATTCCTCTGTCCTGCAGCACACACCCGGAAAAATACACTTATTTTGCATTGCTACAGATATTGGTTACACTACAATTAGGGTGTGGAAATGTTATACCCCTTGGAGATTTATTTAGAATCATCCAATCCTCTTATGCTCTTAGTACTGTAGCCTACTCCCGACCGTCACGTTGTACAGCTCCATATTTTCCGTTCCATCCTAACGGAAACTCTGAGGGTTTCGTTCTTCATTTTTCTTGGAATAGAAACACCATAATATTAATCAAATTAATTAAGCTACATTTCTTAAAATCAATCCCATATACTTTCTTCTTACAAAAAAGGTTTAAAACATTTCTAGTAATGCCAATATTGAAGACTATCAAATACTTCTCAAAGATGCCCTCTGGTGGTCAAACTAGCACTAACTTGCATTAATGGTAAAAATGGCTGACAATTAAATAACGTGCCATAGAATTCCACAGCAGCGCGCAAAGTGTGCTGCAGTATGACGCAACTTTTAAAGGATCGGATGGACACACTGGCAGTAATGAATGTCTGGTCCCACTTTAAACTAAATACAACTTATAAAGGCTTTATATAGCAAACATAAATGCCTCATAAGAACTACAGTACGAGTCAAAAGCTTGGACACCTACTTATTCAAGGGTTTTTCTTTATTTTTTACTATTTTCTACATTGTAGAATAATAATGAACACATCAAAACTATGAAATAAAACATATGGAATAATGTAGTAACCAAAAAGGGTTAAACAAATCAAAATATATATTTTTATTCTAGTATCTTCAAAGTAGCCACCCTTTGCCTTGAAGACAGCTTTTGCACACTCTTGGCATTCTCTCAACCAGCTTCACGAGGTATGCTTTTCCAACAGTCTTGAAGGAGTTGCCATATATGCTGAGCTCTTGTTGGCTGCTTTTTCGTCACTCTGTGGTCCAACTCATCCCAAACAATCTCAATTGGGTTGAGGTCGGGTGATTGTGGAGGCCAGGTCATCTGATGCAGCACTCCATCATTCTCCTTCTTGGTCAAATAGCCCTTACACAGCCTGGAGGTGTGTTTTGGGTCATTGTCTTGTTAAAAAACAAATGATAGTCCCACTAAGCGCAAACCAGATAGGATGGCGTATCGCTGCAGAATGCTGTGGTAGCCATGCTGGTTAAGTGTGCCTTGAATTCTAAATAAATTACAGACAATGTCACCAGAAAAGCACCCCCACACCATCACACCTTCTCCTCCATGCTTCACGGTGGGAACCACACATGCGGAGATCCTCCGTTCACCTACTCTGCGTCTCACAAAGAACCAGAATTATCAAATTTGGACTCATCAGCCCAGAGGACAGATTTCCACCGGTCTAATGTCCATTGCTCGTGTTTCTTGGCCCAAGCAAGTCTCTTCTTATTATTGGTATCCTTTAGTAGTGCCTTCTTTGCAACAATTCAAACATGAAGGCCTGATTCACTACAATATAGAAAATAGATAAAATAAAAATAAAAACTTGAATGAGTGGGTGTGTCCAAACTTTTGACTGGTACTGTACATAAAAGCTTCATAAATCATCTGTAAGAGTATGTCATACTCTATAAACAGGGTATAAAGGGTGAAGTAATAATTCCCACTGTAGGGTGAATTGCCAAATGTCTATGTTTATACACCATTTTTATAGTATGATACGCTAATAGATGATTAGTGAATTATTTATGTAGTGTTTATGACGCCTTTAAGTATGCTATATAAAGCCTTTATTAGTTGTTCTTCGTTTAAAGTGGGAATGTCTTGAGCAGAACTGGACGACACAGCCACCGCCAAACGAGCCATTCAAATGGCACAGTCAGCTGTCCTACAAAGATGCGTCTCTGTATCGCTGTGTCGTGCCGCATGCCATACAAGAGAGAAAACACAATTAAAAACAATTACAGGGTTCTTCTTTTCCAAAAAGAGCAATGCGATTAAATATGTACAAGTGCCAAAGCACTGGCAGGGGATGTAATGAAAACTGGCACACGTGTGACGGGAGCGATGATCCTGACTTTAATTGACAACCTGTCGCAGTGCAGCTATGTCCAGGAAGACGATACATCATTTATGCCCAGAGAGACCCGATACTTGAGAGAATTCAATTTCAGAGTTCCTATTTTTTTTTGTCTAGTCTGTTGGAGATACTGTTATTGCTTGACAGACTGACTACTGTGTGGTACAGTATGAGAGTCTGCAGTGCACTGTCAACTGTGGGACCTTATATAGACAGGTGTGTGCCTTTCCAAATCATGTCTAATCAATTGAAATTACCACAGGTGGACTCCAATCATGTTGTAGAAACATCTCAAGGATGATCAATGAAAATAGGATGCACCTGAGCTCAATTTCGAGTCTCATAGCAAAGGGTCTGAATACTTATGTAACTAAGGTATTTCTGTTTTTTTAAACAAAAACTTGTTTTTGCTTTGTCATTATGGGGTATTGTGTGTAGATTGATGAGGAAACAAAGCATTTACAACATTTTTGAATAAGGCTGTAACATAACAAAATGTGGAAAAAGTGAAGGGGTCTGAATACTTTCTGAAGGCACTGTTTATATACCATTAGGGTATATTTTTAAATATAGGCCTAAATGTGTATTATTGTATTGTCACCATCTTTATTGCACAATGAAATAAAAATACACACATAACTTTTTTTATTTATTTTTATTTATTTAACCTTTATTTAACCAGGTAGGCAAATTGAGAACACGTTCTCATTTACAATTGCGACCTGGCCAAGATAAAGCAAAGCAGTTCGACACATACAACAACACATAGTTACACATGGAGTAAAACAAACATATAGTCAATAATACAGTGAAAAAAAATAAAATAAGTCTATATACAATGTGAGCAAGTGAGGTGAGATAAGGGAGGTGAAGGCAAACAAATATATGTATAAATGAAAAAAATAAAAATATAAAAGGCCATGGAGGCGAAGTGAGTACAACACAGCAAGTAAAATAAAAACTTTAAAAAACAATGGAATGGTTGGTTTGCAGTGGAAGAAAGTGCAAAGTAGAGACAGAAATAATGGGGTGCAAAGGAGCAAAATAAATAATAAATAAATACAGTAGGTAAAGAGTAGTTGTTTGGGCTAAATTGTAGATGGTTTATGTACAGGTGGCAGTAATCTATGAGCTGCTCTGACAGCTGGTGTTAAAGCTAGTGAGGGAGATAGGTGTTTCCAGTTTCAAGAGATTTTTGTAGTTCATTCCAGTCATTGGCAGCAGAGAACGGAAGGAGAGGCGTCCAAAGGAAGAAGGTTTTGGGGGTGACTAGAGAGATATACCTGCTGGACGCGCGTGCTACAGGTAGGTGCTGCTATGGTGACCAGCGAGCTGAGATAAGGGGGGACTTTACCTAGCAGGGTCTTGTAGATGACCTGAACCAGTGGGTTTGGCGACGAGTATGAAGCGAGGGGCCAGCCAACGAGAGTGTACAGGTCGCAGTGGTGGGTAGTATATGGGGCTTTGGTGACAAAACGGATGGCACTGTGATAGACTGCATCCAATTTATTGAGTAGGGTTTTGGAGGCTATTTTGTAAATGACCTCACCGAAGTCGAGGATTGGTAGGATGGTCAGTTTTACAAGGGTATGTTTGCAGCATGAGTAAGATGCTTTGTGTGCGGAATAGGAAGCCAATTCTAGATTTGACTTTGGATTGGAGATGTTTGATGTGAGTCTGGAAGGAGAGTTTACAGTCTAACCAGACACCTAGTATTTGTAGGTGTCCACATATTCTAAGTCAGAGCCGTCCAAAGTAGTGATGTTGGACAGGCGGGCAGGAGCAGGCAGCGATCGGTTGAAGAGCATGCATTTGGTTTTACTTGTATTTAAGAGCAGTTGGAGGCCACGGAAGGAGAGTTGTATGGCATTGAAGCTCGCCTGGAGGGTTGTTAACACAGTGTCAAAAGAAGGCCAGAAGTATACAGATAGTGTCGTCTGCGTAGAGGTGGATCAGAGAATCACCAGCAGCAAGAGCGACATCATTGATGTAAACAGAGAAGAGAGTCGGTCCAAGAATTGAACCTGTGGCACCCCCATAGAGACTGCCAGAGGCCCGGACAACAGACCCTCCGATTTGACACACTGAACTCGATCAGAGAAGTAGTTGGTGAACCAGCGAGGCAATCATTAGAGAAACCCAAGGCTGTCGAGTCTGCCAATGAGGATGTGGTGATTGACAGAGTCAAAGGCCTTGGCCAGGTCAATGAATACGGCTGCACAGTATTGTTTCCTATCGATGGCGGTTACGATATGTTTAGACCTTGAGCGTGGCTGAGGTGCACCCATGACCAGCTCTGAAACCAGATTGCATTGCGGAGAAGGTGTGGTGGGATTCGAAATGTCGGTAATCTGTTTGTTGACTTGGCTTTCGAAGACCTTAGAAAGGCAGGGTAGGATAGAAAGTCTGTAGCAGTTAGGGTCAAGGGTGTCCCCCCCTTTGAAGAGGGGGATAACCGCAGCTGCTTTCCAATCTTTGGGATCTCAGACGACACGAAAGAGAGGTTGAAGAGGCTAGTAATAGGGGTGGCAACAATTTCAGCAGATAGTTTTAGAAAGAAAGGGTCCAGATTATCTAGCCCGGCTGATTTGTAAGGGTCCAGATTTGCAGCTCATTTAGAACATCAGCTGACTGTATTTGGGAGAAAGAGAAATGGGGAAGGCTTGGGCGAGTAGCAGAGGGGAGGGCAGTGCTGTTGTCCGAGGTAGGGGTAGCCAGGTGGAAGCATGGCCAGCCGTAGAAAAATGCTTATTGAAATTCTCAATTATAGTGGATTTGTCGGTGGTGACAGTGTTTCCTATCTTCAGAGCGGTTGGAAGCTGGAGGAGGTGTTCTTATTCTCCATGGACTTTACGGTGTCCCAGAACTTTTTTGAATTTGTGTTGCAGGAAGCAAATTTCTGCTTGAAAAAGCTAGCCTTGGCTGTTCTAACTGCCTGTGTATATTGGTTTCTGGCTTCCCTGAAAGTTGCATATCACGGGGGCTGTTCGATGCTAATCAGAACGCCATAGGATGTTTTTCTGTTGGTTAAGGGCAGTCAGGTCAGGAGAGAACCAAGGGCTATATCTGTTCTGGTTCTAAATTTCTTGAATGGGGCATGCTTATTCAAGATGGTGAGGAAGGCATTTTTTAAAAATGACCAGGATCCTCTACTGACGGGATGAGATCAATCCTTCCAGGATACCCCGGCCAGGTCGATTAGAAAGGCCTGCTCGCTGAAGTGTTTCAGGAGCGTTTGACAGTGATGAGTGGAGGTCGTTTGACCGCTGACCCCATTACGGATGCGGCAATGAGGCAGTGATCGCTGAGATCTTGGTTGAAAACAGCAGAGGTGTATTGGAGGGCAAGTTTGTTAGGATGATATCTATGAGGGTACCCGTGTTTACGGAATTGGGGTGGTACCTGGTAGGTTCATTTATAATTTGTGTGAGATTGAGGGCATCAAGCTTAGATTGTAGGGTGGCTGGGGTGTTGAGCATGTTCAAATTTAGGTCGCCTAGCAGCACGAGCTCTGAAGATAGATGGGGGGCAATCAGTTCACATATAGTGGTCCAGAGCACAAGCTGGGGGCAGAGGGTGGTCTATAGCAGGCGGCAACGGTGAGAGACTTGTTTTTAGAGAGGTGGATTTTTAAAAGTAGAAGTTCAAATTGTTTGGGAACAGACCTGGATAGTATAACAGAACTCTGCAGGCAGTCTTTGCAGTAGATTGCAACACCGCCCCCTTTGGCCGTTCTATCTTGTCTTGAAAATCTTGTAATTGGGGATGAAAATGTCTGAATTTATGGTGGTCTTTCTAAGCCAGGATTCAGACACGGCTAAAACATCCGGGTTGGCAGAGTGTGCTAAAGCAGTGAACAAAACAAACTTAGGGAGGAGGCTTCTAATGTTAACATGCATGAAGCCAAGGCTATTACGGTTACAGAAGTCATCAAAAGAGAGCGCCTGGGAATAGGAGTGGAGCCAGGTACTGCAGGGCCTGGATTCCCCTCTACATCACCAGAGGAACAGAGGAGGAGTAGATAAGGTACGGCTAAAAGCTATGAGAATTGGTCGCCTAGAGCTACTAGAGCAAGAGTAAAAGGAGGTTTCTGGGGGCGATAAAATAGTTTAAAGGAATAATGTACAGACAAAGGTATGGTAGGATGTGAATACAGTGGAGGTAAACCTAGGTATTGAGTGATGATGAGAGAGATATTGTCTCTAGAAACATCATTGAAACCAGGTGATGTCATCGCATATGTGGGTGGGGAACTGAGAGGTTGGATATGGTATAGAGAGCAGGGCTAGAATCTCTACAGTGAAATAAGCCAATAAACACTAACCAGAACAGCAATGGACAAGGCATATTTACATTAAGGAGAGGCATGCTAATCGAGTGATCAATAAGGGTCAGTGAGTAGAGGTTGGTTGGGTCGTGGCGATCCAGACAGCTGGCCGGGTATATGGCTATCGGTAGCAGCATAGGATGGAGGTCTGTTTGTAGATACCTCGTGCGTTTCGTCGGTAGGTTAGTGGGGTTCCGTGTAGTGGGTTTCGTGTGGTAGAGGGATCAATCCAAATTGGCAAAATAGATATAGTGACCCAAGGAAAAAAATAAAATAAATAATAATAATAATAATAGTTGTCCAATATACTTGTTCAATAGCAGCCGATAAGACAGCTAACGATTAGCGGGCCTCAGATGAGCGTTCAGGTAACGTCGGGACGGAGGTGCCAGTTGGATAAATCCCTCGGGCAGATAACGTCGGCAGTCAGTCGCGGCAGTCAGCTGTGAACCCGGTGGGGTTCCGTATCTGCAGCAGCAACAAAAGAAACGGGTCCGGATGGTGATGGAACTCCTCAGCTGGCTAGCTCCAGAATGATTAGAGTTTGCTCCGGGGTCGACGTAAGCCAATAGTCACACGGTTTGCAGCTAGCTAGCTGCGAAATCAAGGTACAAGTGTCCAGAGCCTGCGGCTGGAATCCGGGAAACTGAGAGAAAAGAGTCCCGGAATGCTCCGGTCCGAGTCGCGTTGCACAAAAGTGCCGGTAGATTATCGAGCTAAAGGAATAGCTGATGACCACTAAACGTGGGCAGCTGAAACACCAACGCTAGCCAGCAAACCGGCTAATTTCGGGGCAGCTACAGATTAGCTTCTGGCTAGCTATCGGAGTAGCTTCTGTTAGCTTTCAGGCTAGCTTCTGAATTAGCCCCTGGCTAGCTTCCACGATGGATTTCAGATTGAGGTAAATAATACCCTTTGTAATTGGTGAAGCGGGTTGCAGGAAAGCTTTTGCAGGAAAGCTTTTGTAGTTGAGTTCTTGGATAATAAAATAGATAAAAGATATGCGAAGAAAGGGTGAAATATATATATATACAGGACACGAACAATACGGAACAGAAAAAGACGTCTGAACTGCTAAGCCACCTTGGACGAGAAGGTTTTCAACTTTAAGCTACCTATTCATTTGACAGAGGTAATGAACTGCCCATTGATCAGCACAACAATTGATAAAACAGAACGATGTTTCCAAAACAAGTGTTTCTGAGCTTATGTCAATATTACACAGGTAAGGGTTACAGAAATCAGGAATGGAGACAGGCTCTATAGAACTATGTCCAACACACCACCACCTGTTATGAAATATATATCTTTTTCTCAATGATATGTATTGCTTAAATAAAGGTTTAAGGAAATAGAAGCAGGCACCACGTTACCACAAGACAAAACAACTCTCTCAATCAAGCCTGGTGGTCTTTTAAGAATAAAAGCAAAGCTTGCTTTCATATAATAAATTTAAAAAAGCTTGAAATGGTGGTGGAATGGGATGAGGGAGCACCTCCTCTACGTGTATGAATTAGGCTGTTTGAGAAGGTTTGAATCCTTAGCAACCTGCTTGAAGTACAATAGACCAACATAGCTACTGTAGTAGGTCAAAGCTGTGTACCGGAACACCTTGGTAGAGCATGGGTTGAGTATGCATTGTGGTGCTCATGTGAATTTCATTTATATTTCGGCTTCAGACCAATGCCTCACTTAAAACTCAACTGTGGATTCCTCTAATAGTGATGTACAACCCTAAGGCACATCATGCAGTGTCTCCACTGAAAACTTTACAGTGCACGGTACAATATGCTAGCTGTAAGACTGTGTTAACACTGTATGTCTAAAGACTTTGAACATTTATTTTTTCCCCTCAAAATTAAAATAATTCTGCCCACAGTGAGCATCTAATTAAAAACACTTGAGTCAGCGATTCCGTACGCAAGAACAGATACCCTGAGGGACCTCCTTTGGCATAGTAATATAGCATTTTCTTCCGCTTGCCTTGGTTGACAACTCTATACAGTGTTTACTACAGTAGACGTGTGTCTGTGCAGTCCAATGAACACGCTTACGGGTGAATGCCTTAAGCATAACCACCTCGCATGCCCCAATGCATGCATCGGACTCTGCAGTCTCTTCTTCTTCTACTCTTCCATTTATTGTATTTTCCATGTTATTTACTGTAGTCTTCTATCTCCCTCCCGAGTCCGCTCCTCCACCCCTCTTCAGACATTATTGAAGTTGAGGTAGCTGTTGATGCGAATGTTATTTTTGTATTATTCCCGTTACACACCGGTTTAGTTCTTTTCTCTGTATCTCCTTAGTGTCTCTAGAGATCAGAGTAGCTCCTGTTCACCTTGACGGGGTCAATAAACGCATCATCCACGGAAAGTGACAATTTCATCGTATTCAGGTTGAACAGATGTGGTATTTAGATTGTTGCCACTCTGTTGTTGTGTTGCTATAATTAGAACTAACATTAATACAATTCCCATTTGTCATTTTTTGCTGCTCCGCCACATTGTTTTGGACAGTCGCGTGGGGTGTGGGCCTGTCACGTCTTTTATGCTCCCTGAATTCTCTCTGAGTGCTATGTAATTAAATGTGGGTGGAAAGAAAAAACGATGAAAACCTGAATCATTGATGTATCTTCAAGGTTACAACATAATAACAAAATGGGGAATATGACTGCGATATCATGTTTACTTTGAATACACTGTTATAAAAGAGAACAGAAGATGCATGTAGCATAAATTGAGGTGTATTTACCAAGTCCCAAACAACTCACTGTCTCTGTCATTTAATTTATTGCATTTTTTCCCATTCATATCCTTGTTAGTTCACTGTTAGGCTGAATTATTATATTTTCCCACGGCTTTTCCAAACACTATTCTGTAACAGAATGCATCTCTAACTGTGTCACCAGGAAATGCATGTTTTCTTTCCGCACACAACACTACATTTTGAATGTATAGCTGTTATGATGTATAGCACACTCTCCATTTTATATCACTCTCACTCTTTTTTATGAACTATTCTCATCTTCAACTGGTCCCCAAGGAGAAAGGTAGATCAGGTTGCTGATTGTTTCCAAGGCAAAGCATAGCACACTGAGATGACCAAAGCCCATCAGCCAAAACCTGTCAGCGGAGAACAAAACACCTCCAGAAGAAACACCAAAATGGGGAAGAATCAATATCTGTACAGATTAGATTTGCATTGTAAATCCAATGTCTTGCAACAGCAGCAACATGGCCATGTTGCGACTCTCGACATTCCTCTCACAACCACAACAAAAAGGATCCAAGTCCCTGTTGCACTCAGCTTATTGGTGCTCCAAGCCCCTGTTGCACTCAGCTTATTGGTGCTCCAAGTCCCTGTTGCACTCAGCTTATTGGTGCTCCAAGTCCCCTGTTGGCACTCAGCTTATGGTGCTTCCAAGTCTCTGTTGCACTCAGCTATTGAAGCTCCAAGTCCCTGTTGCACTCAGCTTATTGGTGCTCCAAGTCTCTGTTGGACGCACTTATTGGTGCTCCAAGTCCCGTTGCACTTCAGATTATTGGTGCCCAAGCTCGCTGGTGCACTCAGACTTATTTGCTCCAAGTCTCTGTTGCACTCACTTATTGAAGCCCAAGTCCCTGTTGCATCAGCTTATTGAAGCTCCAAGTCCCTGTTGCACTCAACTTATTGGTGCTCCAAGTCTCTGTTGCACTCAACTTAATTGGTGCTCCAAGCTCTGTTGCACTCAGCTTATTGGTGCTCCAAGACTCTGTTGCACTCAACTTATTGAAGCTCCAAGTCCCTGTTGCACTCAACTTATTGGTGCCCAAGTCCCTGTTGCACTCAGCTTATTGGTGCTCCAGTCTCTGTTGCACTCAACTTATTGGCTCCCAAAGTCCCTTGTTGCACTCAACTTATTGAAGTCCAAGTCCTCTGTTGCACTAGCTTATTGGTGCTCCAAGGCCCTGTTGCACTCAGCTTATTGGTGCTCCAAGACTCTGTTGCACTCAACTTATTGGTGCTCCAAGTCCCTGTTGCACTCAGCTTATTGGTGCTCCAAGACTCTGTTGCACTCAGCTTATTGGTGCTCCAAGACTCTGTTGCACTCAGCTTATTGAAGCTCCAAGTCTCTGTTGCACTCAACTTTTGAGCTCCAAGTCCTGTTGCACTCAGCTTATTGAAGCTCCAAGATCTCGTTTTGCACTCAGCTTATTGAAGCTCCAAGTCCTCTGTTTGCACTCAACTATATGAAGCTCCAAGTCTCTGTTGCACTCAGCTTATTGAAAGCTCCAAGTCTCTGTTGCACTCAGCTTATGGAAGCTCCAAGTCTCTGTTGCACTCACTTATTGAAGCTCCAAGTCTCTGTTGCACTCAGCTTATTGGTGCTCCAAGTCCCTGTGCAACTCAGCTTATTGGTGCTCCAAGACTCTGTTGCACTCACTTATTGGTGCTCCAAGACTCTGTTGCACTCAACTTATTGAAGCTCCAAGTCTCTGTTGCACTCACGCTTGATTGGTGCTCCAGTCTCTGTTGCACTCAACTTATTGAGCTCCAAGCCCTGTTGCACTCAACTTATTGAAGCTCCAAGTCCCTGTTGCACTCACTATGGTGAAGCTCCAAGTCCCTGTTGCACTCAGCTTATTGAAGCTCCAAGTCCCTGTTGCACTCAGCTTATTGAAGCTCCAAGTCCTGTTGCACTCAGCTATTGAAGCTCCAAAGTCCCTGTTGCACCAACTTTTGTAGCCTCAAGTTCCCGGTTGCACTCAGCTATTGAACTCAAGTCCCTTGCACTCAACATTGAAGCTCCAAGGCTCTTGTTGCACTCAACTTATTGAAGCTCCAGTCTCTGTTGCACTCAACTTATTGAAGCTCCAAGACTCTGTTGCACTCAACTTATTGAACTCCAGAGCCCTGTTGCACTCAGCTTATTGAAGCTCCACAGTCCCTGTTGGCACTTCAACTTATTGAAGCTCCAAGTCTCTGTGCACTCAACTTATTGGTGCTCCCAAGTCCTGTTGCACTCAGACTTTATTGAAGCTCCAAGTCTCTGTGTGCACTCACTTATTGGAAGCTCCAAGTCTCTGTTGCCACTCAGCTTATTGAAGCTCCAAGACTCTGTTGCACTCAACTTATTGACAGCTCCACGTCCCTGTTGCACTCAGCTTATTATGAGCTCAAAGTCCTGTTGGCACTCAACTTATTGAGTCTCAAGGTCCCTGTTGCACTACTTAATTGGGTGCTTCCATAGTCTCTGTTGCACTCAGCTTATTGAAGCTCCAAGTCCCTGTTGCACTCAACTTATTGGTGCTTTTTTCTTTCTCCTCATCTTCTTCTCTTCCTCCCTAGAAAGACTTTGGAGACTTTTTTTTCCTTCTCCTCCTCCCGATAAAAAGTTAATTGAATCCGATCCTAATCTCTTTTGAGATGTGTCAAGGGGAGAAAATAAATAAATAGCCATTAGCGATGGGGTTCCAGAACAGAAATTCCCTGGCTATCTCCCCATTCTATGGCCCTCTGGGATCGGCCTCAATCTCCAGGCTGTTTTGGGCGATTCTTAGTGTTCTCAACTGAATGGCTCTTTTATCAGCGGCCGCTGCCTATTCTCTCCCCCTTCTGCCCAGTGTTCAGTGTGTGAAAGGAGCATAGACGAGAATGCTCGATCCCTTTGCCATGCCCCCCTTACCCCCTCTGATCTCCCCTCTTCCCTGGAGGGACTGTCTGCCATTGAGCCTGCCACTATGAAGCTACAGATGACTCTTGCTATCGTAGCACCACTCCAAATGAATTTACTCCCCAACCGAGACCTAATGTCTCTGGAGATGGTGCTAACTCCCTCATCTTTGCATTGAGACATAGCTGTGTATGTCATTTCCTCCAGTACTGTGATTCATACACCAGTGTGATACACCAATGATGAATGGTATGACATATTCAATCACGTGTTTGCGTAAGATGCTGACAAGAGACTGGACGAAAGGTTGTCTGAGCCTTGAAAGCCGTCCTTGATGTTGATGTATGTTATATAAGGGTAGTTGATAGGCAGAGAAATATGACATTTGTTTTATGGGGTAGCCTTGATAGTGATATTCACACATCCCACTGGGGAAAAAATTGTTAAATCAACATTGTTTCCAAGACATTACAACAACAAAAATGTATGTGATTGATTGGATTTGACATCGATCTGTCATGTTTTCAACGAGTATAGGCTAATCAAGACGCAACCTCCATACTGTGTGGATATTTAGTAGAGGGAATTTCTATCATCTGTGCAGTGGGGCCTCATACAGTATGTAATGGATATGTGATTTGATTGGAATTTTGTGAAACCACGGGAAAATTCTCGGCATGTTCTTTTCCACCAAATAATCGGAGTGGCATCTCACAACGAGGATCTGTCACTCATCTATGAACATAGTTCCCGTGGCGATGAATTATTGATTAAATAGAGCACACAAGCGAATGGAGCGAGAGGGGGGAGTATTGTGATGGCGGAGCTTCATATTAATGAACTTTGAATGAGCTTTCAGAGTTCAATTAGATTTCTAAACGAATGTGAGGCCACTCATGTCAATATGGCCTTGCACACGATTCCCGACACCACTGGACAGCCACGATTCACGATGGAGACGTACCCTACTTTGGTTCTTTGATTTTATCAGAGCCTGTTGATGAAAGTAATCAAATACAATGTATATTTTAAATGCAAGCTGATTGACTGTATATTCTCCTGGAGACGTTGCAAACATGTTGAAGAGAAAGATGTTCTTATTTTCCCTCCTATTTGTGGCTCGTACCAGGCTAAATGTGTGTCATTATCCTAGCATGAGAGTATTGATGAGTAGTAGGGTAGCACTCTCCTGCAAAGAGGTCACAGTGGGAATCACAACACTGATGTGTCATAGCTCCGCAGTCCTCACAGGCCTTCACAATTGAAATACATTTACCTCAGATACAATGAGAACACATCTGAGATTTTGACCATTAGCCTCAAAACTGTCACTTGTACCTTGAGGACAGTAATGTAGTGGGTAGAAAACTGGTGGGAAAACGCTGATGGCGGTTTGCAGTGAGTAAATTAACGCTCCCTATATTAGGTGGGTAAATGCTTGCTCAAAATAACAAATACAGTGCTTGAACTGCATTTTCCCTCCACTACATGACTGATTGAGGGATAAGCCTTAATTCTACAGCCCGGTACCTACAAGGTAATCACTAGGTAAATACCTGTCACGTTCCTGACCTGTTTTCCCTTGTTTTTGTATTTATTTAGTATGGTCAGGGCGTGAGTTGGGTGGGTTGTCGATGTGTGATTTTTATGTTGGGATTTTGTGTGTTCGGCCTGGTATGATTCTCAATCAGAGGCAGCTGTCAATCGTTGTCCCTGATTGAGAATCATACTTAGGCAGCCGGGGTTTCACATGTGTTTTGTGGGTGTTTGTTTTCCGTGTCAGTAGTTGTGCCACACGGGACTGTCACGGTAGTATTTTTGTTATTTTGTATCGCATATTGTTTTGTTGTATATTAAATCACTATGGAAACTAACCACTCTGCGTATTGGTCTGATCCTTCTCGCCTCTCCTCGTCCGAGGAGGAGGAAGAAAATGACTATCGTTACAATACCCAGTTACAAAAAGTAAATACACGGTAACAATTTAGTCCCAAACGTACTTACTAAACAAGTAAGACCTACAAACATTCTTAGTAAATACAAAATAACAAAATATAATTATATAGCAGTCCCCTTTAGCCCAAATGTTAGTATTGAGGACCTTATAAGTAAGTACAAGGTACTTTTAATGTAAATACCTAGTAACAACATCTGCGGATATTTTATTTATTTATTACCACGCACTTACCAAATTAATACCTTCAAGTCAGTCATCCTGACATTGCTATTCTCTCCTGTTGTTTCTATGTACTTTGCCTTTAGTTACCATGTATGTTTGTATTAAAATGGCTGTACAATTTAGTGGTGTCTGTTTCCAGGTAGATACAGCGTAGTTACTTGTGAAATACTTCCACATTGGATGACTCCATCTCTCTGTTGTTACATGGTACCACCTTCACACTTACAGGGTAGGTACAAGGTAAGAGGCCAGTAAAATTAAGCTTTTCACATTACCATGTAAATACCAAATACTTGCAAGTTAACTACAGTGTAATATAAAAGTGGAAACATTTAACAAATAAGACAAGCACACAATCAACCAGAGGTAGAAGCACATTGTATTAGAACAGAGGTTTTCAAAGTGTGAAAGAAAGCCAAGTAACTGTATTCTCAAAAATTCATAAATATTAGGCCTGCTTCTAATAACAATCACGGGAAAACACATTTTGATGGCTACATTTAAAAAGCTTTCCAGGGGCCTTCCGAGTGGCGCAGCGGTCTAGGTGTTACCACAGACCTGGGTTCATTCCCGTGCTGTGCCACAACCGGCCGTGGCCGGGAGTCCCATAGGACGGCGCACAATTGGCCCAGCATTGTCCGGGTTAGGAGAGGGTTTGGCCGGAGGGGCTTTACTTGGCTCGTCGCGCCCTTGTGACTCCTTGTGAAGGGACTGGTGCCTGCAGGCTGACTCTGATTGCCAGTTGAACAGTGTTTCCTCTGACACATTGGTGCGGCTGGCTTCCGGGTAAGCTTGCGGGTGTTAAGGAACGCGGTTAGGCGGGTCATGTTTCATGACTTCGCCTCTCCCGAGCCTGCTGGGGAGTTGCAGCGATGAGACAAGATCGAAATTGGAAAGAAAAAGGAGGGTATAAAAAATTATATAAAGCTTTACAGTCATACCACGTTTATTTCTCAACTCTTAAAATTGCGGTTGTCTTGATGTTCTCTGAATGGAGGCCCACTGTCTATGACTTTGAAAACACCTGTATAAGAATAGGCTATATCATATCAATGAGCTAGCAAAACAACACATGGGAACTGCATTCATTTCTATGAAAAATCTATAGTTCCTCTGTCCAGTGTCTGTGTTCTTTTACCCATCTTAATCTTTACTTTTTATTGGCCAGTCTGAGAAATACCTTTTTCTTCGCAACTCTGCCTAGAAGGCCAGCATCCCGGAGTCACCTCTTCACTGTTGACGTTGAGACTGGTGTTTTGCGGGTACTATTTTGTCACGACTCCAGCCGAAGTCGGCTCCTCTCCTAGTTTGGGGCGGCGCTCGACGGTCGACGTCACCGGTCTTCTAGGCACCGCCGCTCCACCTTTCATTTTCCATTTGTTTTGTCTTGTTTTTCTGCACACCGGTTTTACATCCCCTCATCACTCTACTATTATCCTCTGTTCCCCCAATGTCTGTGTGTGTAATTGTTCGTTACGTGTCATGTGTGACGCTTCATTCTGGTTTTTCGCACGGTCTTGTTTGGAACCCGTGGTATTGTATGCTGTACATTATTTGTGTGACGAGTGTGCTATTCGCTTTTGCCTTTGGCGGGAGTGTCGTTACGCAGTTGCGTCCGACTGTTTTCCTTCCGCCGAATAAAGTGTGCCTGTTCACTCATCTCTATTCTCCTGCACCTGACTTCAGTTAACCAGTTGCGCACACTGTTGACATATTTAATGAAGCTGCCAGTTGAGGACTTGTCTGTTTCTCAAACTAGACACTCTACTTGTCCTCTTGCTCAGTTGTGCACTGGGGCCTCCCACTCCTCTTTCTATTTTGGTTAGAGCCAGTTTGAGCTGTTCTGTGAAGGGAGTAGTACACAGCATTGTACGAGACCTTCAGTTTCTTGGCAATTTCTCGCATGGAATAGCCTTCATTTCTCAGAACAAGAATAGACTGACGAGTTTCAGAAGAAAGGTCTTTGTTTCTGGACATGTTGAGCCTGTAATCGAACCCACAAATGCTGATGCTCCAGATACTCAACTAGTTTAAAGAAGGCCAGTTTTATTGCTTCTTTGATCAGAACAACAGTTTTCAGCTGTGCTAACATAATTGCAAAAGGGTTTTCTAATGATAAATTAGCCTTTTAAAATTATAAACTTGGATTAGCTAACACAACATGCCATTGGAACACAGGATTGATGGTTGCTGATAATAGGCCTCTGTATGCCTATGTCGATATTCCATAAAAAATCTGCCGTTTCCAGCTACAATAGTCATTTACAACATTAAGAATGTCTACACTGTATTTCTGATCCATTTGATGTTATTTGAATGGACAAAAAATGAGATTTTCTTTCAAAAACAAGGACATTTCTAAGTGACCCCAAACTTTTGAATGGTAGTGTACATGGTAACTAAAGGCAATGTGAAATGTGAAAGAATACCAATGTCAGGATGATTGACTTGAAGGTTTTTATGTGGTAAGTAAATGGTAAAAAATGTAACAATCATCACATATATCACAACATGTTTTTACTAGGTATTTACATAAATAGTACCTTATACTTACTCATAAGGTCTTCAATACTAACCTTTGGGGCTAAAGGGGACTACTATATAATTACATTTTGTTATTTTGTATTTACTAAGAATGTATGTAGTACTTGTTTAGTATCTAGTAAGTACGTATGGGACTAAATAGTTAGAATGTATTCACTTTTTGGTAAGTATTTACCTAGTTATTACCTAGTAATTACCGGGATGTAAAATGAAGGGCTACCGATCATTTAATATTACCTTGAGAGCTCTTTTAAACAATGCATTTATAATAATAATAATAATATAGATGATTATATATGATCATATAGATGATCAAATAGATGATCATATAGATAATCATATAGATGATCATATAGATAATCATAGAGCTAATATCATAGATAATGATATAGATAATAATATAGATAAAAATATAGATAATAATAGAAAATGAAATAAGAAAATACATTTTAAAAAACACACAAGAACTACGATGTGAGTTAGAAACGCGAGAATGCAAGTGTCACGCCCTGACCTTAGAGATCCTTTTTATGTCTCTATTTTTGGTTGGTCAGGGCGTGAGTTGGGGTGGGCATTCTATYTTTTGTTCTYTGTTGTCCTTTTCTATGTGTTTGGCCGGGTGTGGTTCTCAATCAGAGYCAGCTGTCTATCGTTGTCTCTGATTGAGAACCATACTTAGGTAYCCTGTTCCCACCTGTGTTTGTGGGTAGTTGTTTTCTGTTTTGTGTGTCTTCACCTAACAGAACTGTTTCGTTTTCGTTCACTCTCGTTGTTATTTTGTTTAGTGTTCAGTTTTGTATTAAATTATAATATGAACACTTACAACACTGCGTTTTGGTCTCCTCCATTAGACGATCGTTACAGCAAGTTTATACAGGTCAGTGCCAAAATATTTTTCAATGTTTAGTAGTACTGGAGTGGTTGAGGTGGGTTTATACATAAAAAGTGACTGGTAATAGGACATACTGTACATGTAAACAGGGCTGAAAAGTGACTGGGTGCAGGATATAAACTCAGCAAAAAAATAAACGTCCTCTCACTGTCAACTGTGTTTATTTTCAGCAAACTTAACATGTGTAAATATTTGTATGAACATAACAAGATTCAACAACTGAAACATAAACTAAACAAGTTCCACAGACGTGTGCATTAAGTATTGCAGTGCATTTCCTCCTCATGGACTGCACTAGATTTGCCAGTTCTTGCTGTGAGATGTTATCCCACTCTTCCACCAAGTCACCTGCAAGTTCCCGGGCATTTCTGGGGGTATGGCCCTAGACCTCACCCTCCGATCCAACAGGTCCCAGACGTGCTCAATGTGATTGAGATCCGGGCTCTTCGCTGGCCATGGCATAACACTGACATTTCTGTCTTGCAGGAAATCACGCACAGAACGAGCAGTATGGCTGGTGGCATTGTCATGTTGAAGGGTCATGTCAGGATGAGCCTGCAGGAAGGGTACCACATGAGGGAGGAGGATGTCTTCCCTGTAACGCACAGCATTGAGATTGCCTGCAATGACAACAAGCTCAGTCCGATGATGCTGTGACACACCGCCCCAGACCATGGCGGACCCTCCACCTCCAAATCGATCCCGCTCCAGAGTACAGAGTACGGTGTAACGCTCATTCCTTCGACGATAAACACAAATCCAACCATCACCCTGGTGAGACAAAACCGCGACTCATCAGAGAAGAGCACTTTTTGCCAATCCTGTCTGGTCCAGCGATGGCGGGTTTGTGCCCATAGGCGACGTTGTTGCCGGTGATGTCTGGTGAGGACCTGCCTTACAATAGGCCTACAAGCCCTCAGTCCAGCCTCTCTCAGCCTATTGCGGACAGTCTGAGCACTGATGGAGGGATTGTGCGTTCCTGGTGTAACTCGGGCAGTTGTTGTTGCCATCCTGTACCTGTCCCGCAGGTGTGATGTTCTGATGTACCGATCCTCTGCAGGTGTTGTTACATGTGGTCTGCCACTGCGAGGACGATCAGTTGTCCGTCCTGTCTCTCTGTAGCTCTGTTTTAGGCGTCTCACAGTACGGACATTGCAATTGATTGCCCTGGCCACATCTGCAGTCCTCATGCCTCCTTGCAGCATGCCTAAGGCATGTTCACGCAGATGAGTAGGGACCCTGGGCATCTTTCGTTTGGTGTTTTTCAGAGTCAGTAGAAAGGCCTCTTTAGTGTCCTAAGTTTTCATAACTGTGACCTTAATTGTCTACCGTCTGTAAGCTGTTAGTGTCTTAACGACCGGGAAACAGTGTTAAAACCCTTTACAATGAAGATCTGTGAAGTTATTTGGATTTTTACGAATTGTCTTTGAAAGACAGGGTTCTGAAAAAGGGACATTTCTTTTATTGCTGAGTTTACATGTAAACAGGGCTGAAAAGTGACTGGTAGCAGGTAGTGCGCTTGTTACATTGTACATATTGTGTTACATAATGTAAATAACATGTCAGAGACAAAGAGGCAGTCAAAGTGCCAACAGATAGGCTACTGGAGGTGGGTGGCCATAAAAAATAGGTCTGACTCATTCACTAGAAATTATTTGTAAATTAAACTTTCTCAATTCCAGGTAATTGGCAAAAAAAATGCATGAAATAGTACATCCTCTAATAAGTTTGGCACTGTTTCGGAAATAAGATCATTAAAAGCAAATATTGTACCAAATAGTTTCCAATCTGTCTGCATAGAAAAAATATATATAATTTGGGCTAACACATATGCCGTAGATCATCAAAAGGAAGAACAGGGAGGTGAACTATTTACTAGGCTACCCTCCTCAGCTTCTGTTCATTTTCATATTTATTTATAATTACCCAACTCCAACAGCCTGTTGACTTTGGTGGGGGCTCAAAGTCGGCACAAGCGTCTCACATTCCATTCAATTTACCTTGTGACTAATTTTCTAATTCCTAATTGATTGCTAACTGAGGGACAGCAGCCCACAGTATGTTGATGTATCGTTGGTAATCAGTGATTATTTTAGTCTGTGGATTTAAGGTTGCGTCTCAGCTCAGGAAGATAAATTGTTTGCCATATTTCATACTACAGTTTTTATTCACAACAATACAGGTGTTTGTGCTACATAACACTGTCGCAATGATAAAATGCTAATGTCAACACGACGTGTCTGCCACTTCTTCAGGACCTTGGCTGCATCAACCAGGGAGGCAGAGATGCACAGGATCACGCTCTTTACCCACCTGGCCAATTAGAAGAAGGAGAGAGAAGAGAGAGAAATGTACAAGATGGAGTCTGCCTCCAGGACCAGGTACCAGTGCTGATTGTGGCGGTGCTCTGCAGTTGCTAGGCAACACCATCTAGCTGTTATTGAGCAAACTTCTTGTGGGTACAGGCTATTTATTATATGTATAAATGGCTGGTAATCTGTACTCTTCAGATAAGGTGTAAAGCCGGCACAAAAACAGAGCTGGTGCTGCTATTTATTTCGGGCGAATATCTCAAATTGATCATTTCAAAAGGGAGTGAGGTCAGTGAAATAAATAGCTAGGTATCCGGTGGAAAAATAAATACTTGTAATTTTGTTGCTTCAGGCTTTGTACTGTTTTTACAGGGAGTGTATTGTTCTGTCGAGATGTGTTTGTGAAGCGCTCGAGGGACAAGGTTGTGTAGCTAGATAAGGGGAGTTTATGGGCTGTCAGTATACCCCCGACAGAACGGATGAATCTGTTGTGAAACTACAGGTAAGAAAGCATGAACAGCTTGAGATAGTTTGCTTAAGGACAGATGAGCTGTAGGTGATCAATATTTTATCGAGGCCTGTGATATATGTACGTATGTATGTACTTCTTGGGAAACAGGGCAGTGAGCAAGCAGAAGTAATGAGTGTAGTGACATCGAAGGCATACATCACACAGGAGCATACAAGGACCCAGAGCATCCTCAACATCTAATATTTGTGTTATGCGGGAACCCCAAACAGCCAAGCTCATCATAGCCAAGAACCCACCTATGGATAAGAACATTAGCCATTCCATATGTGAATAACACAACTGTATTATTTGGCTATTATGACACTTTTTATTTGTTTCATCTAACATGTGTAATGCCATGGAACAAAGACAATTAGCGTCTTAACAACATTGTGAACATACAGCATTTAAGGCCTTCAAAATGCTGCCATCTGGTTGAAGCATAAATATGAATATCAGTGCTTTGAAATAGGAGAGAGCAAGAGACAGAGAGATGGATTGAGGCAAAAAGAGACATGAGGCATCCAGCCAAGCCATGTCTATTAGCATCACATCTGCCCAGATTCCCCTGGCATGAAAGGTACACTCCCTAACCGTGGCGTTTTTCCTCTGTTTCATTAATACATTAAATAGCATATCTTTCCTGCAGCCCACAGCTGCTCGGTTCAAAGGAAGTTTCGTATCATGGCGGAGAGCCCAGGGCCCAGCCAGCACAGGCACACACACATGGGCACAGATACACCACACACACACAAAGCACGCACGCACACACACACACACATTTTTACTCTCACTCTCTCGCTCAAATGCGCAGCACACACACAGGAAGAAGGCTGCACTTGGAATTCAGGCGATGATGGCCCCACACAATCCCCAGTATCAGCCCTGCGTTTGATGGACCCACACAGTTCCAGCATCAGCCCTGCGTTTGATGAACCCACACAATCCCCAGCATCAGCCCTGCGTTTGATGGACCCACACAGTTCAGCATCAGCCTGCGTTTGATGTCCACAACAATCCCAGCAATCAGCCCTGCGTTTGATGGACCCCACACAATCCCAGCATCAGCCCTGTGTTTGATGTCCCACACAGTACCAGCATCAGCCCTGCATTTGATGGACCCACACAATCCCCAGCATCAGCCCTGCGTTTGATGGACCCACACAGCCCCAGCATCAGCCCTGTGTTTGATGGCCCACACAGTCCCCAGCATCAGCCATGCGTTTGATGTCTAAACACGTTCCAGCATCAGCCCTGCTTTTGATGGACCCACACAATCCCCAGCATCAGTCCTGCATTTGATGGACCCACACAATCCCAGCATCAGCCCTGCGTTTGATGTCCCACAAGTCCCCAGCATCAGCCCTGTGTTTGATGGACCCACAGTCCCCAGCATCAGCCATGCGTTTGATGTACTACAGTTCCAGCATCAGCCCTGCTTTTGATGGACCCACACAATCCTCAGCATCAGCCCTGTGTTTGATGTCCACACAGTTCCAGCATCAGCCTGCGTTTGATGGACCAAACAAATCCCAGCATCAGCCCTGCGTTTGATGGACCCACACAGTCCCAGCATCAGCTCTGCGTTTAATGGACCCACACAATCCCACAGCATCAGCCTGTATTTGATGGACCCACACAGTCCCCAGCATCAGCCATGCGTTTGATTCCCACAATCCCAGCATCAGCCCTGCGTTTGATGTCCACACAATTCCAGCATCAGCCCTGCGTTTGATGGACCCAACAATCCCGAATCAGCCCTGCGTTTGATGTCCCACAATCCCAGCATCAGCCCTGCATTTGATGGACCCACACAGTCCCAGCATCAGCCCTGCGTTTGATGGATCACACAGTCCCAGCATCAGCCCTGTGTTTGATGTCCCACACATTTCCAGCATCAGCCCTGCATTTGATGGACCTACACAATCCCAGCATCAGCCCTGCATTTGATGGACCCACACAATCCCCAGATCAGCCCTGCGTTTGATGGACCCACACAGTCCCAGCATCAGCCTGTGTTTGATGTCCACACAGTTCCAGCATCAGCCCTGCGTTTGATGGACAAACACAGTTCCAGCATCAGCTGTGTTTGATGGACCCACACAGTCCCAGCATCAGCCCTGCGTTTGATAGACCCACACAGATCCCAGCAGATCAGCCCTGCGTTTGATGGACCACACAGTCCCCAGCATCAGCCCTGAGCCCTGATCATCACGATCGCTGGTTGAGCCCAAACAATCCCAGCATCAGCCCTGCGTTTGATGGACCCACAATGAGTCCAGCATCAGCCTGCGTTTGATGGACCCACACAGTCCCAGCATCAGTCCTGCGTTGATGGACCCACACAATCTCCAGCATCAGCCCTGTGTTTGATATCCCACACAGTTCCAGCATCAGCCCTGCGTTTGATGGACCCACACAATCCCATAATCAGCCATGCGTTTGATGTCCACACAATCCCCAGCATCAGCCTGCTTTGATGGACCCACACAGTCCCCAGCATCAGCCCTGCGTTTGATGGACCCATACAGTCCCGAGGATCAGCCCTGTGTTGATGGACCCACACAATCCCAGCATCAGCCCTGCGTTTGATGGACCCAAACATCCCAGCATCAGCCCTGCGTTTGATGGACCCACAATGAGTCCAGCATCAGCCCTGCGTTTGATGGACCCACACAGTCCCCAGCATCAGTCCTGCGTTGATGGACCCACACATCTCCAGCATCAGCCCTGTGTTTGATATCCCACACAGTTCCAGCATCAGCCCTGCGTTTGATGGACCCACACAATCCCCATAATCAGCCATGCGTTTGATGTCCCACACAATCCCCAGCATCAGCCCTGCATTTGATGGACCCACACAGTCCCAGCATCAGCCCTGCGTTTGATGGACCCATACAGTCCTGAGGATCAGCCCTGTGTTGTGTGGACCCACACATCCCAGCATCAGCCCTGCGTTTGATGTCCACACATTCCAGCATCAGCCTGCATTTGATGGACCCACACAGTCCCCAGCATAAGCCCTGCATTTGATGGACCACCAATCCCCCATAATCAGCCCTGCGTTTGATGTC
>NC_036846.1:15413398-15496924 GCF_002910315.2 Salvelinus sp. IW2-2015 | reverse complement strand
TAATGATAGTCTGGGATGAACATGCTGGAGACAGTTCAGTAATAATGATAGTCTGGGATGAACATGCTGGAGTCAGTACAGTAATAATGATAGGAGTTATAGCACAAATCCCTTCTGTTTCGATGTTGATGGTCAGATATTTCACTATAAACATCAAGACAAATATTTAGACATCTACAGTATCAAATTGATAGTCTGTATGTGTGATGTGTGGCTGAGTGGTATTACCTTGAGGACCTAACCTATTTCTATTCACTGTAGTGCTCATACAGGAGGGACAGTACAGTGAAGGGATACTCTCTACCCAATAGGATACGAAGAGGTGTGATTAGATGAAGAGGGCCAAAGTTTAAACCCACAGCCTGTGCACACAGACAGTATAATCGTAGGGAAATCTAATTTTGGTACTCCTCGAGTTTAGCTTCACCAGATGACTCGTAGGTTACTAAATCCTTGAGGAAGTCTAAAACAAACAAATCCAATCAATTAAAGGAGAGGATTCAATTGGAATGATTTAAACACTTGTGTTGAGTGGTTCTGTGAGGGACCTACTTTATGTCTTAAATTTTCTCTAGCAGACTGAATGTGTCCTCTAATTTGGGTTGTTAGATGTGATGCCTGCTGTATATTTTCAGTCTGTATTTACTATTTTGTATATTGAAATATGTGGTTACATATTTTTTATTTATTCATATTTAACCTTTATTTAACTAGGCAAGTCAGTTAAGAACAAATTCTTATTTACAATGACGGCCTACCCCCCCGGCCAAACCCTCCCTTATCCCGGACGACGCTGGGCCAATTGTGCAACACACTATTGGACTCCCGATCACGGCCGGTTGTGACACAGCCTGGGAACGAACCAGGGACTGTAGTGATGTCTCTAGCACTGCAATGCAGTGCCTCAGACCGCTGAGATACTCGGGAGGCCCATACAGACACCAGACTCAAAACACACACTCAATGTAGATGCACACACACACACACACACACGTGCGCACGCACACACACTATTAAGCAGGCTCTCCACAGGGAGGGTGGAGGATAATTTGCAGCATGATATCAGATCGGACAATGGCCTTCTCCCCGGCTGTGGGGCCAGGGTCACGTTTCGGTTTCTCAATGCTTAGAGACTTTGAACAACCACTTCCCTCAAAACCACTCTGCTCTCTATTTCCATCTCAATGCCCTCTGTACCTGTCAGGCTTCTCAATAAGATCACTAAATAAAATGTTCTAAACATCATCAAGACATATAAAGTCAATGGGGATCACTTGAATCATTAATGCCAACACATGAAGCTTTACATTCCAGTAAGAGCTGTTCCAGCTAGAAGAGAGAGAGAAAGTAACGCTTGGGTGATAGCCTTCACTTCCCCTGCTCTTCCCATCCCCTCCCTCTTAGATCTCTCTCTCCCTGCAGCGAGTCCAGCCCTCACTTCACCTGCTCTTCCTGTCCCCTCCCTGTTGGATCTCTTTCTCTCCCTGCATCAAGTCCCTGCAGCGAGTCCAGCCCCTACTACCCCTGCTCTTCCTGTCCCCTTCCCCTTGGATCTCTTTCTCCCTGCAATGACTCTAGCCCCCACTTACCCTGCTCTTCCCGTCCCCTCCTCCTTGGTTCTCGGTCTCAGCTGCGGAGCGAAGAGGTAAGGGCTGCCTCCCAAATGGCACGCTATTCCCCAGAGGCATCATGCCCATAGGAGGCACAGGGGCATGTGCCCCCTCAGATTTGTACTGTAAAAAAAAATGGTTGCATTTTCTGTTGTTGTTTCTCTGTAATACTACTAGCCACCTAACAATTTTATGTTGGCTTTAGCTAGCCCATATAGGTTCCCAGTCTCCCAACCTCATAACTAGCTACCAGGCTATCAAGTTAAAGTAGCTCGGTTGCCTAACTAACCTTGCCTGCTGGCAAAGTTGTTAGACTTTAGAAAAACAAGCAATTACTAAATGTACTGAATAAGACTTTTCTTTCAATCTTTTACCCAGATTTTAGCAGAGATGCAGAAAAGCATGTTTATTTTATTTTTAAAAGATAACCACCAGGAGAATACAGACAGCTCAAGATGTATACTTAGATATGCATAAAAAAAACTATATTTTTTATCTAGAATTAAGTATAATGATTATGGCTCTAGATTGCAGGAAAAAGCTGTTTCAGGTGTTTCAAATTCTCCAACTGCCGGACGGGGGACTTAGCTACCCTCCAAACCACCCCCCAGCCATCCTCATGTACGTGGTACCCCCTCAGATTTTTTGGGTACGTGACATCCCTTCTATTCCCTATGTAGTGCATTACTTTTGACTAGGGCCCATAGGGGTCTGGTCAAAAGCAATGCACTATGTAGGGAATAGGGTGTCATTTGGGATGCAACTAAGATTATATGTGGGGCATTAAGAAGCTCATTAATGGGACTGTGCAATCTAATCAGGTCAGATGGGGAGGGTATGCATTGGTGCCTTAAGGACGGGCTTGATAGCCATGGACACGATAACACTTTATAATAGGTTAATTAGACATTCACTACTGGACCTAGAGCCATGGCTATCACTACTGGACCTAGAGCCATGGCTATCACTACTGAACCTAGAGCCATGGCTATCACTACTGGACCTAGAGCCATGACTAACACTACTGGACCTAGAGCCATGACTAACACTACTGGACCTAGAGCCATGACTAACACTACTGGAATCTAGAGCCATGACTTAACAGTTACTGGACTAGAGCCATGACTAACCACTTAACTGGACCGTAGAACCATGACAACACTACTGGACCTAGACCATGACTAACACTACTGGATCTAGAGCCATGACTAACACTACTGGACCTAGAGCCCATGACTAACACTACTGGACCTAGAGCCATGACTAACACTTACTGGACCTAGAGCCATGACTAACACTACTGGACTAGAGCCTGACTAACACTCACTGGACCTAGAAGCCATGACTAACACTCACTGGACTTAGAGCCATGCTATCACTACTGGACCTAGAGCCATGGCTATCACTACTAAACCTAGAGCCATGACTAACACTACTGGATCTTAGAGCCACATGACTAACACCTACTGGACCTAGAGCCATGACTAACACTACTGGACCTAGAGACATGACTAACAACTACTGGACTAGAGCCATGACTAACACTACTGGATCTAGAGCCATGGCTACACTACTGGACCTAGAGCCATGGGCTACACTACTACCAGAGCCATGACTAACACTACTGGACTAGAGCCATGACTACACTACTGGATCTAGAGCCATGACTAACACTACTGGACCTAGAGCCATGACTAACACTACTGGATCTAGAGCCATGACTAACACTACTGGACTTAGAGCCATGGCTATCACTTGATAGGTTTTTGATAAGGCTTAGGTCTTTAAATGACCTGCGCCAGAGTTTCTATTTAGGAATTAATAGGAGAGGTCCTCATTAGGACTAGAAACCTAGCCTGATTCCTCTTTAGGACTACCAACCTATCCTGATTCCTCGTTAGGACTACCAACCTAGCCTGATTCCTCATTAGGACTACAAACCTAGCCTGACTCTTCGTTAGGACTAAAAAACTAGCCTGATTCCTCATTAGGACTAGAAATCTATCCTGTTTCCTCGTTGGGACTAGAAACCTAGCCTGATTCCTCATTAGGACTAGAAATCTATCCTATTTCCTTGTTGGGACTAGAAATCTAGCCTGATTCCTCATTAGGACTAACAACCTAGCCTGATTCCCAGCTTGGATGCATGGAAGCCCGGAATTTGCCGATCCGAGCGACACTGGGGGAGTGTACCCAAATTGTGTCCCAAAAAAAATCCCTTATTCCGTATATAGTGCACTACTTTTGACCAGGGCCCATAGGAAATAGGGTGCCGTTTGGAATGCAACCTGACTGGCTGCTACATCGAAAATAAACACATTTGAGAGTCACAGCGAGAGACATGTTTGGCAACAAGTAGCAAGTGGACCAAGTTAATTAATGTCGTTGGATATGTTGGAAGTAGCGAAGCGTCCCGGTGACCCCTACAGTATGTGACCTTTGCAGGAGGACACTTGGAGCAGATCTGATCTGTTTGAAGCAGGCTCCAGGATGTGGATGTGGACATGTGGTAGAGAGGCAGGGGAATATTTCACACAGCTGTGGCGCAACTGCCATCTAAGGGGGTGAAAAAAAACGATCCGGTTTGGAAAAATAAAAACACAGCATGGTTGTTTTTTTTATCAGGGCAACTGGATGTATTTTGGAGGAAAGTAGCACAAGCCAAGTTTTATGTGGTCACTAGCTAGTAGGCCTTTTAATATTCTATTTCAAGGCATTCCAAAAGAGCAGTATATACTGCCTGTGTGTAGATGGATTCCAGATAATAGTATTTTTGTGTGTGTGTGTGTGTGTGTGTGTGTGTGTGTGTGTGTGTGTGTGTGTGTGTGTGTGTGTGTGTGTGTGTGTGTGTGTGTGTGTGTGTGTGTGCGTGTGCGTGTGTGTGTGTGTGTGTGCTTGTGTGTGTGTAGCCTATCAGTGTCTGTGAGAGAATTGAAGAGAAAGAAGAATAGGAAGAGAGCAACAATGGAGCTATTTCAGCATGGGCGGTTATAATGCAAATCACATAGAAACTCATCCATAATCAAGTCCATTCCTTATTCATGAGCACCCTCCTGACTCCGCAGTAGATATGCAAGTGGACGTGGAAGGTCAGGTGTAGGGGAAATATTGGTATGGTGTGTCTGTGAGGCGCTCAAGCATATTGTGACAGAAGACAAATGGCTGTGCGTGTCCGTTCAGGGTTGGAGTATATCATTACCCACTACAATGAGTGGACAAAACATTAGGAACACCTGGGCTGAGTTTCAAACTGAAAGTAGAAAGCCCTCTGCCCTAAACCCTTGAATGACGTTTTACATCGTCACATCCGAGTGTACCTTAAATGTCCCTTGCCCAAGCGAGGGAGAGTGATGATCGGAGAGGCAACGTCCTTGGTGGAAATCTTGAAATTGAGTTTAATAACAACCAAACTAAAGCTATTAATATACCTAGTAAGCTAAAGTATCTAACTAGCACTCCTGTCATGTAGCTAGCTACAGTTAACCATAGCTGGCTAGCTAGTTTTATAGTTTGATAATTTATTCCAATACATTTCTGAGTTGCAAAAAATCTGTTTATGAATCTAGCAACGTTTTATAGACTCCTCACTACGAGACTAAGCCAATTTGTCAACGCTAAAATCAATGTAAATATATATATTTTTTTAGCAAGCTAGCTTCATACTTTTTTCTGACACTGCTCGGCCTCTGTCCGCAAGGTGCTACAGAGAGTAGTGCGTACAGCCCAGTACATCCCTGGGGCCAAGCTTCCTGCCATCCAGGACCTCTATACCAGCGGGTGTCAGAGGAAAGCGCTAAAAATTGTCAAAGACTCCAGCCACCTTAGTCATAGACTGTTTTCTCTGCTACCGCACGGCAAGCAGTACCGGTGCGCCAAGTCTAGGTCCAAAAGGCTTCTTAACAGCTTCTACTCCCAAGCCATAAGACTCCTGAACAGCTAACAACAGGCTACCCAGACCCCTCTTTTACGCTGCTGCTACTCTCTGTTTATTATCTATGCATGGTCACTTTCTCTACCTACATGTACATATTACCTCAATTACTTCAACTAACCGGTGCCCCCGCACATTGACTCTGTACCGGTACCCCCTGTATTTTACTGCTGCGGTTTAATTATTTGTTACTTTTATTTTCTATTTTTTACTTAACTTATTATTCTTTTTTTTATATATATTTTTTTCTTAAATCTTCTTAAAGCATTGTTGGTTATATAGGCTTGTAAGTAAGCATTTCCCCGTAAGGTCTACCTACACCTGTTGTATTTGGCACGTGTGACAAATTTGATTAGATTTGGTCCGGTATTTGGAGTAAAGCTATTTTTGGTCATAAGATACGGTGTCAGAAACATTATGTACAAAATAAGTTACAAACAGTGCGAAAAAACACACAAAATGGCACAATTGGTTAGGAGCCCGTACAAAGGCATCCATCTCCTCCGGCACCATTCACCATTCAGAGGGTGAATGGGCAAGACAAAAGATTGAAGTGCCTTTGAACGGGGTATGGTAGTAGGTGCCATGCACACTGGTCTGAATGTATCAAGAACTGCAACGCTGCTGGGTTTTTCACGCTCAAGAGTTTCCTGTGTGTTTCAAGAATGGTCTACAACCTGGGCCTCCTGAGTGGCGCAGCGGTCTAAGGTACTGCATCGCAGTGCTAGAGACATCACTACAGACCCAGGTTTGATCCCAGGCTGTGTCACAGCCGGCTGTGACTGGGAGACCCATGAGGCTGCCCACAATTGGGTCAGCATCGTCTGGGTTTGGGGAGGGTGTAGATATAGGATCTTAATTTGAGCCAGCTTGCTTCAGCAGGAAAATAATCCTGCAGCAAATTTGAAATATTATGTGGATTACAATTAATGGACATTTTCTGTCCAGGCAAATCAAGCCTGACATTTTAAAGTAGAAATTACAAACTTTAGAAGCCTTTTTAAACCTTGAATACACTACCGTACAGGAATATTCTCATCAACAATAGAGTGATCAAATTAAGATCATATATATATATGTAGCTTAGAGGATGCTGCCCAAATGGCACCCTATTCACTCTATAGTGCATTACTTTTGACCAGGACCCATAAGGCTTGGCTGTCACTAGGGTCTTATAGCTCAGGAGGGACATGGTCCTTTTGTACTCTGTGCCTGTCATTTACGTCATCCACTGTCCCCAACCGTCTCCTACCTTCTCAAAGGACATCTAGGCGCCGACAGAGTGGCATCTGAGATGGCACTCTGATTTCTGTGAAGGCACTGGGAATCAAAGGTTTAAAAAAATTACTTGAAAGGAGCGAGTTCTGCTGGCTCAGTCCATTGTGATGATTATGTAATTGATAAAGCATGTGTCAAATGGCATTGCTGCGATGCTAAATTATTTATCTGACTGTTGTGAATAATCAATGAATCAGCAGAGTAAATAAAGCCAATTTTACTTCCTCACTCTCACCCCAGAACTGAGTCGGCTTTACACGGTTTTAGCATTATTACTAATTATTTTAATATTGGTTATTATTAGATGATTTGTAGTAACTGTGTCATTTTAGATACATTACACAGTATAGTATAGTGTTACAATGTTGTGATATAGATATTGTAGCATAACATACACTCACACTTGCTTATATGGATAAATACCATGCTTCTTTGACAGGTAAAAATTGCATAAGGCCTGTACTTACAGTATCCTTAGTGAACTACTGTATAACTGTAGACAATATAGCTTTCTAGTGAATACAAATGTGTATCTAAATGTGTATCTAAAGTAACAATCAGCTACTATTGTCCAGTTATTGATCACATGCTATGAAAAACATTAAATTCAAATTTGATATCACAAGAACTGACATTCATTTCCAATGGAAAACTTAATTAAGCTTGGATAAGTAGAGTCAGTCCCGACTTTGAAAACAATTGTAGAAGCACATTAAAAAGGTGTGGATTCCTGTGGCAGTGAGGCAGTCAGTGGCTCATTTAAAAAATAATGCATTCTGGGTATATGGCTTTTTTAGTAAATTATCATAAAATGTGTCTATTGTTTGTTTATCGTGTAACATTTAGAGAATTAATTCAGATGATCTATCGTAGAGTGCAGGAGAACAATGCGTTTCTCTTTGGCAATCAACCAATGTAAATTGAGGCGCTCGTTAAAAGCGACATTGTAATTGCATTGTGGTGTTCTCCACTCAGATTTACTCTCATCAATAAATAAAATGGCATCAGCTGGCGTTTGATTATAGTGTGTTTGTTATTCTCAAGTAATGAGATCGTGCCGTTAAAGAGACAATGGATGATTTATATGGAAACATGAATTAAAAAGAAATGAGAATGGAGTTGTTTTTTTCCTACCCCCTACAGCAGGGGGTGATATTTCACCCTCTCATTGCTTGCAGCACTGCTTCCTAAGGATTATTGGAAATAATTTTTTGTGGCAAATAAGCCTGGGAATTTTTAGGTATGTGGTTTGGGCCAGCGTGGACATATCTTAAGAACAAAATTGACTTAGTGCTATATTATTTTCTCATATTATGTTGTCATTATGTTATTATTATCCAGGCTGTATCACATCCGGACGTGATTGGGAGTCTCATAGGGCTGCGCACAATTGGCCCAGCCTCGTCCGTGTTTGGCCTGGGGTAGACCGTCATTGTAAATAAGAATTTGTTCTTAACTGACTTGCCTAGTTAAATAAAGGTTACATTTAAATAATAATACTATTATTATAACAGTGCTGAGATTAAAGACCTGTGTTGTGTACTGTAGTACATTTAGCCTTCTGTTCCAGTCATCAAAATAGAATAATTTAATGTCTGAAGAGAAAGGTAGATTAAATGGAACGTAAAGTAGGTAAAATGATCATAAACACAAGATATTTCTGTCACAAGGAAACCTTGGTTACACAATATTCGATTACCCCTTAAATGCAATATTACATACCCTAATGTAAATTAATTAACATTTAATTTTGAAATATGACAATATTAATTAGACATCGTCACTGAATATACCTCATGTTTTACTGTAGGAATGCTGTTGCCATTAAGCCAACTATATTGCACTATTAGATTACAAATTATACAAGTGTAGGCTATTACAGTGCTAAGCCCTATCCACGATGATAAATATGGACAGATCATGTTATCTAATTGATCTGAATAGATATATTCATGCATATGAATTCCAATCTATTAGGGTCTTAATTAACTTTCTGTTTACCATTATGTAGTGCTAGCCGAGTATGCCCAATAAAGTTTGTACCAAGTTTTGTGCTTCTACCATGTTGTGCTGCTGCCATGTTGTGCTGCTGCCATGTTGTGTTGCTGCCATGCTGTAATGTCATGTGTTGCTGCCATGCTATGTTGATGTCTTTGGCCTCTCTTTTTGTCGTGATGTGTGTTTTGTCCTATATTTTAATATTTTTATTTTTAATCCCAGCCCCCGTCCCTTCAGGAAGCCTTTTGTCTTTTGGTAGGCCGTCATTGTAAATAAGAATACAATTCTGCTTTGTGTGTCAAGCCTCTCCAGTACAACATTTGTCAAATAGTCATTAGAGCCTGAGAGCTGAATAGATTGGTGTATTTAAGGCTGGGAGTGGAGTGGTAAGAATGTTTGTGTGAGCGAGCCACCACGTTAAAAGACACCAGAACATCCAGACCTGTGTAAACTTTCTGAGTAGGCCTAGCTATGCAACAGGTATAGGTACAAGGACAAACTTAACACCCTATTCACTTGAAATAATTGAGCGTCTATTCACTCCAGGATTTCTTAAAACATTTCTTAAACGTGAATGTGGAGGTGTATGTAGCAAATATATTTTCTAGTCAATTATATTTTCTGGGTAATTACTTAACCATCTTTTGAGTTAATTTTCAAAAGAGAAAGATGCATCACTGCACTTCAACAACAGCATCCAAAACTCCCCCGACATCTATTTTGTACAATACAGATATACAGTACTGCAAATGGTACACCCTCCGTCAAATGTAATTTCGTGTAGCTATATTTACTCAATGTAGACTCATTGATATGGACATTATATGATTACAGTATATTTAGTATTTTGATTCTGTGATGTCTTATTTCTATGACATCATATTTCTGGAGGAATCTCTTCATCAGAAAATATAACCTGCCCAGGGACTGCAGTTGAAAATTAGCAGGCTGGCTAAAACGGGCACTTTTAAAGTAATGTGGATTCATGTGCACTGTCCCTGTAAAACTAAATTGAATAAAATAAAGTAGAATAAGGGTAGTGTCTAGTGCTTGTAGTTTCCTATCCATTCCACCTGCTTTGGTGCAACTGATGGTGTACAGCTTTAACTAACCAACTCATGTAGAATTAATGAAGGACAATTACCCATTAATGACATACATGCATCTTTGTCATGGCCATTCGACACCTAGGCAGGATAAGGACCAATAGCTGTGCTGCAAATGCAGAGAAAGACAACTTACTACTCGTTTTCTGTGACATCGGAGAGGAGTAGAAGGCTCTACACCAATGAGATGAGGTGCAACCTGAAATCACAAGAGCATTTAGAAAGAATAGGTGTGACTCGTCGTCTCAGTTAAAATCTTGATGCTTGCTTTATTTATGTAGATGCAGATGCTTTATTTATCTTATATACAATATGTAGGGTGAAAACGCGCTTTAGTGAAGAAATGTAACTTCCTTATGATATAAAATGACTTTTACCAAGACAAATATGATTATTCATGTTCTGAATTGTTCTGTGGGTTCTTTCACTAACATTTAATTAAGAGTATATCCAAAAAAAGTCAGATTTCGTGACCAAATACATCCGATAATAAGCACCGAGCTCTGTTGACATAGTGGTGCAGCTTTCTCGCTGCAACTTTTTTCGGACTTTACATGTTGTGGTGGTCGTCTACCAAAACAAATCTGCGGGTTACAAAAAGCAACATTTACATGACACGAGCTGAATTAAATGTAAAAGGCTTTGAAAATAAAAAGGCTTGCGGTACGCTCAGTGCTCCGTTGACATTACACAGAGATACGCTATTGCGAGAAATCTTCAAAAAATATATATTGTCAAAATTAATATATTGCCACGGCTAAATTTCTGTCGTTCAATGCTTCCCATGGTTTCCCCTTCTGGCTATTGGGATACAATTCATTGTGAGGTTTCAAAATGTACATGGGAAGGTAAACGATCATGGATAAAATATGCACATTTACAAAGAGGGACAGATGTAGGAGGACTATCCGTACCAAACTTTTAATTGTATTTCAAGGCACTAGTATTTCACCCCATCCTAATTTGGTTTAGACATGATTCAGCCCTCTGGCTGAGTATAGAGGGAAATATGGTGTCTCCTATTGCCCTGGAAGAGTTGGTCTTCACTGATATACTGTATCCCTTAAACAATGTCAACTATGCTTTGGTCCTAGTATTGGTCCTACACAGACTTTGGTCCTACATAGATTGTATTTAACGCCAAGGAAAGGTTTATGATGAAATTACTCCCGAACTTCCAACTGTTCACTGTGTCCCCTAAATCAGGTAGGCACATTCCTTCATATGATGTGGGAGTGCCCTGTAGTTAAATGCTTCTGAGGCAAAGTTACAAAATTCATTTCAAAGTAGATTAACTTAAATATTCAATGCTTTGCATCTATTATGTTACTTAACGATGATAGCCCCTTGAATCTCTCCATCAATCAGAGAAGATTACTGCTGGCAGGCACTACTGATGCCAAAAACATTTGGCTCTAAGATGGCAACCACCTCACTCTCTCCCATTTAACCAGTGGATACAGTTACTATTAGAAGTTATGACATTAGAATTATCGACATAGAGAATGAACGGTGCTAGTCAAGGAACAATTGAGGCCTGGACAAATATACTTGAATCTGCAATGAACAATCTCAGCTACAAACCAATTATATTTATATTTAAGTTGTCTTTTGTTCCTTATTTTTGAACACTTTTTTCTCTGACCTCCTTTTATTTATTTACCCTAATTTTGGCCATTCTACAAGTGTAAAAACTCCAATAAGTGTAAAAACTCGAATTATTGTACCCATTGGTCAACATATGTGTTTATATGCCAGACTCGATGTGTTATTGACAATTATTATATCAAGGTATTGTGTACATCTTAAATCTCTTCTAAAGGGGATAGAAAATTTAAACCGACTTAGTTTACACTGTAACTCCTTATTCATTTTCAAGTTGCCTGCCTACGCAGTATGGTTAACCTTTTATTAGAGAATATCCAACATATTTCCCTCACTCTTACTCATTGAATTCTAATTTGAATGTAGTAGGGGCATGAATATTGCATAACCTTCCTCCTTTTGAGACAGAGGCAGAAAATTGTACTTGAAGCACAAATCAATGTTCTACAAATATATATTCATCCAAGTTGAATTGCGAGAGTTACTGAATTACTGTTACCTTGAGCCTTATTTATCAGTCATAAAGGGTACCACTACATTGTCCAACCTTGTTGTGCTTACTTTTTATTCCAACATGTTTGCACTTAATTACTTACTTATTACTGCTTATTAATTCTGTTTTTTCTACTGATTTCACCAGCCATGGTATTTTTGTGTATAACGTCTTCTACAGAGGAATATGCATAGAATTAAGAATGAGAATACTATAATGGACATTAACCGTCTTATGATAGTCAGGTGGACAGCCATTTTGGTCAGGGAGTTGGTCAACCATGGTTTGCCAATGCTGTGATGAGATATTTCTAAAATAATGCATTTTAAGAATTTACATGCACTGTTAGCTAGCTAGCCAGACAGTGTTGGAAGATTTCTTTCTCCCAATATGTCGTTATTAATAAAATTTCACAATACAGTGCTGAGCGTTCAATTTGGCTGCTGGCGAGCAAGGAGACCCCAGCTCCGCTAAAACCAATGACAATGTTGTGCCATTTTCAAGGGATTGTTAATTAAATGTAATAGCTATCTTTTTGGTTTTAATATCATCACCTCTACACATCCAGTTATGCCACATTTAGCTAGCTCTATCATGAGAGTTATATAACAAGTAACTGCAACCTTCTCATGATCAGTAAACATCAATTGATCATGTCATTTCAGATACGTGAGGGTAGCCTATCCATTTGGCATGTAGCTAGTTAGCTAGCTAAGCAAACAACTTGTGTCATTTAGCTTGTCATCTGAGATTAGGTTTTTGGAAAGAGCTTTACATCGGCAAGTCCTCGTACTGGTAAAGTTGTCAGTCGGAATACTGTCATCACCATTATAGATGTCAAGAAAATCTAATATAGCCATTTAGTTTATCCCCTGAATGTTAGATTGTTAATTAGCCATATTTATGTGATCTATTATTAGCTAGCTAGCCAATTTGACATGGTCCATCAATCAATGTAGCCTATCATGTCTGTCTGCAGCAGTTGTGATTAAACACTCCTAAAACAATGTTGAAAAGCTACATTTGCTAGGTAGGCCTACGTTGGCTGAAGAAAAAATTACATTAGGTCTACTTACCGCTATATGTTTAGCCAACTGTACAAAGTTTCTACCGGTAGCTTGCAAGTAAACATTATCAGCTAACAGTAAATCGGCAAATGTGCCCTTCTGCTACTTGACAGCAGAGCCCCCAAAGGATGGGAAATTTACCTAAACCACTCATACATGTCAGGTATAGTTCACTTTTATTTTATATCACAAAACAATCGAATTAATGGTGGCCAATATTAAGAGATACTGGCTATCCTCACGTATCTGAAATCACATGATCAAGTGATGTTTACTGATCATGAAAAGCATGCAAATACTTGGTGAGAGCATCCTGACTGGATGCATCACTGCCTGGTATGGCAACTGCTCAGCCTCAGAGCGCAAGGCACTACAGAGGGTAGTGCGTACGGCCCAGTACATCACTGGGGCCAAGCTTCCTGTCATCCAGAACCTCTATACCAGGGGTGTCAGAGGAAGGCCCTAAAAATTGTCAAAGACTCCAGCCACCCTAGTCATAGACTGTTCTCTCTGCTACCGAACGGCAAGCGGTACGGGAGCGCCAAGTCTAGGTCCAAGAGGCTTCTAAACAGAGCTTCTACCCCCAAGCCATAAGACTCCTGAACATCTAATCAAATGGCTACCCAGACTATTTGCATTGCTCCCCCCCCCCTTTACGCCGCTGCTACTCTCTGTTATTATCTATGCATAGTCACTTTAATAACTCTACCTACATGTACATATTACCTCAAATACCTTGACTAACCGGTGCCCCCGCACATTGACTCTGTACCGGTGCACCCTGTATATAGTCTCGCTATTGTTATTTTACTGCTGCTCTTTAATTATTTGTTACTTTTATCTCTTACTTTTTTAATGTATTTTCTTAAAACTGCATTGTTGGTTAAGGGCTTGTAAGTAAGCACTTCACTGTAAGGTCTACACCTGTTGTATTCGGCGCATGTGACTAATAACATTTGATTTGATGATAGAGCTAAATATGTGCAATTGTTTTGCATATGACTCTAGTAATCTAATAGGATTTCTATGAGAATATGCATAGGTTTGAATATACAGTGTTCCAATTCATAGTAGTTGTTATAGTAGTTTGCAATACAGCAAATTTAGCAACTACTGTCCACATTTTGCAACAAAATGTGATTGTTTGTCTCACTGAAATGAAAGCATAAAACTTCTGAATAAACAGACCAATCTCTTTCAAAAATTCTAAACATGAAACTATTAATTTGTTATAGCCACTGCATGTATGTTGTTATAGCCACCGCATGTATGTTGTTTTAGCCACTCCATGTATGCTGTTATGTATGTTGTTATAGCTACTGCACGTGTGTTGTTATAGCCACTGAGCGTATGTTGTTATAGCTGCTGCACGTATGTTGTAATAGCCACGGCACATATGTTGTTATAGCCACTGCATGTATGTTGTTATAGTCACTGTATGTAGGCTGTTATAGCCACTGCGTGTTTGCTGTTATAGCCGCTGCATGTATGTTGTTATAGCCACTGCATGTATGTTGTTAGAGCCATTTTACGTATGTTGTTATAGCCATTTTACGTATGCTGTTATAGCACTGCATGTATGTTGTTATAGCCACTGCCCCTATGTTGTTATAGCCACTGCACCTATGTTGTTATAGCCACTGCATGTATGCTGTTATAGCTACTGCATGTTTGTTGTTATAACCACTGCACCAATGTTGTTATAGCCACTGCATGTATGTTGTTAATAGCCACTGCACCTATGTTTTATATCCACTGCACCATGTTGTTATAGCACTGCATGTATGTTTGTTCATATCCACTGCACCTATGTTGTTATAGCCACTGCATGTATGTTGTTATAGCCACTGCATGTTTGTTGTTATCACCACTGCACCAATGTTGTTATAGCCACTGCATGTGAGGACAGACGATGAAGACGAGAAGCAAGTACAGGGAGTGAACATTTAATGAGGACAGGAACAGAAAACGGACAGCGTCTGGACAGGGGAAAACAAAAACGACATTAATGCTGACACAGGGACCTAACCGAGGAACAGACAGATATAGGAGGGGCAATCAACAAGGTCATGGAGTCCATTTGAGTCCAGGGAGCGCTGATGCGCATAATGATGGTGACAGGTGTGCGCAATGATGGGCAGCCTGGTGCTCGAGCGGGAGCAGGCTTGACAGTCGTCCCCCCCCCCCCAGGGTGAGCCTGACGGGCCGGCCCGAGGTATGGGCGCTGGACAAGCAGGCTGAGGCATAAAAGCCCGACGAGCCGGCTGGTGTGGGAGCCCGACAAGCCGGCTGAGGCATGACGTGGGATTGGCGCCTGCCGAGCAAACAAAGGCAAGGTAACCTCTCAAGCCAGCTAAGGCGTGGAAGCCCGGCGAGCCAGCTGAGGCACCCCCGGTTCCCACAGCACCGGCACCCGGACCCAACGTCACCAACAAAACATGATGCTGATGATGCTTCAAATATTGGTGTCAGCATTCTGTGAGGACAGACGCTGGAGATGAGATGCAGGTTCAGGGAGTGAACATGTAACGAAACAAGGACAGGAACAGAATACAGACAGCGTCTGGACAGGGGAAAACAAAACCGACAATAATGATGACACAGAGATCTAACTGAGGAACAGACAGATATAGGAG
This sequence comes from Salvelinus sp. IW2-2015, assembly GCF_002910315.2. Lineage (NCBI taxonomy): Eukaryota > Metazoa > Chordata > Actinopteri > Salmoniformes > Salmonidae > Salvelinus > Salvelinus sp. IW2-2015. The sequence goes on along the minus strand of NC_036846.1, from coordinate 15,481,200 downwards.
GTGCAATTAACAAGGTACCCGCAAAACAGCAGTCTCAGCGTCAACAGTGAAGAGCCGACTCTGGGATGCTGGCGTTCTAGGCAGAGTTGCAAAGAAAAAGCCATATCTCTGACTGGCCAATAAAAATATAAGATTAAGATGGGCAAAAGAACACAGACACTAGACAGAGGAACTCTGCCTAGAAGGCCAGCATCCCGGAGTCGCCTCTTCACTGTTGACGTTGAGACTGGTGTTTTGCAGGTGCTATTTAATGAAGCTGCCAGTTGAGGACTTGTGAGGTGTCTGTTTCTCAAACTAGACACACTAGACACCAGGGCCTCCCACTCCTCTTTCTATTCTGGTTAGAGCCAGTTTGCGCTGTTCTGTGAAGGGAGTAGTACACAGCATTGTACAAGATCTTTAGTTTCTTGGCAATTCCTCGCATGGAATAGCCTTCATTTCTCGGGACAAGAATAGACTGATGAGTTTCAGAAGAAAGTGCTTTGTTTCTGTCCATTTTGAGCCTGTAATCGAACCCACAGATGCAGATGCTCCAGATACTCAACTAGTCTAAAGAAGGCCAGTTTTATTGCTTCTTTAATCAGTACAACAGTTTTCAGCTGTGCTAACATAATTGCAAAAGGGTTTTCTAATGACAAATTAGCCTTCTAAAATGATCAACTTGGATTAGCTAACACAATGTGCCATTGGAACACAGGAGTGATGGTTGCTGATAATGGGCCTCTGTACACCTATGTGTACAAAAAAAAAAAGTCTGCCGTTTCCAGCTGCAATAGTCATTTACAACATGAACAATGTCTACACTGTATTTCTGATCCATTTGATGTTATTTTAATGGACCAAAAAATTGGAGATTTTTAAGTGACCCCAACCTTTTGAACGGTAGTGTATGTTTTTAGCCAAGTGTGTTCGTAACCCCAGTACCAAAAACAAGAACAGTAAGCCTAAACAGCTCAGTCAGCTGTGAGTGGTTAGTGACAGTTGAAGTCGAAAGTTTACATACACTTAAACTCGTTTACATACACTTAAACTCATCTACTTTGTGCATGACACAAGTCATTTTTCCAACAATTGTTTAGAGACAGATTATTTCACTTATAATTCACTGTATCACAATTCAAGTTGATCAGAAGTTTACATACACTAAGTTGACTGTGCCTTTAAACAGCTTGAAAAATGCCAGAAAATGATGTCATGGCTTTAGAAGCTTCTGATACGCAAATTGACACCATTTGAGTCAACTGGAGGTGTATGTAACGTCAGGTGAATGATGGGTGCAGAGTCAGGCGCAGAGAGAGCAAAAGTATTCCAGGGAAAAAACGCTTTAATTCCACAGCATGAAAACAGGAACAGGTACAAACGGGTGGTGCCAAAACACAGGCGTAAAACAACCCACAGTCCACTGTTTAAAATAAAGCTGAATAGCGAAAATCCCACAATCAAAGAATCACTCACGACGTCCAACATGGATACACAAAATAAGCCCGCACAAACACTAGCGGGCGAAACTAACCTAAATAGTACACCTCTCAAAACCCCAACAAGAAACAGGTGAAAACAATTAGACAGACATAAACGAAAAGGAAAAAGGGATCGGTGGCAGCTAGTAGACCGGCGACGACGACCGCCGAGTGCCACCCGAACGGGAAGGGGAGTCACCTTCGGTAATATTCGTGACAGTGTACCTGTGGATGTATTTCAAGGCCTACCTTCAAACTCAGTGCCTCTTTGCTTGACATCATGGGAAATTCAAAAGAAATCAGCCATAACCTCAGAAAGACATTTGTAGACCTCCACAAGTCTGGTTCATCCTTGGGAACAATTTCCTAACGCCTGAAGGTACCACGTTCATCTGTATAAACAATAGTACACAAGTATAAACACCATGGGACCACGCAGCCGTCATACCGCTCAGGAAGGAAACGCGTTCTGTCTCCTAGAGATGAACAAGTGCAAATCAATCCCAGAACAACAGCAAAGGACCTTGTGAAGATGCTGGTGGAAGCAGGTACAAAAGTATCTGTATCCACAGTAAAATGAGTCCTATATCGACATAACCTGAAAGGCCGCTCAGCAAGGAAGAAGCCACTGCTCCAAAACTGCCATAAAAAAGCCAGACTACGGTTTGCAACTACACATGGGGACAAAGATCGCACTTTTTGGAGAAATGTCCTCTGGTCTGATGAAACAAAAATAGAACTGTTTGGCCATAATGACCATCGTTATGTTTGGAGGAAAAAGGGTGAGGCTTGCAAGCCGAAGAACACCATCCCAACCGTGAAGCACGGGGGTGGCAGCATCATGTTGTGGGGGTGCTTTGCTTCAGGAGGGACTGGTGCACTTCACAAAATAGATGGCATCATGAGGCAGGAAAATTATGTGGAAGTATTGAAGCAACATCTCAAGACATCAGTCTGGAAGTTAAAGCTTGGTTGCAAATGGACAATGACCCCAAGCATACTTCCAAAGTTGTGGAAAAATGGCTTAAGGACAACGAAGTCAAGGTATTGGAGTGGCCATCACAAAGCTCTGACCTCAATCCTACAGAAAATGTATGGGCAGAACTGAAAAAGCGTGTGCAAGCAATGAGGCCTACAAACCTGACTCAGTTACACCAGCTCTGTCAGGAGGAATGGGCCAAAATTCACCCAACTTATTGTGGGAAACTTGTGGAAGGCTACCCGAAACGTTTGACCCAAATGAAACAATTTAAAGGCAATGCTACCAAATACTAATTGAGTGTATGTAACATTCTGACCCATTTGGAATGTGATGAAAGAAATAAAAGCTGAAATAAATCCTTCTCTCTTCTATTTTTCTGACATTTCACATTCTTAAAATAAAGTGGTGATCCTAACTGACCTAAGACAGGACATTTTTACTGGGATTAAATGTCAGGAATTGTGAAAAACTGAGTTTAAATGTATTTGGGTAAGGTGTATGTAAACTTCCAACTTCAACTGTATATATTCAGACCATACACCATGAGATTCACTGAGAATAGCGTATTAGCATTGCATATGGGGGAACGCTAGCAAACAATATCATTATACATACTCAACACTTCCCTTCATCTCAAATGCCATGATAGCTTATCAAACAGGCAAGGTGCAAGGGCAACTATATGCATTTGCCAGCACTCCACACACAAAGAGGCAAGCTCAGTGGATTATAAATAACACCAGAGGCGAATTTACGATGATCAAAGGTTTGGAGGAGCTTTTTAACTGAGCACAATTTCATTTCCTTCCAATCTGTCGGCAAGATTAAGTGTACACATCACAAATGAGTGTCATTCGTTTTGATGTCAGAGAGAATGCAGGTAAACTGGACGCTATAGTGCACATACAGTAGACACAGCTGTTCCCTATAGTCTGCCAATTGATAATCACTAATCCCAATTATCCCATTCTGACTGATATTTATACGAATGAGGATTGGTCAAAACCATAGCCTACTCAATGGGGATTGGTCAAAGACATACCCCACCTATTGGTGATTGGTCAAAGCAATGCCCCCACCTGCTCCATATTATTATTAGAAAAATAATAATCATGCCTTATCACAGATACTGTATCAAGTTTAAATGACATGTAAAATTATTAACTCAACAATAGAGGTTAACGGGAACCAACTGGCAACCTACGGTAGTTGATAGTCTTCACATAGTCAGAGATAGATACGTTGATATTATTAAAGTCTATTGATTCATAAGAGCCATGTTTTTCTACCGAATTCAAATGAGAATGTAGCGCCAATTGATCCATCAATCTATCATTTCAAATCAAATCACATTTTATTTTTCACTTGCACGTATTTAGCAGATGTTTTGCGGGTGTAGCGAAATGCTTGTCATTTGTTGCATACTAAGCAACAAATGCTGTAAGGATGCCGGCAATGGAAGCGAAGGGACACAGTGTCGCCAGGCAAAGCCCCAGCAAAGTCTTCTTGGCTTGCAGGGAGATAGAGTTGGAATCAGCCTCCGTAGAGTGTTTGCCTGAAACTCAATGGCAAATGACTGTGTCAACATGGCTTTTAAAGGACCCTCTGAGAAGGAGGCTTCTGTAGGTTTTCCACTGCTGAACCATGTCTGACTTGTGGCTTAGAATAAGACCTTATAAAAGCTCATACATGCTTATGAGAATAACACACTATACTGGCAGACTCTAAGTAAAGGAACAAGTTTTATTAACAAATGATCAGCTGCAGGCATAGCAGATTCATCTGAGATTACCTTCACGTTTTCTGTAGAAAATATGTGTATCTTATTTCTATAAACATGCACAGATATTTAGTATTTAGTATGAATTAGGATCCCCATTACCTGCTGCTAAGGCCAAACAGGGTTAAAACAGTTACATCACAACAAAACATAACAACTGCCTATTTCATAAATAACACAATACATCATACAATACATTATTACTCTAATATTACACATATAAAATATAAACTCCACTATACCACTATACCACAACATTACAATGAGTGTATATGTGTGTGGAGAGTGTGTGTGGCTATGTGTGTGTGTTTATTTGTGTTTGTATGTGTGTGTGTCTCTTCATAGTCTGCGTTGTGCTGTGAGGTGTTGTTTTATCTGTTTTTTAAATCTGATTTTGCTGCTCGCTTGAGTTACTTGATGTGTAGCCATGGCTCTATGTAGTACTGTGTGTTTCCCGTAGTCTCTTCTGGACTTGTGAACTGTCTTGTGGGGTATGTATGGGTGTCTGAGCTGTGTGCTAGCTCTTTGAAGTTTGGTGCTGGACAGATATGCTTCCACTTGTATCTAAGTAAGCCTGTTGAATAATGCATACCTTGTTAAATAATGTTCATTCATTTTAAAATGTTATTAGATTAAATCTCTATGGTCTGGATAATGGATACTTCCTTTCTAATAATATTGCAACAAACAAAATAACAAAAAATGGGAAAGGACATGAAAATGTAAAGCACATGTCATAACACTACATTAGTGTGAATCTAACTGGGCCTGAATCAAGGTCTGTTGGGCTATCTATCACATCAAGGATCTCATTAAACACCTCCCATACTCCCCTCCACAAACACACACACACACCACACACATGGACGCACCCACACACACACACTAACTTTGAACCATAGACAGGCTACCAGCTGGAGATGCACAAGGTGTTGTGTGACGGTACTCTGGTCCAGACACTGAGCTGCCCCTCAGATCAAGCCATCACCATTTGAAAATCAACATGGCCCTCTAGAGCTCAACGCTCCCCCAGGGAGAGGGAGAGATGTACGGAAGCAGGTTGTGTGTGTGTGTGTGTGTGTGTCTGTCTGTGTGTGTGTGTGTTCCTGTGTGTGTATGTGAAATTAGGGGAGTGAGGAGGGGGGTCCTGAAGAGAGAGAGTGTGATTAGCCTATTAAGCATGCATCAGAGTGCCTCCAAGCTGTCTCTGCATTGGTGGAGCGTCAAGATAAATAGCTTTAATATCCCAGCGCATTGCGACGCTAGCATAGCAACAGTTGCTTTTCCCTCCTTAGCTGGGAGTGTGGGGGTGACGACAGACGGAGACGCCGGCCTTTAGAAAGTAGTCTGACCCCCCTACCCCACCCAGTTCCCCCCAAAGCCACAATGAGTTAGGAGGCCCAGTGGGAGTGGGACGTTCATACAATGGGAGAAAGGTGGGCTAATGCACTGTTTTCCCTTTCCAATTCCCGATGGTGACGGCGTGACCTTGTGGTCCTGGGTAATAAAAAGTGAAATACCCCAACAGCTAGCCTGCTGACCTCTGAACCCCCCTTCCCCTCCCAATCCCACACACATCACCATCCCCAAACCCATCCCCCCTCAGACATGCACTTTGGAAACTTTGGAGATGCTTTCCTTTGTGTCTGTCACCCTTTGAGAAAGTTGGACAGAGGAGAGAAGTTGTTTGCTAGTGACAGTAAGATTGTACTTCGAGTTTTAAGTTAGAACTACAAAGTGACTTAGTTTCTGCATTGAGATTGTGCTTGATTGGAAAGTCGTCTAATTATTCTTGTGTTCATAACAAGTTGAGTCTCTTTCTCATGCTCACGTTTATTCTCCATTGTAAAAATAGAAACTGTTGCAGTAGTGAGAGAGAGGTGAGCGAAACACCAAATGCAGCAATTACAGTACTAGTGTTGAGGCATGATGTTGATGATTAGAGTCCTTTATAGTGACGCAGTTTCCATTTAGCTACTAGACTGTCTAGAGCTTTACTGCAAGGATATATGTTTGTGAAATTGAAAAGCACAGAAAACAGCATAGTAATAATTGATGTCAGAAAACCACTTACAGCGAAATATTACAAATGAACTGTGTGCACAGATAGTGCCTAAAAGATATAATAGTATTTCAAGATTCACTCAACACTCCCTTTGTGTTGATGTTTGTGTGAAAATGTGATTGCTCTTCTAAGGGAAAGCGAAACATATAAAGAGTCCCATCTCCAGTTTCAATCTTCAGACAGAAATTGACACTTACAAAAAGGCACAAAGCAATCTGGAGTCATCATCCTCCCACTTTTTTGTATTCTATCGCTCTTTTCTTTCTTTCTTCCTCACCACAGACAGCGGTATAACTTGACTGATGGCCATCTTGGGAAATTAATATTTGCTGAAACGCTGTCCTTGAAAAGGAATTTAGGAGAACACAGCAGGTTCGGTGTGAACTGTGAGGGGAAGCATTAAAGGGATTTACTGTGTAGTCTGACTTCTGTTGACCATCTTCCTTTTGCTCCTTTAACTTTGGACTGTCTTTCAAATGACTACAGTATGAATAAGGTATGACTACAGTGTAACTGCAGTATAACTACAGTATGACTACGGTATGAATATGTTATGACTAAGGTATGACTACAGTATGACTACGGTATGACTACATTATGTCTATGGTATGACTACAGTGTGATTATAGTATGACTACGGTATGACTATGGTATGAATACGGTATGACTATGGTTTGACTACGGCATGACTACGGTATAACTATATAGTAAAGTAAACTAGCAGTAAAGGTTTGAAGTGTGATGATTTAGGTTAAAGCATTCCTTTTCTTGTGCTGTTTGACCACAAACTATTTCTGACAGGCTCTTAGCAACAAAAAATACCTAGAGAATTCAAAGGAATAAGTGTGCACATCATCTTTGACCCTTTGACCCCTTCATACAAATGTTTTTGCAGATCAGTCAAATCCATTAGGCTCTGTGAGTCTGACTGAGGGATTTGAAGGCATGGCGTGGCATAGAAGATCGAAATGATGTGTTTTTCCAGGTACTGTAGATCTAGACCTTCAAGTGTTATTTTGACCAGTTTAATAAGACCTTGATGTCCTGGTATTCTACGTTCCTTGATGTCCTAGTATTCCACATTCCTTGATGTCCTGATATTCCACATTCCTCTGCCGATGCTTTAATTGCAGGGACAGTCAGACACACTGTTAGGCTATGACATCGTGTCATCTGCACTGGATATTCACTTTGATCCGATTGCAGCGGTGTGAGGTGTCAAGCCAACCTGTGGCAATAATGAAATCATCCCGATCTTAGCCCGCTCCCTTTCCTCCACAAAGCCAATATTATCTGGCTTTCGCCTTAGATTGTTATAGAACTGATGGAGAAAGTGTAAAAAGTGAGAGAAAGAAGTGAGAAGCTGCCTTGGTGAAGTCATGTGGACCAGTGACCTCATGTTAGGTCGACAATGGTTAATTTGGAGCCAACACAGAGGAAAATAATCGATATGGTTGTAAATAAAAATGACTTCACTCTTTTTTTTAACACCCTCCACACCTGTCATTGTAACAAAGTGTGGTAAGGACCCACCGGTATGCAGACAATCAATGTCCCCAATAAGAATCACTTGCTGCTTAATTTGTATGGATGAAGTTCCCCCCGAATCTTTGAAGAAAAGGAGAATCAGTGTTTATCTCAGGAGAATTGAGGGGTGGACAGTCTGAGGATTGGATCTGGCTGCACTTTAATAATGTTTCACTTTCAAGACCTTAGACGTGTATTCGACTCTCCAGATGGCCAATTGCAGAACACAGATGGGAGTAATTGGCCAAAGGTGTCAATATTATGTCTCAACTACCACTCTGTTTACACATCATCCCCCCTCTCAAGGAGCGGTAGACGCTACAACCATGAAGTCTTCTCCGCAGTAATTGCCAGACCTTAGGGCGAGGGCAATGCTCTCTTTGAGGCACACGGGCGACGGTGAGGCGACCGCTTTCTCTGCAGCTTGATGCGTGCTACATTTCTCCATTTGAAATTTCCACCTGAAAATGGCAGGAGCCTCCCCAGACAGAGTAGCTCTGTCTGACCAGACTTGACCTCTCCAACTTAACGCAAAATTGTCCCTATGGAACACACCTCCATAGGGAGATGGCTTGAGGACGGCGGGGAGAATGACCTCTGTGAGTTTGAAGACCCCACTGCCAAGGGACATATACTGTAAATACACTACAGAGCCAAGTTCACTGCTAAGATCCTAGAACAACCAGGCCATGGATTGAAGATGGATTGTAACGCCTAATATATGGCTGGGAGGTGATATAGACCAAAGACCTATAGACTCAGCACCCTGAACCTATGATTAAACAGTTAACCATAGAAAGGTCAGAAAACAAAGAAAAAGTAGTAGCTTAACCGGCACCTTCCAACTGAACATAATAGTCAGGCATCAAAGACTATAATATGATTCGGATCTCACAAATGCATCTCTTGGTCTTTGTCCATTGAATAAACCGAAGAGAAGCTCAATAGGTTAGGCATAGGTGTCATTGATAGCATTGTGTCCACTGAGAGACACAGAGAGCTGTGTTGTTTTTGCTGTTACTGTAGCTATCCTATAGTTTATGTAATGGTCATTAAAATCCTTTAAGGGCTAATTAATATGCAGACATTTTTACCCTTCCAATGTCTGGACCAAATCAGTGACTCACTTCCTATATCAGTGACTGATAAAATGTTGGAGGTGGTTTTCTTTTCACACTGTACACTACTCACCCTGAACATCATGTCAGTGGTGTCAGAATTAGAAATGTGAGTGAAATGCTGATGTATCCGCATCACGGTCCAGGGTAGCCCACTCTACTACACCAAGCGAGGTAATCACAATCTCACCTCAGCAGCACCTTTCATGCTATGTCTCTCTGATCAGACGTACTGTGCCCTGAATGCAAAGTACTATCCCGGTGAGGCCCATCACCCAGCCGTTCCCAGGTGGCACTACTTACTTTGTAATTAGGGCCCATTGCATGTGGCGGCTCTCATTTCTTGGAAAGCCCATTGGTTTAATTGTAGCATAACCCCTACTGATGGGAGTGTCTGGTCTTAATGCTAGTCAGCTGAAAGAAATGGCTTGCTAATTTGTGCTGTAAATTTTAGCATATATCGATGAAACGGTTTGTATCTAACTTAAAGGTGACATTAGAGTAAGATCTATATAAGGTCAGCCTGTTCGCTAGGGAAAGTGCAATTAAACGAGACAGCAGATTTAAAAGTAGGATTTACAAAGGTTTAATTTTCCCTCCAGGTATTTTTTTGAAGCACTGTGCATCAAAACATGCGAAGGCCCTATCGTAGTTCAATGTGTAAATGTGTTGTTTTGCAATTACCGCCGTTCAACTACTGTAGCTAACCTTTCCTCCAAAACTAATAAAGCACTTCACATGATAGCGAGCGTAGATATGAACACGCAGAAATGAAAGTGAAGCTTCAGCGGCACGTAGCTTGCTTTTCTCGTTATACACACACTACTCTTGTGATGAAAGCTCGCTCAACTCATTTGCTGGTCGGTTGGTCACTAAAGAGCTCAAGATAATCTATCAATAGGCTTATACATTTTTTAAATAATTTTATTGACCAAAGGGCCAAAGGATTTTGAATCAAACCCAATTCAATGAATACCATTGCTATTGTGTGTAGCCGTGCTCTATAAGGTCTAGTGACCCTGTGAGCTCTGAATGCAGTAAAGCACAGTGACTTGATTGAGTCAGGGAGGGAGGCCACTCCACACACTGAGGGTAGGGAGCATTGACTAACATCCTTGTTGAGTAAGCCGCACTTGGTCGGCGAGCACCTGACAAGCCTCTCACTGGAGAGGATTTCATTACTCTGAGGTTCGTAAACACTTTCATCCGAGAGCTGCCCGGCCACCACAGACACTCTGGAGAATCATCTGTCTCTTTAAATTGTTTGAAGCTTTTAGTTCCCTGTCTGCACATACTGGCCTTCACTCACTCACTCACTGACTCACTCACTCACCTCTACACCCACAAACTCTCTCACTGATACCCCAGCAGCAACCCTTCTTATTCTCACTCTTCCTCAGTATGGGTTCATCTCATTTCACTCTTAATTTCATTTTCAAAACCTCACATTTGAGAGATATTCAACCTCATACTCATATTGATAAACCTCTCGTTAGTTCATTAACATCTATTTTATCTATATAATCTAGTCTAGGGATGGCCAACTTTGATGGGGGTGGGGGACACAAAACATCTGAACCCATCATGAGGGGCTGCAGTGGCTTGTGGGTATCCCCACACATGCAGTCAGACCCGGTCCTAGCCTTTTGGGGTCCATAACCTCAATTTGGTTTGCCCCCCCCTCTTGACAGAGAAAGAAATTGGTGTACAGAAAATGTTGCAGTTTTAAAGCAAATTTGCAGCAATTCTACAAATTCTTCCATGTGGCAGAGAGAATAATTTGCCATTTTATAACACATTTCCTGCAGTTCTACATATTTTGTCCTGATGTATGCCATGTTAATATGATATCTGAGTGAGAGTGAAAACAAAATCAATGGGGACTCCTCGGTTGAGAATTTGACCATGATTACTACAAGTTTAGATAACTGGCTAGACTAGTTTACCAATCTAATGTTGAGTGACTGTCAGTGACTGACGTAAAAAGAGAAAAACTGCTGCTCGCGGGCCTCCGGTGGCCCATCCCTGGTCTATTTAATGATTGGAATATTTTTTCTCTCTCTGTGACTGCAAAGTGTTGGAAATATACTATAGTTCCATAATGTGTGAGTAGTTATCATATTTTGCTGGTGACAGGACATCTTGGCAGTCTGTTGGATTGACAGTAGTAGGAAAGTTATTTTCGAATTCAAACACACACTACCAGTTCTGTCAGGTCTTTCCTTATTTAGCTCCTTGCTACCTGGATCAGTGAAAGTGTGGTTCTGTGTGGTGCTTCTCAAAGTGCTGCAAGGTAACTCTGTCATTAGCATCTCCTTGGCACAACAAGTGACCTAGGATACTGTGCTTTGAACGGAGCACTTACTGTGACATTCCCCTATTTGATTCTCGGCAGTAACCTTGGCAATCTGCTCAATCACAGACAATTAATTCCATTCAGGGCCCCGTTATATCGGCCCATGCATCGCCCCTGATGCACCCTGCATACCAGCCAAGCTACAACCATTCCCAGGTCCTCAGAACCCCATCGGCACCTGCCTGCCTGCTCTCTCTCAAACTGGGCCACTCCTTTGTCTGCCCACCGGTTTAAGCTGCCAGGTCACGAAACTACCAGACTCTTTATTTCCACCCATCCGCCGATCATGTCGAGAAAAAAGGGTTTTTTGCAAAATCGGATGGGTGAGATTCCGAGATAGCACTGTCAGTCAGTCAGTCCTTTTGCATGAGCATGTGATCATGCGTACGCTCTAGTGATTGTGTATGCGTGTCTGTCTGCATGCATATATGCATGAGCGGGTGCACACTTGTGCGTCTGTGGCTCGCTGTCGAACGACCAATAACGGTCGACTGTGAGGGATCTCAGGGACAGGGTTCGATGGTCACTACCCCAGAGGCTCATTGTACATTCAGGCCACAGCGGGACAACAAAGACGGCCCACTCAGAGTTTATTGAATACAGCCTCATCACTAAGAGCAAGCCTCCCCATTCAAAGGCCCTGTTTTCAGGACCTTCAATAAAGTAGCTGCTTTGATGCCAGGCTGTGTCTTTGTAATGGACAATTAATGAGCCATCGCATACATCGGCCAGGCTAGGCATTCTGAATACTGCGGCTGCTTTTAGTAGTGCAGAGATGTCGGAGACAGAGGGATGGACTGGGTAGTGGTTGGATAGGAGGAGATGTGACTGTCCTTAAAGGAAAGGCTTATTCTTGTCTTCTTATTTGACTCTCTCTAATCTAATGGTCTCTCTCTAATCTAATGGTACACTGGATTTTTGTACGTCCATAATAATATATTTTGATTGCTCCGCCTCCTACTCTATTTTTGGAGCACTGACATTTATTACCTGTGTTCTTCACTTTGTTGTCTCAGTGATTAATTTGGCTGTGTATCACCAGACGTTGTAAGATTGAAGATAAGAAATTCTATTTAAAGGAATATTCTCGGAAGGCATCATGGGGTAAGGAAAAGGCCATGTCTTTCACATACATCTTTAAATACATTCTGACTGGTTAATTAACCCACATTGCATGACACATGACTTACATGTTGTATTCCAAAGAGCACAAGAGGAGCATGTGGAATGTGGTTGATCTCTATCGTTTATCTCTATATTTTATCATTCTCCTGCAAGAATCCATGTGGAACATTATGAAGCCTTTGTGTCTCAGACATGACTCAGTCAGTCATAAAAACTGTAATTTTCTGTTGGTTTACGCGCCCATTTCCTCAAGGTCTCCTGTCGTTGAGCTCTACATTGTCTGAGCTAGAACAGCAGGTGGCCCCCAACTTCATTCACAATTACCACAATACAACTGGATGGCGTCAGGCAAATTCCCCTCGGAAAACGGGCATTACATTCCACTGTTGTTATAAACTGTAGAGGCCATTCGCAGCAAAATACTGTTGTTCATCCAAGTGAAGGGCACTGCAATGGGCAGTAAATTCACACATGGTATCATTTCAAATGCAAGTAAAGAGCACTAAAATGGGTGACAAATTAGAAAAGTCCCTCTATTGGTTTTCTCTACCATTTCATTGGGTTTTATTTAGAAAAAATGCATTTGGACACTGCAGACTGGATTAATTTGCAACCTTTAGTGGCAATAAGCTGGCCCCCTTGAGGCTGATTGCTGATGCATTAGACACTCTCTTTAGGGATCTATCATGCCATGTTTAGTGTAGACCACTGATCCAACCTCTTTAGAAAGTAGCCCTGACCCGAACACGCCAGGGTTCTGTTAGCCAATTGATAGTGGCTGAAAATAAATGAGTTGTCATTGTATTGCATATGAAACAGAAGCCAGGCAATAAAAGAGAGGCCTGGAATTGCATTGGTTAGTTGTGGTGGACAAACAGTTTGAAATTGCAGCACTCAAGGGGGGCAGGGGGGGCAACTATAGCAATTTGTTGGGTGTACAGCCGACATGCATTAGCCTTCCCACTTCTGAGAAGGTCTAGCTATGCCTATTACATAATGGTGATATTTGGAGATATACACACACATGCATACAGTATGTTTAGAGTATAGATGTTTTCTTCAGGAAGTTATGTGTGGATATTGGTTGAGGAGGGATGGGGATTAGGATGGAAGCCACTCCTCAGTAAAAGGCACATGACAGCCTGCTTGGAGTTTGCCAAAATGCACCTAAAGGACTCTCAGACCATGAGAAACAAGATTCTCTGGTCTGATGAAACCAAGAGTGGCTTCGGGACAAGACTCTGAATGTTGTTGAGTGGCCCAGCCAGAGTCCGGACTTCAATCCGATCAAACATCTCTGGAGAGACCTGAAAATAGCTGAGTAGCGACACTCCGCATCCAACATGACAGAGCTTGAGAGGATCTGGAGAGAAGAATGGGAGAAACTCCACAAATCAAATCAAATGTTATTTGTCACATGCACAGAATACAACAGAATACAACCTTACCGTGAAATGCTTACTTACAAGCACTTAACCAACAATGCAGTTCAAGAAATAGAGTTAATAAAATATTTACTAAATAAACTAAAGTTTAAAAAATCTAATCAATCAAAAAGTAACACAAGAAATGTACATAACAATAACGAGGCTATATACAGGGGGTACCGGTACCGAGTCAATGTGCGGTGGTACAGGTTAGTCGAGGTTTGTAAAGTGACTATGCATAGATAATAAACATTAGTTTAGTTGTTCAGCAGTCTTATGGCTTGGGGGTAGAAGTTGTTAATGAGCCTTTTGGTCCCAGACTTGGGACTCCGGTACTGCTTGCCGTGGGGTAGCAGTGAAAACAGTCAATGACTTGGGTGACTGGAGTCTTTGACAATTTTCTTGGCCTTCCTCTGACACCGCCTGCTATATAGGTCCTGGATGTTAGGAAACTTGGCCCCAGTGATGTACTGGGCCGTACGCACTACCCTCTGTAGCGCCTTACGGTCAGATACCAAGCAGTTGCCATACCAGACGGTGATGCAACCGGTCAGTATGCACTCGATTGTGCAGCTGTAGAACTTTTTGTAGATCTGGGGACCCATGCCAAATCTTTTCAGTCTCCTTAAGGGGAAAAGGTGTTGTAGTGCCCTCTTCACAACTGTCTTGGTGTGTTTGGACCATGGTAGTTTGTTGGTGATGTGGACACCAAGGAACATGAAACTCTCGACCCGCTCCACTTTAGTCCCATCGATGTTAATGGGGGCTTGTTCGACCCTCATTTTCCTATAGACCAAAATCATCTCCTTTGTCTCGCTCACATCGAGGGAGAGGTTGTTGTCCTGGCACCACACTGCCAGGTCTCTGACCTCCTGCCTATAGGCTGTCTCATCGTTGTCGGTGATCAGCCTACCACTGTTGTGTCGTCAGCAAACTTAATGATGGTTTTGGAATCGTGCCGCAGTCGTGGGTGAACAGGGAGTACAGCATGGGACTAAGCATGCACCCCTGAAGGGCCCCAGTGTTGAGGATCAGCGTGACAGATGTGTTGTCGCCAACCCTTACCACCTGGGGACGGCCCGTCAGAAAGTCCAGGATTCATTTGCAGAGGGAGGTGTTTAGTCCCAGGGTCCTTAGCTTAGTGATGAGCTTTGTGGGCACTATGGTGTATATACAGGTGTGCCAAGCTTGTCGCGTCATACCAAAGAAGACTCGAGGCTGTAATCACTGCCAAAGGTGCTTCAACAAAGTACTGAGTAAAGTATCTGAATACTTATGTAAATGTGATATTTCATTTTTTTATTCTTTAATAAATGTGCAAAAATGTCTACAAACTTGTTTTTGCTTTGTCATTATGGGGTATTGTGGGTATATTGATGAGGGGAAAAAACTGTAATTCATTTTAAAATAAGGCTGTAATGTAACAAAATGTGGAAAAATTAAAGGGGTCTGAATACTTTCAGAATAAACTGTATAAATGATTACAATCCCATAGTCACACCAGACATGGGTCAAAGGGTATTTGAGTTTTCACTTTTGGGATTATTCTGTTGGTTCTATTGGTTCCCTTGGCTACGCAAGTGTAGCTCAATTATTTTACATAATTTGACCCAGGCCTACACACTTTGTAAGAGTGTGTACTGTTTACTAACTAATAGACACTCCAATAAGTGCTAGTGCTAGAGGGCACATCCTCATCACTCATTGGCAATTGGATCTGCACTAGGACCATGCAAGGGAAAGGAAAGGAAAGGAAAGGGAAAGGGGATACCTAGTACAACTGAATGCATTCAACTAAACTCTTCCTCATTTAACCCAACCCCTCTGAATCAGAGAAAGCCCAATCAGCAAGCTCTTCTCAGTAGCCATTACCATTACTTTAACTTTACTTGACTGATTTTGTTGTCCCCGTAATGAAAATTAGTTTTACAAGGGCTTGCAAATCAGGCAAATCATTCCTCCATTATACTACATACTGTAATTTAGATTGGACTTCTTACAAACTTAAGTTTAATCAAGAACTTGCAATATCTACAATCCTCAGTCCCTTGGATAGAAGGAGTAGTTTTGATTAGTCTTGTACAGGATTATTTTAGTGCATGACTAAAATAATCCTGTACAAGATTTATCAAAACTACTTCTTCTATCCAAGGGACTGAGGATTGTAGATATTGCAAGTTCTTGATAAACATAAGAGCAAAAGTCATTATAACTTTGGAAATGTATGAATGTTTTCATAGAGCAAGGCAATGTTTTCTTTATCTTTCTTGGCAGTTAGAATGAAGTATACATAACTTTACATGAGGAGACAATAAGCAGAGTAATTCTATCTTTGACTGACTCATGCTTTATAAGGCATTATAAACTGGGTGTTTTTTTGCCCTGAATGCTGATTGGCTGAAAGCCGTGGTATACCACGGATATGATAAAACATGTATTTTTACTGCTCTAATTACGTTGGTAAACAATTTATAATAGCAATAAGGCACCTCGGGGGTTGGTGATATATGGCCAACATCCAAGGCTATGGGCTGTGTCCAGGAACTACGCAATGCATTTTGCTGAAGAACAGCCCTTAGCAATGGTATATTGGCCATATACCACACCTCCTCGTGCATTATTGCTTAATTCTCTGTCTAGCAATTAATTATGAAAATCTTTAAATGTAATGTTGGATTTTTCTTTCTCCTGGATAATGGTGAAGAGGATTGAAACTATAATCAATATCAGAGTGCCTGAATACAATGCTGTCATGTTGATAATGAAGAATTTATTTGTGTAACCGTCAAGCTCAATTAAAGATTGTGGCGATAAATGTACATACAGTGAGTAATTTTGATTACCGCTGCATTTTAAGTTACAATAAAAACTAAACTATGGAATAAAAATATTGCTGGAGTGGTTGCCTCTACTCGTGCGGTAGAAAATTTTAAGGAAAAATGAACTCAAAAATTACATTTTGGTATAAAACGCATCATTGTGATGATGTGGCAAGTAACAATTTGCTTTTTGAAAGTCCTATATGTTAAAAATGTTATTTCAGACATTCAAAACATTTTGTGACTACCAAAAGTGGACTAAGGAAATAAAATACCAAAATATCGTTTTGAGTGGATTATTCCTTTAAGATGGAGGAGAAGAAGAAGAGGGTGTTGAATCTGGTTGTGTTACATAATCCAACGTGAACACCTCATTAGGATTGAGATGGAGAAAGTGATCTAAAACTGTCACTTCCTTTCTGGTTTACCCAACACTTGGCGCCGATCAGTTAACCATTAATTATTCATTATAAAATACGTTGGAATTCGCTTTAATTCTCACAGGACCCTTTAATAAAAATTTAGGCTAAAATGACATAGCCAAATCTAACTGCCTGTACATGCCTGGATATGCATATTCTTGATACCATTTGAAAGAATACACTTTGAAGTTTGTGGAAATGTGAAATTAATGTCGGAGAATATAACACATTAGATCTGGTAAAAGATAATACAAAGAAAACATATTCTTATTTTTTGTTCCAGAATCTTTGAAATTCAAGAGAAAGGCCTTAACGTACTATTCCAGGATAGGCGCAATTTAGATTTTGGCCACTAGATGACAGCAGTGTATGTGCAAAATTTTAGACTGATTCAATGAACCATTGCATTTCTGTTCAAAATGTTGTATCAAGACTGCCCAAATGTTCCTAATTGGTTTCTTAACACATTTTCAAGTTCATAACTGTGCACTCTCCTCAAACAATCGTATGGTATTATTTCATCGTAATAGCTACTGTAAATTGGACAGTGGAGTTAGATTAACAAGAATTGAAGCTTTCTGCCCATATCAGATATGTCTATGTCCTGGGAAATGTTCTTGTTACTTACAACCTCATGCTAATCACATTAGCCTACGTTAGCGCAACTGTCCCGTGGGGGACACACCACAAGACACTGTTCCAATTTCTGCATGTGTAAAAACAAACACAACTCCATTACTTTGTTATTTAGAGGGAAACAATATTAATTTGTTACAACATGTTAATATAATGTTATTACCAGGGTAACTACCGTGTAACTACAAACATAAAGAGCCAAAGTGTTACGAAATTATTACTTACTGTAAATGATCCAGCCTTGACTTTTGACATTATTGTTTCCCATGGTAAACGCTACTCTACACTCTCTCCCCATCCCTGAAATTCCCCCCAGTTAACTCCCTAAGTGGCTGGTAGAAACTCTATAAACAGCCACCACAATGGAGACCTGATGATGTCACCTTGGTTAATGGGACCTGACCCCAGATGTTTAAATTATTCAATCCCTTTTAAAGGAGAAACCCGACAAGCTATTTAATTGATACAAAACCCTGAGTGAAAGGGAGCTGTGGCTGCCTGGGCTTTGTGAGCCTTTGTGACGATGTTTGGGCACAATGCCCATTGTTCTCTTCCTGCAAATTGGAGCTTTTAATGATCGACCACCATGTCTTCCACTATTGTCTTCGTCATCTACAGCTGGACTGAAGGCCCTGAAATATGTTTTTTCGACTTAAATGAGTTGAGCCGTTTTTGTTACAGCCCTTAAGTCAAAACCAACACTTTGGAAACTGTCTTTAGTCTCTGTAACTCTTCTCCTGTCTTTAGTTGCTGTAACTCTTCTCCTCTTTAGTCGCTGGAACTCTTCTCCTGTCTTTAGTCGTTGGAACGCTTCTCATGTCTTTAGTCGCTGGAACGCTTCTGCCTGTCTTTAGTCGCTATTACTCTTCTCCTGTCTTTAGTCGCTAGATCTCTTCTCCTGTC
Source organism: Salvelinus sp. IW2-2015 (assembly GCF_002910315.2). Taxonomy (NCBI): domain Eukaryota; kingdom Metazoa; phylum Chordata; class Actinopteri; order Salmoniformes; family Salmonidae; genus Salvelinus; species Salvelinus sp. IW2-2015. The sequence continues at coordinate 15,462,580 of NC_036846.1, read as the reverse complement.
TTTAGACGCTGTAACTCTTCTCCTGTCTTTAATCGCAGTAACCCTTCTCCTGTCTTTAGTCGCTGTAACTCTCTCCTGTCTTTAGTTGATGTAAATTCTTCCGTCTTTAGTCGCTGTAACACTTCTCCTGTCTTTAGTCACTGGAACACTTCTCCTGTCTTTAGTCACTGGAACACTTCTCCTGTCTTTAGTTGCTGTAATACTTCTCCTGTCTTTAATCGTTAGAATTCTTCTGTCTTATGTCGCTGTAACTCTTCTCCTGTCTTTAGTTGATGTAACTTCGCCTTCTTTAGTTGCTGTAATACTTCTCCTGTCTTTAATCGTTAGAATTCTTCTGTCTTATGTCGCTGTAAGTCTTCTCCTGTCCTTAGTCGCTGTACACTTTTCCTGTCTCTAGTCGATGTAACTCTTCTCCTGTCTTTAATTGCTGTAACCCTTCTCCTGTCTTAGTCGGTAACTCTTTTTCTGTCTTTAGACGCTGTAACTCTTGCCCTGTCTTTAGACGCTGTAACTCTTTCCCTGTCTTTAGACGCTGTAACTCTTCTCCTGTCTTAGACGCTGTAACTCTTTCGTCTTTAGACGCTTGTAACTCTTTCCCTGTCTTTAGACGCTGTAACTCTTTCCGTGTCTTAGACGCTGTAACTCTTTCTGTCTTTAGACGCTGTAACTCTTTCTGTCTTTAGACACTGTAACTCTTTCCCTGTCTTTAGACGCTGTAACTCTTTCCCTGTCTTTAGACGCTGTAACTCTTTCCGTGTCTTTAGACGCTGTAACTCTTCTCCTGTCTTTAGACGCTGTAACTCTTTCCGTCTTTAGACGTTGTAACTCTTCTCCTGTCTTTAGACGCTGTAACTCTTCTCCTGTCTTTAGACGCTGTAACGCTATCCGTCTTTAGACGCTAACTCTTCTCCTTTCTTTAGACGCTGTAACTCTTTCCGTGTCTTATAGACGCTGTAACTCTTCTCCTGTCTTTAGACGCTTTAACTCTTCTCCTTCTCTTTAGACGCTGTAACTCTTTCCGTCTTTAGACGCTGTAACTCTTCTCCTGTCTTTAGACGCTGTAACTCTTCTTCCGTCTTCAGTCACTGGAACTTCTTCACCTGTTGCTTTTTTAATCATGCTGTGTTTCTTTTTTTTACATTCTGTTCTTTTTTAGATCCTTTCGGTCTTTGTCTTCTTTGTTTAAAAACTCGGTATTGTTTTTATGTAACTACTACAATTGAGCCAGAGATTAATACTTTTTTGTGCATATTTTGGAGACATTTAGGGCCTGTATTTATTTTAACAAAGACAGGCACATACAGGACAGTTTCTCTGCTTCTCGTCAAGTCCACACCGCAGTAGCAACCTGATAGCAATGAGGGAAATCATTTTCTCCAGAAGAAGATATCAATTTAGTTTTCCTCAAACTTGATGCTATTAATTAAACTCCCCCTTTCCCTCAGGGGCTTTGGAGGTATCTGATCTTTTCACATGGAGGACTATTTTTTGTTCTAGTGATGTTGCACTGTGAAGAGGGGCACACCAAGTTCTGAGTACAACGTAATTGATCAACTCCATGGTGCATTTGAAACAACATAATAGCATCATTGCAAAAATCTTTATGGGCCCAATTGCTATGATACCATACCTCAAAACACAGCATAGACTGAAAGGTTTGTAAATTGATTTGGTTGTCACAGCATGGACTGAAAGGTGTATAAATATACTTGGTTGTCACAGCATGGACTGAAAGGTGTATAAATATACTTGGTTGTCACAGCATGGACTGAAAGGTTTGTAAATTGAGTTGGCTGTCAGGTCTTCTGAATTGTTTTGCTGGTTTGATGGGGAGAAGATTCAAGCAGAGGCGTACAACCTACATCCAAGGCTTAAAGGCCTCATGGGCCCAAAGCCTGGGCAGCGCAATTGATGACTTTCACCATTTTAAAGTAATCAGCTGTTTATGAATACCGATGGAAAGTCTTTCGCCTGGCACGAACACAAAAGACCTGACATCCTCCACAGAGCCAAATACTTTCACGCTATGAATGTGGCGGTGATAAACCCTGACTGAAGTTATCAGAAAACTTTGATCAGGTCTGGCCGCTGACCTGTGTGCCACCAATGAAAGCACCCTGCTCTGAATGGCATTATTAATCTCCAGAGCCCTGCAGGAGCTCTGCTGTCTGAGAAAAAAATGGCCGCCGCAAACATTAATTTAGGCTGAATTGTAAATTTGCAGCTATTCATTCATCAAAAATGTGAATACAAATACTGTGTGTGTATGTGCGTGCGATCGGTCAATAAAGCCCTCAAAATAGATAACATAACATAGCTTTGATTGACAAGATGGTGATTGTGGAATGTTTAAACACAGGGTTCAGTATAATGAAACTGATCTGGTTGAATAGGAGAGAGAGTGAGTCACACACATCAAATAAAGGAAATGTCAAAGATGATACCCTGCACAAATGAAATGTCAAGGACAATACCTTGGTCTGTGGCCCCTCTCACTGTGGCCCCTCTCACCTGTCCTCATCATCCCCAGCCAGTCATATTTTTTGTTAGGCAATGTGAGGCTACAGCAATAGGTGCTCTCCCAGGCACAGAAATTGGTATCCAATTGACCCGTTAGGACCCCATTATTTGAACTGCTGAATGGAAAGTYCCAGGGCCTGCTCCAATCTCCAACCCACCAGAGAGAGTTAAGGTCACAAACTACATTTCCCCAACACTTTTCTCCATCCCTCGCCCCCAGGCACTTCTCCTCTCTGTTTCTGTCTTCTTGTCCCTGTCTGGGACTCTGCCTCAGTTTCTCCCATTGCAGGCAACCTATCCTCCCCTTCACCAACTCTGACTAACAAAACAACAGTCATTAGGCACATTTGCTTTGGTGCAGGATTACGTTAATTATCATGGAATTATCACTTCATTAAAGCGGGTAGAGAAAAAATTTGAGCGATTACTCGACAAAGGAAAGAAAAAGTACCTCCTCATCTCGTTCCCAAAGAGCAGGCCCAAACCCTAAGAGACATTGCGGCACAATGCGACATGAGAGAGCAAACGTGTTTAAACCACCCATGCTCGAACACGACTCATGAGGCACAAGATTCTTCCGGGGATTTCTTTGCAGAGCACGATGGGTAACTTTTTTCCTATTGCATGTTGCATGTATCCATTAATCACACCAAATACCGACTATAATGAAGGCTCGCATCAGCCTGGTGAAGCTCCTCTTTGTTTGCCTAACAAAGTATGGAGCTCTGCGGCAAGACTGGTGAGTGTAATTTGGGGGATTGATGCCTCTATAATAATAATTATAATAATGACCATTATTATTATTGTTGGGATTATCACTGTGACAGCCTTTGTTCTAGTTTCTTTTCAGTGAAACACAATTACGCTGAGTTGAATGTCAAATATGGTACATTATGAGAATGTACCGTCGTGGTGTGAGGGAAGGTTTGTTATGGAGGAAGCCAGGGCTGTCTTATCTAAATGTGTATTGTATTTGTCACCCTGATGATACACAGCATGGTGACCAGAGGGATGCAGCTAGGGATGCAGTGTACTGGCTGATCTGCCGTTATTAAAGGGGTCATATTACTATGTAAACTTCCGCGGGACTTCTGTCTCCCTGTTGCTTGGTGATAGAGTGACTTAGGGGGTGGGTCAGGCATCAGACAGTAACCAGGCAGAGAATAGGAGGGATCACTGAAGCCGTGGCAGCCGGGTCTCTCTATCTGCAAATCCAAAGAGGCACGGGTCGGAGCCACGATGTATAGACACGAATAGTCCTGTTTTCACCTCTTAATACTTCAAGTCAGTATCTATTGACTAAATACGGTCCAAAGTTGTGATGTGTTTTTTGGATTCTATTTATAATCCAATCAGCGGAATACACATTCATAGAGAAGTGCTGTACAAATTATAGGTCGACCGATTAATCGGAATGGCCGATTAATTAGGGCCGATTTCAAGTTTTCATAACAATCGTAAATCGGTAATTTTGGACCCCCGATTTTTATATTTTTTATTTAACTAGGCAAGTCAGTTAAGAACACATTCTTATTTTCAATGACGGCCTAGGAACGGTGGGTTAACTGCCTTGTTCAGGGGCAGAACGACAGATTTTAACCTTGTCAGCTCAGGGATTCAATCTTGCAACCTTACGGTTAACTAGTCCAACGCTCTAACCACCTGCCTCCTGCGAATGCAGTAAGAAGCCAAGGTAAGTTGCTAGCTAGCATTAAACTTATTTTATAAAAAACAATCAATCAGTCAATCATAATCACTAGTTAACTACACATGGTTGATGATATTACTAGTTTATCTAGCGTGTCCTACGTTGCATATAATCGATGTAGTGCGCATTCGCAAAAAAGGACTGTCGTTGCTCCAACGTGTACCTAACCATGAACATCAATGCCTTTCTTAAAATCAATAGACAGAAGTATATATTTTTAAACCTGCATATTTAGCTAAAAGAAATCCAGGTTAGCAGGCAATATTAACCAGGTGAAATTGTGTCACTTCTCTTGCGTTCATTGCACGCAGAGTCAGGGTATATGCAACAGTTTGGGCCGCCTGGTTCATTGCGAACTAATTTGCCAGGATTTTACGTAATTATGACATAACATTGAAGGTTGTGCAATGTAACAGGAATATTTAGACTTATGGATGCCACCCGTTAGATAAAATACGGAACGGTTCCGTATTTCACTGAAAGAATAAACGTTTTGTTTTCGAGATGATAGTTTCCGGATTCGACCATATTAATGACCGAAGGCTCGTATTTCTGTGTGTTATTATGTTATAATGAAGTCTATGATTTGATAGAGCAGTGTGACTGAGCGATGGTAGGCACCAGCAGGCTCGTAAGCATTCATTCAAACAGCACTTTCGTGGGTTTTGCCAGCAGCTCTTCGCAAAGCTTCAAGCATTGCGCTGTTTATGACTTCAAGCCTATCAACTCCCGAGGTTAGGCTGGTGTAACCGATGTGAAATGGCTAGCTAGTTAGCGGGGTGCTCGCTAATAGCGTTTCAAACGTCACTCGCTCTGAGACTTGGAGTAGTTGTTCCCCTTGCTCTGCATGGGTAACGCTGCTTCGAGGGTGGCTGTTGTCGATGTGTTCCTGGTTCGAGCCCAGGTAGCGGCGAGGAGAGGGATGGAAGCTATACTGTTACACTGGCAATACTAAAGTGCCTATAAGAACATCCAATCGTCAAAGGTATATGAAATATAAATCGTATAGAGAGAAAAAGTCCTATAATTTCTATAATAACTACAACCTAAAACTTCTTACCTGGGAATATTGAAGACTCATGTTAAAAGGAACCACCAGCTTTCATATGTTCTCATATTCTGAGCAAGGAACTTAAACGTTAGCTTTCTTACATGGCACATATTGCACTTTTACTTTCTTCTCCAACACTTGTTTTTGCATTATTTAAACCAAATTGAACATGTTTCATTATTTATTTGAGGCTAAATTGATTTTATTGATGTATTATATTAAGTTAAAATAAGTGTTCATTCAGTATTGTTGTAATTGTCATTATTACAAATAAATGTATAAAATCGTCCGATTAATCGGTATCAGCTTTTTTTGTCCTCCAATAATCGGTATCGGCGTTGAAAAATCATAATCGGTCGACCTCTAGTACAAATACCTGAATACACAGGGCAGAGTATGGTAAGTGTGGTTCAGCGGTTACCAAAGCTTGTGAATAACAAATTGTCCTTGGTCTTGTTCCATGTGTTACAAAGATTCAGCTGGTGTTCTGCAGTTCGATGAATACAATGGATTGAAATTAGCATAATATTTGCCTTGCAGAGTTAGTGACTAGGTTTAGGTAGACTTATTCAGACCACCGCCCACACCAGATCTATCATTTCTAAAATGATATTACACTGTACAAGAAGGAGCCCAACAAAATTATTATTTTTGTTGCTTACTCATTCCCCAAGTTCCCAGTCTCCTCTCTCTCTGGGATAGTACCTTGGCATCATTTATCTGTGTTTGAGGTGACTTGAATGAACACTTTTCATGCATGTGACCAAGCATCAGTAACACAGCATTCACCTTATTTATAAAAAGTGGGAGGTTTGCTTGCTGCCAGGGTTGTTTTAAGTCTAACCTCAGTAGGTGGAATAACTAAATGTAAAGGCTGCTTGATCTTATATTCCTTTCACATTCCTTTCTGCATTTGTTTAGACTTTTTTTGTGTGTAGATGTACATACTTTTCTATAGTCAGAGGTGGCACCATAGGTTAAAAGGTGGTGTGGAAAAAGTGTCTTTTTCTGGGGAACTTTTTTTTTCTGATCTCATGACCTTGCCAGGTAAAACTCTGGGTCCTATTCGTAGGCAATGTCAAAATATTGTTATTATAGATAACTTCTCTTTTCATCTGTCCTATGACTATAGGGCTGGGGTTTTTCTTGTCGGGTTATGTGAATTGGAAACACTCCTAGCCTAGGTGGATAAAACCCTTTCAAACTACCACAAACCTTGTTATTATTCATTCTGAATCTGATATCAAAAGAGCCAGAGACAACAACTTCCATGGACAACACACTCTGTAGCTTACTGAACTACTATAGCATGGCTGAGCGTTATATGAAGAATGGTTACAATGCCTTTAAATATTCATGTTACTCTTCACACACAATGTTAAGCAAAGACAGACAGGTTTCAATGTAGAAAAGTATTTTAATTTGATGTCATAAAACCTATTATTATTATTATTATTATCATCTGATAACAGTGCTATTCTGCAATTATTCATTATGTTGGCTTTATTTAAGTGTTCCATTTACCACTATACACAGTAGACTTTGTAACAATGTTTTTTTATGTGTCATAAAACCTATTTTAAACTGGGTGGTTTGAGCGCTAAATGCTGATTGGCTGACAGCCGTGGTATATCAGACCGCGTAAGAATAGCCCTTAGCCATGGTATATTGGCCATATACCACACCCCCTCGGGCATTATTGCTTAATTATACCACAGCATTGTTGAATAATCGTTTCTGATTGTCTAGAAGGGCTTTCTAGAATGGACATTAAAACCAGATAACGGGACAGTTGGAAAAGATATCGGGACAGTTGGAACATATATCGGGACACCTTCCAATCATGACGAAATAAGTGCCTACACATGCAGACCGTACTTGCTACAAAGTTATAGAAAGCTAAACCAACAACCACACAAACCTGAAATTGGATACTATGAGGAAAAACGTAGCTAGCTAGCATTGATTTGTTTTTGCAGAGAATTGTTTTCGGAGCATCTGATGACCTAACGTAGTGAACATGAATTTCTCTGGTCCCTACTGTAGTCATGACACTAGAGGCGCTATGCTGTCAAATCCTTCCCACGTTTCTAGTTTGACCAGCTGTTTTCAGCAACTGATATTTTTTTATTTGGTTGTCATATTGGCAGGTTTGCTAGCAACAAACTATTTAGCTAGATTCTAGCCTAGTGTTTGATATGCAATGCAACCTCCTTGTCATTAACTGTCAGTGTTGACGAGTGTCCTGACGAGATGTCACGATCGTCATAAGGAGTGGACCAAGATGCAGCGTGGTATGTTTCCATCCTTTTATTTGGAATAGAAAACTCAAAGGGAAAAAAACAATAAAGCCAACAAACGAAACGTGAAGCTCAAAATAGTGCACACAGGCAACTATACCTAGACAAGATCCCACAAAGCACAATGGGGAAATGGCTACCTAAATATGATCCCCAATCAGAGACAACGATAAACAGCTGCCTCTGATTGGGAACCATACCAGGCCAACAATGACATATAATTCCCCTAGATAACCCACCCTTAATCACACCCCGACCTAACCAACATAGAGAATAAAAAGCTCTCTATGGTCAGGGCGTGACACGAGAAGGCAAACTTTTCTAGCTATGACAGGCAAAATTGGGCATTATCTGCTCATTGTTATGGATGTATCCAAATGAATGTCAATAAAAACATCTACTTTGTTGTTATTCTGGCTGCAGAGGTTGTGACTGTGTTAGTCGTAGCTAGCTGGCTAGCTAACAAGCAAGGGATAAGAACATTGCCAGCAAGCATGACAACAGAACATAAAGAACGAATGACTGGGTCGCGTCCATAAATATCGAATTAATCGAATGAACACATTTCTAGCAACCGTCTCTTGCAACCAAAAGATGAGAAATTATGAATTTTCCTATATAAATGAAAATATAAATGAAAATATTTTATTTCTACTGGTAAATGTGTGTTTATAGTATTGTTTTCTTTGGTATAAGTGAGTATAAATTGGTTCTATGAGTTGGATAAACGGTGGTATAAGTGGGATAAACAGCTTAAACAATGGTAACAAAATAAACATATCTGTTATTCTGGCTGCAGGATAACGCCTCAGTTCTGTACATTACCTTGGAAAAATTTACTCCGAAAAGGAACACAACTCCTCGTCTGTGTTTTCCCTGACTTTTTTCATCATCTAATTAGTGTTCTTCTGTAATTATTCATTATTTTAAGTCCTACTCGTCTCCTTTTCACCTCATTTATTTACTTAACAAAAGGCACACATCTCAATAGGTCCAGGCATCCTCATGACATGGCACAAGTGGGGGGGGGGGGCTTTCCTCTTGTGTTCTCTATTACTCCTCTATGGTTGAATTTGAGTTTTTTTTACCACAAACATTTGTGAATAATCACCAGCAATGGAAATAAAATAATATGCCCACTTTAACAAACTAATAAACTGGCTGACTAACCTTTTCATAAACTTCAGTATCCCGTGGCCTTCGTTAGCAAATGCAGATCGTTTCATCTTCTTTATGCCAAATGCATTTATTCAGTGAGTCTAAATTATTATCGTTAGTTGCTGGCTGCATGATGGAATGAACGTAGCTAGCTAATGTTAGCTAGCTAGCTATCTAGCTAGGCTAATAAATATAACATTAGTAGATTGGATCATTCTAGAGCGTTTTAGAGGACGACTAAACTACTTTAATGAACTGCTTTTATTAACACATACTTTTTTTCTATGAAAATGTGTGTTTCTCTCTTGTGAGGCAGGCAACCAGGTAGGCAGGAGAGGAGGTTTGTCACTAGTTACCACAGCCACAAAGTCAAAATGGGCAGTATTTAAAGTTAGGGCTATGCATAAGGTTAGTGTTAAGATTAGGGTTAGGTTTAAACTCTTATTTTAAGAAGAGAAATTGTAGAAATAGGCAGTGTTTCACCATAATCTTGACTTTGTGGCTGTGGTAACTAGTGACGACCTTAGAGATCTGAAGCTGTGGAAAACCATCAATCCAAGTCAATCACACTTCTGTGAAATCAAACTGTCCACTTAGGAAGCAACACTGATTGACAATAAATTTCACATGCTAGTGTGCAAATGGAATAGATAAAAGGTGGAAATTATAGGCAATTAGCAAGACACCCCCAATAAAGGAGTGGTTCTGCAGGTGGTGACCACAGACCCACTCATTTCCTATGCCTTCGGCTGATGTTTTGGTCACTTTGAATGCTGGCGGTGCTTTCACTCTAGTGGTAGCATGAGACGGAGCTACAACCCACACAAGTGGCCAGGTAGTGCAGCTCATCCAGGATGGCACATCAAATGCGAGCTGTGGCAAGAAGGTTTGCTGTGTCTGTCAGCGTAGTGTCCAAAGCATGGAGGCGTACCAGGAGACAGGCAGACATCATGGAGACGTGGAGGGGAGGTAGGGAGGAACAACCCAGCAGCAGGAACGCTACCTCCACCTTTGTGGAAGGAGGAGCACTGCCAGAGGCCTGCAAAATGACCTCCAGCAGGCCACAAATGTGCATGTGTCAGCATATGTCTCACAAGGGTCTCGAGGCGCAGGGCGATCCGGATGAGGCGATGGAACTACCTCAGCATAGATGGATCCAATATGTCCCCCACCGGGACCCAGCACCTTCCTCCGGCCGTACCCTCCCAGTCATGAGTACTGCAGCCCTCACCGGGCCGGGGACCCACAATGTCCAGAGGGGGCGAGGGACTCCGGAACCTCACCTTCCTGCATCGACCAGCTACCACCGCTGAGGAGAGACACATGAAACGAGGGTTAATACGATAATACGAAGGAAGTAAACACACCCCGTTTATTCTCCTCAGGACTTTGAATGGCCCCACCACTGCGGACCCAGCTTCCGGCAGGGCAGGCGGAGGGGCAGGTTTCGGGTCGAGAGCCAGACCCTGTCACCCGGTGCAAACACGGGGCCTCACTGCGGTGACGATCACGACTCCTCTTCTGCCGTCCACTCGCCTGACGTAATGACTCCTGGACGGCCCTCCAGGTCTCCTTAGAGCGCTGCACCCACTCCTCCACCGCAGGAGCCTCGGTCTGGCTCTGATGCCATGGTGCCAGGACCGGCTGGTACCCCAACACGCACTGAAACGGTGACATGTTGGTAGAGGAGTGGCTTAGTGAGTTCTGGGCCATTTCAGCCCAGGGGATGTATCTCGCCCACTCCCCTGGCCGGTCCTGGCAATACGATCGCAGAAACCTACCCACCTCCTGGTTCACTCTCTCCACCTGCCCATTACTCTCCGGGTGATACCCCGAGGTCAGGCTGACCGAGACCCCCAGACGTTCCATAAACGCACTCCACACTCGGGATGTAAACTGGGGACCCCGATCAGAAACGATGTCCTCGGGCACCACGTAGTGCCGGAAGACATGGGTGAACAGAGCCTCCGCAGTCTGTAGGGCCGTAGGGAGACCGGGCAACGGGATAAGATGGCAGGACTTCGAGAACTGATCCACAACGACCAGGATCGTCGTGTTTCCCTAAGACGGGGGAAGATCAGTGAGAAAGTCCACCGATAGATGGGACCACGGCCATTGTGGAACGGGGAGGGGTTGTAACTTCCCTCGTGGCAAGTGCCTAGGAGCCTTACTCTGGGCGCACACTGAACAGGAGGAGACATAGAATCACACGTCCCTCACTAAGGTGGGCCACCAGTACTTCTCCCTAAGACCTCGCACTGTCCTCGAAATACCCGGGTGACCTGACGAGGGTAGACTATGAGCCCACCGAATCAATTGATCACGAACAGCGAGCGGCACGTACCTACGACCCTCCGGGCACTGTGGAGGCGCAAGTTCGTGGAGGCGCAGGTTCCTCCCTTAGCGCCCGCTCGATGTCCGCGTCCACCTCCCATACTACCGGTGCCACCAGCCTAGCCGCCGGAATGATGGGAGTAGGATCGATGGACCGGTCCTCAGTGTCGTAGAGACGGGACAGCGCGTCGGCCTTAGTGTTGAGGGAACCTGGTCGATACGAGATCGTAAATCGAAATCTGGTGAAATACATGGACCACCTTGCCTGACGAGGATTCAGTCTCCTAGCTGCTCGGATATACTGCAGGCTACGGTGGTCAGTCCAGATGAGGAAAGGGTGCTTAGCCCCCTCAAGCCAGTGTCTCCACACCTTCAGGGCCTTAACCACAGCCAACAACTCCCTGTCCCCTACATCATAGTTTTGCTCCGCCGGCCCGAGCTTCTTCGAAAAAAAAGCACAGGGGCGGAGCTTCGGTGGCGTACTCGAGCGATGTGAGAGCACGGCTCCAACCCCAGCCTCGGATGCGTCCACCTCTACTATGAACGCCAAAGAAGGGTCCGGATGCGCCAACACTGGCGCGTCGTGAACAGCGCCTTCAACCGAAGGAAAGCTCCGTCCGCCTCTGCTGACCACTGCAAACGCACCGGCCAGCAGTGAGGTAATGGGAGCCACTACCTGGCCAAAACCCCGGATAAACCTCCGGTAGCAATTGGCAAACCCTATGAACCACTGCACCTCTTTTCCCGTGGTCGGAGTCGGCCAATTACGCACGGCCTTGACGCGGTCACACTTCATCACCACCCCCGAGGTGGAAATGCAATAACCCAGGAAGGAAACGGCTCGTTTGGAAAACTCACATTTCTCCGCCTTCACGTACAGGTCATGCTCCAGCAGTCGCCCAAGAACCTTGCGCACCAGAGACACATGCGCGGTGCATGTGGCGGAGAAGATCAAGATATCGTCAATATACACCACCACACCCTGTCCGTGCAGGTCTCTGAGAATCTCTTTTGACGAAGGATTGAAAGATGGCTGGAGCATTCTTTAACCCATACGGCATGACGAGGTACTCATAATGGCCAGATGTGGTACTAAAAGCGGTTATCCACTCATCTCCCTCCCGAATACGCACCAGATTATACGCGCTCCTGAGGTCCAGTTTCGTGAAGAACCGTGCCCCGTGAAACGATTCCACTGCCATAGCGATGAGAGGTAGTGGGTAACTAAAACCCACCGTGATGGAATTGAGACCTCGATAATCAATGCACGGACGCAAACCACCCTCCTTTTTCTTCACAAAAAAGAAACTCGAGGAGACYGGTGACATGGAGGGCCYAATGTACCCCTYTRCCAGAGCTTCCGTGACATATGTCTCCATAGCCAACGTCTCCTCCTGGGACAAAGGATACACGTGACTCCTGGGCAGTGCAGCGTTTACCTGGAGGTTTATCACGCAATKRCCCTGTCGATGGGGTGGTAATTGGGTRGCCTTCMTTTTACTGAAGGCYATAGCCAAATCGGCATACTCAGCGGGAATGCGCARGGTGGAAACCTGGTCTGGACTCTCCACCGTCGTCGCACCGATGGAAACTCCTACACACCTGCCTGAACACTCATCAGACCACCCCTGGAGAGCTCCRTGTCTCCACGAAATCTTAGGATTGTGAATAGCCAGCCAGGGAATCCCCAGCACCACCGGAAACGCAGGTGAATCGATAAGYAACAGACTAATCCGCTCCTTATGATCCCCCCGCGTAATCATCTCCAGAGGAATCGTGGCCTCCCTGACCAGCCCTGACCCTAACGGTCGACTATCTAAGGAGTGCACGGGGAAGGGGGGGGTCTACCTGTACTAACGGAATCCTCAACCTCTGGGCGAGTCCACGATCTATAAAGTTCCCAGCTGCGCCTGAATCGACTAGCGCCTTATGCTGGAGAGAAGGAGAAAACTTAAGGAAACAAATTAATAAAAACATGTGACCAACAGGAAGCTCTGGGTGAGTGTGGTGCTGACTCACCTGGGGTGACTGAGGAGTGTTCTGCCTGCCCTCTCGACTCCCAGATGGACTCCTCCAGCACCGACCGGAAGTGTACCCTCTCCGGCCACAGCTGGTACAGGAGGAGCCTCCTCCTACGGTCTCCCTAGATGCAGCCCCCCCTAGCTCCATAGGTATGGGAGCGGGAGGGCCAGGAGGTGGAACAGACAGGACCCTTTCAGAACGTCCGCGAGCAGCCAGCAGATGGTCTAGCTGGATCGACATGTCTATGAGCTCATCCAGGCTGAGCGTAGTGTCCCGACAAACCAGCTCCCTGCGGACGTCCTCTCTCAGGCTACACCTGTAATGGTCTATCAGGGCCCTGTCGTTCCACCCCGCTCCAGCAGCCAAGGCCCGGAATTCCAGCGCGAAGTCCTGCGCACTCCTCGTCCCCTGCCTAAGATGGAACAATCTCTCACCCGCCGCTCGGCCCTCCGGAGGGTGATCGAACACGGCCCGGAAACGGCGGGTGAACTCCGGGTAATGGCCCCTCGCCGAGTCGGGCCCGTTCCAGACGGCATTGGCCCACTCCAGGGCTCTACCCGTCAGGCAAGAGACGAGGACACTCACGCTCTCCTCGTCCGAGGGAGCCGGCCGAACGGTGGCCAGGTAAAGCTCTAGTTGAAGCAGAAATCCCTGGCACCCCGCCGCCGCTCCATCATACTCCCTCAGAGGCGCAATACGCAGAGCGCTGGTATCGGATCCCGCTGGAGGAGATGGTAGCGTTGCCGGTGGGAGGGTTGGAGGGGTAGTAGGGAGACCACTCCTCTCCCAGCGGTCCATCCTCTCCATCGCTGATCCGATGCGATGGAGGATGGACGTGTGATGAAGGACTCGCTCCTCCATCGTGGGGATAGGGGTGGTCGCTGCTCCTGCTGACTCCATACTTGAAAGAACACCTCTTAATTAACAGAAACAAGCCCGCACAAACACAAGTGGGCTAATCGAACTTAAATAACACCAACCCAACAACCCCAACAAGGAACAGGTGAAAACAATTAGACAAAACCAAACGAAAAGGGAAAAAGGGATTGGTGGCAGCTAGTAGACCGGTGACGACGACTGCCGGGCGCCACACGAATGGGAAGGGGAGCCACCTTCGGTGATATTCGTGACAAAATCATAATAAATTATATGAAATAAGCATTCTGTCAATATGATAGCGAGACATGTTCAAAACTATAGACAGAGCATCCAGAAAACATGTGATGAGAATGCATTTGCTCCACTACTTTTCAATCTGCTGTGCCCACACCACTTTCAAAGCAGCAGCACCTAATGCGTTTACCAGATACAGTATATTCATTTGTTCATGACGTAGAAAAACATATAAAAACATTTTGCAACATAAAAGTTTCTTATTGGACAAGTTGACATAGTACCACCCCCAATTTCAGCCCGTTTGCCTCTGTTTTGTCTAGTGAATACAGCCCTTTCCCTGGGATTTCACGGAGTAACCCCACGCTCGCTGCAACAGGTAGATTCACTTGTCAGTCACAGTGGTCTCCTAGCCAACACCCTACATAGCCTCATTTTTTAAATTAAGACTAAAAAGCAACAACAACAAAAAGTTTCCATACATTTTCACTATTCATGAATGTATAGATATGTATAGACACCCCAGATTTTCCGAAATTACCACTGTTGGTGCTTTTAGGGGTCGAAATATGTTGATGCTTTTAGGGTTAGAAAGGAAACCAAGGAAACTAAAATGAAATCCTCAGAGATACAGTCCTACGTTTCGTATACATTCACAATACACCAGACCAAGCCTTTTGGACTTTTAATGTTTATTTGGTTTTAGATGACTTTTTCATGTCTTTTTCCGTTGTGGGGAAATCTGTCTTCGGCAATCTCCAGAAAAGTTAGGCTCAGGAGAAACCAAATCCAATTTCCTCCACCTGCTGCACTGAATGCTTTACACACCTGTCCTCAAAGCTCCTGGCAAGCTCTCCCTGGCTTTTGTTGGGATATTTAATTAACATCACAGAGACAAAGGTAGCTGTAAGAAACACACACACCACACCAACACACACACACACACACACACACACACACACACACACACACACACACACACACAACACACACACACACACCACACACACACACACCACACAGTCATACCACACACACACACACACAGTCATACAGTCATACAGTACATGATTACCATTAGCAGCAACTACAACAACAATAATGAGCAATAAACAATACAGTAAAGCAATAGTAGTAGACCAGTGTCAACATGGCTGAGAAGACACATGACATGGTATGAAAGCCAAAACGAAACCAAAATGGAAATATTATTGACATTAAATTGTACTTTTCAGTCGCTGTCCCTCAGGTTGTGACAGAACACATTTTGGCTTTTCACCCAATAAATATTATATTTTTTCTAACTCTTTTATAGTTAAAATTCTTTATACTGAATGATCATTTTGTGAAAAAATGATTCTCTTAGGCCTGAGTATTTCTCAGTGTAATAGGAAATGCAGCTCTGTCTCTTCGCTGGAGCAAATTGGAGCAGAGTGGAGCAGAGTGGAGCAGAGTGAGCACAGCCGGTCCTCTCTGGGCAGCCAGATTTGCCTGTGACTACCGGTCTCTATAGCCAGACTGTGCTCACTGAGTCTGTACCTAGTCAGTGTTTTCCTCAGTTTTCTATCAGTGACAGTGATCAGATAGTCTGCCACCATGTACTGTCTGTTTAGAACCAAATAGCATTGAAGTTTACTTAGATTTTTTTGTGGTGTCTTTCCAATAGGTGATATATTTTTATTTGAGCTTTGTGATGATTTGATCAGCTGTCCTGAGACTCTATGTGGTTGGTTTGGGTTGGTGAACTGAGCCTCAGAACCAGCTGACTGTGGGGACTCTTCTCATGTTTAATCTCTTGACATTGTAGGCCTGTGTGATGAAATGTTTTGGGGTCCCTTGTTTTTAGATGGTTGTCAAATTTGATGGCTCTTTTTTATATTTGAATAAGGAGGGGGTATTGGCCCAATTCTGCTCTACATGTGTTATTTTGAGTTTTTCTTTGCACTTGCAATGCAGTCTTGCAAAACTCTGCATGCAGTATTTCGAATGGATGTTTGGTAAATCCATTATTAGAGAGTGGACCACATACTTCGCTGCCATATAGAGCAATTGGTTCTATAACTGATTGGACAATTTTGAGCCAGATTCTAATTGGATTTTCAATTTTAATGTTATTTTTAATGGCATAGAATGCTCTTCTTGCTTTGTCTCTCAGCTCATTCACAGCCATGCGAAAGCTACCTGTGTTGCTGATATTTAGTCCTAGATATGTGTCGTGTTTGGTGTGTTCTAATAGAACTGTGTCCAAATAGAATTTATATTTGTGATCCTGATTTCCGGACCTCTTTTGGAAATACATTTTATTTGTTTTCTTTACAGTACCAGTCAAAAGTTTGGACACACCTACTCATTCCAGGATTTGTCTTTATTTTTTACTATTTTCTACATTGTAGAATAATAGTTAAGACATCAAAACTATGAAATAACACATATGGAATCATGTAGTAACCAAAAAAGTGTTAAACAAATTAAAATATATTTTATATTGAGATTCTTCAAAAAAGCCACCTTTTGCCTTGATGACAGCTTTGTACACTCTTGGCATACTCTCAAGCAGCTTCATGAGGTATTCACCTGGAATGTATTTCAATTAAATGTTAATTTGTGGAATTTCTTTCCTTCTTAATATGTTTGAGCCAATCAGTTGTGTTGTGACAAGGTAGGAGTGGTATACAGAAGATAGCCCTATTTGGTAAAAGACCAAGTCCATATTATGGCAAGAACAGCTCAAATAAGCAAAGAGAAATGACAGTCCATCAATACTTTAAGACATGAAGGTCAGTCAATCTTTTCTAGTTCTTCCGGTTTTGACCATTCTGCCTGCCTGACACTGCGCTGGATTACTGACCTCTGCCTACCCTGACCCAGAGCCTGCCTGCCATTCTGTACCTTACTGATTCTGCCTTGGATTACTGACCTCTGCCTTCCCTTGACTTGTCGTATGCCTGCCCCCTGTTTTGTAAATTAACATCTGTGATTCGAACTGTCTGCATCTGGGTCTTATCCTGAGTCGTCATAACTAAAGATCACCAATAAGAAGAAGAGACTTGCTTGAGCCAAGAAACACGAGCAATGAACATTAGACCGGTAGAAATCTGTTTTTTGGTCTGATGAGCCCAAATTTGCGATTTTTGGTTCCAACCGCTGTGTCTGAGACACAGAGTAGGTGAACGAATGATCTCAGCATGTGTGGTTCCCACCTTGAAGCATGGAGGAGGTGTGATGGTGTGGGGGTGCTTTGCTGGTGACACTGTGTGTGATTTATTTAGAATTCAAGGCACACTTAACCAGCATGGCTACCAGAGCATTCTGCAGCGATACGCCATCCCATCTGGTTTGCGCTTAGTGGGACTATCATTTGTTTTTCAACAGGATAATGACCCAACAAACAAGCTGTGTAAGGGCTATCTGACCAAGAAGGAAAGTGATGGAGTGCTGCATCAGATGACCTGGCCTCAACAATCACCCGACCTCAACCCAATTGAGATGGTTTGGGATAAGTTGGACCGCAGAGTAAAGGAAAAGCAGCCAACAAATGCTCAGCATATGTGGGAACTCCTTCAAGACTGTTGGAAAAGCATTCCAGATGAAGCTGGTTGAGAGAATGCCAAGAGTGTGCAAAGCTGTCATCAAGGCAAAGGGTGGTTACTCTGAACAATCTAAAATATATTTTTATTTGTTTAACACTTTTTTGGTTACTACATGATTCTATATGTGTTATTTCATAGTTTTGATGTCTTCACTATTATTCTACAATGTAGAAAATAGTAAAAAAATTAAGAAAAACCCTTGAATGTGTAGGTGTGTCCGAACCTTTGACTGGTACTGTAGGTTAACTGTCAGAGCCCGGGTCTTACAAAACCTGTGCAGATGATCTAGATGCTGCTGTAATCCAGCCATCTGTCATGTTCACATGAATCATCACTTCAGCATTCACATCCACAAAAATCTTCCAGAGTTAGCAATAGAGATAACTTTCACCTGTAGTCCCTTATGAAGCTAGATGTGCATGGACATCCATCCACTTTGTTTAACTCTTCTGAAGCAGGGTCAATTCAATGCCCATGGTCCCAAATTGACCCCTCTACACAACAATGACTCTCTGTGACTGTGAGTAAGCTCATTAATGTCTATCTGGCAGATGTAGCAGCAGCATCCCATCTTCACTCCCATCCACATCTGCAGACCCTTTGTCAGCCTTTCAATTGATTGGAAAGCTCTAATTACTTGCTTGCTTGAGGGAGAAAACAAAATGGTGTGTGATTGGGATTTGACTAGTGATTGGATCACTCAGATTGGCTTGAATAGGGTGACAGAATGGAAATTGCCAGGTGTGTCGTCGTGTTTAATGGTGTTCTGTTGTGTTTTATGGTACAACTGCACAATGCATGCACATGTAACCAGTCTTAGAGTAAGTATGCTATAGCTGGAGTGGTGTGTAGTCAATCATATTTGTTCCATAGAGGTGCAAGCTTGCTTGTTATGAGATGAGACCTTGTATTCACTCATCATCTCCAGTTATGAGACCAGACCTTGTATTCACTCATTATATTTAGTTATGAGAACAGACCTTGTATTTACTCATCATCTCTAGTTATGAGACCAGACCTTGTATTCACTGATCATCTCTAGTTATGAGACCAGACCTTGTATTCACTGATCATCTCTAGTTATGAGATCAGACCTTGCATTCACTCATCATCTCTAGTTGTTATAAGACAGCTGCCTCGGAGAAGATTAACAACTGCAAATTACACATGATAATCACTTTGTCATATTTTGCCCTGAATCATAGCACAATGTACCTAGGTATCATGATAGTAAAACATTATGTAATATCTCGAGAGCCCTCTCATTTATAGTTAAAACACAACACACTCCTCTGTTCGCACCTTGGTATTGTGACTCAGTCACCTACCTGCACATCTTCAGGGAGAGAACTTAGCATAGACCACTGTCATCTTCAGGGAGAGAACTTAGCATAGATCACTGTCATCGTTTCAAGTTCCTTGGCATTAGCCGTGTTTGTTAGCGAGGCGAAAGGAGAACGTCTCTACACCAAAGAGAACTGATTTTCATGAATAAAAAAACAAACATTGCTTTGGACAACACACAAAAGGCATATCCTAGTTTAAAAAGCAGAGCTGTCATCACAGTGATGGCAGGATTAAACAAGTCTAAACAGAGGAGTTTTATTCCTCTAGCCATGTGTCATCTTCCCACTGGTTTAACGCTTTCTCTGTGTAAAATATGTATCCTTATAGCTTCCTACGCCTCTCATACAAATTGATTTTCTTTTTTTGAGCTGCCTTTACTTTATCGAAACTGGTTTGGAAATGGGAAAACGGGCGGTTGCAATGTTTAGGGAACCACTGCACTGCACTTATCGATAAGACTTCAAAGTGGCACTAGGGTTGGGGAAGGAAAGTAACCCGCGCTCGCCTTAGGGGTGAACAAGTTAATGGAAGGAGAAGGCTGTAAATGTCTGTATTGTTTATATAAGGGTCTTTCTATAAATAATGGGACCAATGTGTGACATTGATCAACATTACAAAATCGTTTGAAACAAAAAAAAGCAACAAAAAAATTCTGCAGTTTCACATGTGTACATAGAGGAATTAAAGTGAATATATGCAAATTGGCCCATAACTCAACCTATGCAACAACAAATGCCTAGAACTATACATCCTTTAAGCAGGATTCATACAGACATTGTCAAGTCAAATTCTAGGACTTTCATGGACTTTTTCAAGCACTTAATTGTAATTTTCAAGGACCTCAATGTTATAAAAAAATATATATTGTGCATAATGCGCCTAATATAGAACCCCCCTCCCCCCTCTAAAAAAAGTAGGCCATTACCACTTTAAGAATATTTTCTTTTTTTAGGCCTTACCAATGCATTGATATTACAATTGTTATTACATTGTAAAATATGTGAGAATAATTGCCTGACTAAATAGACTGTATGCATGGCGATTTTTCTGTAGCCTTTGTGGCCAACGCAGGCACACATAATAAATGGCGGTAGCATTAATCTCACCATTTGAATCCTACCATCGTTGTTTTTATAATGAGAAAGTTACTTTTTTAATGGAAGGATTTGTATGGAAAGCCAAGTTGAACTCGTCCTCAAAACACACATGGTTTTACCGCAACAGAGTAGCGCAACACAGTTCAATTAAAGCGTCGGGAAACAAACAAAAATGGCCACATCTCTCACAAAAAAATTTATCAAAATGAAATTACGGATAATTTTAAGGGAGCAGTAGAATTTAATAATTACAAGGACTTTTCAACCACCAAATTGAGGAAATGTCTAATTTTCAAGGTAGGCCTATACCAACACTTGAATTTCTGATGTCAAAATTCAAGTTCAAGTAGGCTGCTTCAAGGCCCCGGTATTGTTTAAAATTGTAGGTGAAAAATCGCAAATACCTTTTTTACAGCACTCGGGCTGTTGTTGCATTGCATGCGCTATCACAACACTTGACTGTCATTCAGAAAATTATTTCCTGGATCAGATGATATGTGAAAATATCACCCGTAACTAATCAGCTGGACACCAACTGCGCATCCAACAAGTATTATGCATAATTATTGAAGAACCACGTTAATGACTATAGATGGTTCTACAGGTGACTCTTTCGGTTAGAAGCATTCGATTTTGCAATCGCATTTATTATGTTGGATTTGTGTGCACATGAAAACTGTTTTCACCCCGTAACATAAGGAGACATGAAATGTTATGTAGTTACACTGCATTTCTGAGCTCTCTATACAAAAACATGTTCATGTTCAATGTCTAATTTAACTGATTAATGCTTAATATATTATATAATGACAACTTACACTTCCATAAATGCAAGGACAGAAAAGTAATGTTTTATGTCACACAATTTTGGACAAATCTATAAAGACACCAACCATGATAAAGGGTTAAACATAGCTTTTAAATCACCTTGTGAATTTTATTGAATATAGTTATGATCCCCCTTATATCTTAATGTAATGACATGAAAATATTTTGCTGGTTATCAATGACATATCAACAGCTGTTTCAAGTTGTCCAGTGTAGGAAATCCTCAATGGTACCCTAGTTTATAGAAAGACTCACGTACTTATTTCTAATACAATCTAATCTGTTTTTAGATTGATTTTAAGGCAGCAAAATGTGAAGGCTTTGCAAGGGGTGTGTAGACTTTAACTAGGCACTGTACATACAGCAAAAACATTCATACATTAACAACAGTAAGTACAGAAAAATAGTTTGTTTTTGGAAGGTAGTAGCGGCTTTCACACCGACACCCTTGGGTTCGATTTATATTCCAACTGATCACAGAGTAAGACTACTTTTCCCACACACCTCCACGCCTACGTCTCCACCTCCTCGCTCAGAAATAAAGTATGACAGCTGTTATTCAACATAAGTGCTACTCTGCCTTTGTTCACATGTGTCCAGCACTCACTAAAGTGCTCATGCATCTGGGCAAAACCATTGTCCACCTATCAACTCTCTCTCTCAACGTGTGGGTAAACTTCGCTGCTTTCCTACACACGAGAACAATACCTTCAGCTCGACCTCACCTAGGGCATGTTGGTTCTAGGCCCTTGGCCCCCTGGTAAAGATTATGATCATTAATAATAAGGGCTCTAATTTATCAGGGTGAATTATGTTTGCACCGTTGCATGCATTATGTACTGTGATACAGCACACAGCTTAATATAAAGATGGAGCTCCCTCATAAAATGCATGAATGGAGGACAGTGCTATCCATAACACCATGTTATGGATAGCACTCCATATGGATAGCACTCCATGTCCTCATTACTTAAGTAATGTGAGTCACTCCATTTTGAGTAATAGGCCCAATATAGGTATTCACACCAGAACAGAATATCACAATTAATTGCCTGTTGGGCTAATGTCTTTCACTCTTTTTCGATTATATATATAGCTAAGAGTTGATTGACAGTGATAACTGTGACTCCAACATGAGTGAGTCACAAGATTAAAATCAAAATGTCTTGTATCACCGCTGGAAAAAAGAGAGTGAAATGAAAGGATATTCCAGGAAGAAAGTTGTGGAAGATATTGCATATTTCATAAAATTCTATTTCCTTGTCTCAGAGCATACCTCAGTTACCATGGGAACTGACATTTAAAGTGATATGCTACTGTGATTTTAGCTATCCACAGCACATTTTTGGTATTTGGACTGTGATCCAGCTGAATTACCATAGCTCCGGAACAATTGATCCGATCATTTTAAGTCCATAGTATATTCCACTAAAAGGCTTTGCACAATTTTACATTTTAGTAATTTCGCAGACGCTCTTATCCAGAGCGATGTACAGGAGCAATTAGGGTTAAGCACTTTGCTCAAGGGCACATCAACAGATTTTTCACCTAGTCGGCTCTGGGATTCGAATCAGCCACCTTTCGGTTACTGGTCCAGCGCACTTAATCACTAGGCTACCTGCCACCCCACCAGAGAGGAAGACAGAGACACATTTGAGTTAGATTCAAAGACAGATTAAAAAAGTGGATCTCAAAAAGTAGTCCTTTGTTGAAGGAAATACTTTTGATTGTATCATACTTCAACTCCTACCACAGTTTGACAGACAACCTAACAGATTGGCAACCTTCCTTACAATGCCGGGCAAACTTTGGCCTTCTCTTGTCACTCTTCTTAAACCTCTATTAGGATCAGAGAGGTCAGGTAGCTTACCTGTGCAAGGGTAAAATAAATCACTGGCGGGCAGGGAGTTTAGGTCAACTAATCAGCCCTGCCATAATGCACGTCCATGGAGAGGCCCGGGGAGATTCACTGCCCTGCTAGCGCTGACAATAATGGAGGCTTTAAAAGGCCAGACTCTTTAATTACTAGTCCCGGCTATCAGCGCTTTTATCCTCCAGAGAGAGGAGGGGAGGTCAACGGCGTCTGTTCCCCAGCCATAGAGCCTCGTTTTGGGGCTTTGAGAGCTGAGAGAGGTGCCCGTGGGTCAGTGTCTGATTGCTGCTGGAGATGGCAGGTTGACGGCATGGGGGCTCTTCTCCAGACAGAGGATCCTCAGAGAGCCCTGTTTCCAGGTCAGCATTATCAGGACATCTCCAATGGTTATGATATCATCTGTCTAGCATCAATGCCATTTACAGGGGGGTGGAGGGTATTTGGTCTCTGGTTCTTGTCTCATTGGGGCTGCAGCAACGCACCATGAATGCAAAGCATTGTTTGTCCCCTTCATTTCAGCAGGGCGATCAAAGTTCCATTGTGCGCACCACAAAAGGAAGTTGCCGGGTCTACATGGACATGTGATGGTGGAGGGAGATGGAGAGGGGAATGAGTGTTCTCACAATCTCACTGATAGTAATGACCAGCAATGACCAGTGATAGCAATGACCAGTAACCACATCAGTCACTGGCTTCATCAATAAGTGTATTGATGACGTCGTCTCCACAGTGACTGTACGTACATACCCCAACCAGAAGCCATGGATTACAGGCAACATTCGCACTGAGCTAAAGGGTAGAGCTGCCACTTTCAAGGAGTGTGACGCTAACACAGAAGCTTATAAGAAATACCGCTATGCCCTCTGATGAACCATCAAACAGGCAAAGCGTCAATACAGGATTAAGATCGAATCGCACTACACCGGCTCCGACGCTCGTCGGATGTGGCAGGGCTTGCAAACTATTACAGACTACAAAGGGAAGCACAGCCGAGAGCTGCCCAGTGACACTAGCCTACCAGACAAGCTAAATAACTTCTATGCTCGCTTCGAGGCAAGTAACACTGAAACATTCATGAGAGCATCAGCTCTTCCGGACAACTGTGTGATCACGCTCTCCGCAGCCGATGTGAATAAGACCTTTAAACAGGTCAACATTCACAAGGCCGCAGGGCCAGATTGATTACCAGGACGTGTACTCCGAGCATGCGCTGACCAACTGGTAAATGTCTTCACTGACATTTTCAACCTCTCCCTGTCTGAGTCTGTAATACCAACATGTTTCAAGCAGACCACAATAGTCCCTTTGCCCAAGAACACAAAGGCAACCTGCCTAAATGACTACCGACCAGTAGCACTCACGTCTGTAGCCATGAAATGCTTTGAACGGTTGGTAATGGCTCACATCAACACCATTATCCCAGAATCCCAAGACCCACTCCAATTTTCATACCGCCCAAACAGATCCACAGATGATGCAATCTCAATTGCACTCCACACTGCCCTTTCCCACCTGGACAAAAAGAACACTTATGTGAGAATGCTATTCATTGACTACAGCTCAGCGTTCAACACCATAGTACCCTCAAAGCTCATCACTAAGCTAAGGATCCTGGGACTAAACACCTCCCTCTGCAACTGGATCCTGGACTTCCTGACGGGCTGCTGCCAGGTGGTGAGGGTAGGTAGGAACACATCTGCCACGCTGATCCTCAACACTGGAGCTCCCCAGGGGTGTGTGCTCAGTCCCCTCCTGTTCACCCACAACTGTATGGCCAGGCACGACTCCAACACCATCATTAAGTTTGCAGACGACACAACAGTGGTAGGCCTGATCACCGACAACGACGAGACAGCCTATAGGGAGGAGGTCAGAGACCTGACCGGGTGGTGCCAGAATAACAACCTATCCCTCAACGTAACCAAGACTAAGGAGATGATTGTGGACTACAGAAAAAGGAGGTCCGAGCACGCCCCCATTCTCATCGATGGGGCTGTCGTGGAGCAGGTTGAGAGCTTCAAGTTCCTTGGTGTCCACATCAACAACAAACTAGAATGGTCCAAACACACCAAGACAGTCGTGAAGAGTGCACGACAAAGCCTATTCCCCCTCAGGAAATTAAAAAGATTTGGCATGAGTCCTCAGATCCTCCAAAGGTTTTACAGCTGCACCATCGAGAGCATCCTGACTGGTTGCATCACTACCTGGTACGGCAACTGCTCGGCCTCCAACTGCAAGGCACTACAGAGGGTAGTGTGTACAGCCCAGTACATCACCGGGGCCAAACTTCCTGCCATCCAGGATCTCTATACCAGGCAGTGTCAGAGGAAGGCCCTAAAAATTGTCAAAGACTGCAGCCACCCTAGTCATAGACTGTTTTCTCTGTTACCGCATGGCAAGCGGTACCGGAGCTCCAAGTCTAGGTCCAAGAGGCTTCTAAACAGCTTCTACTCCCAAGTCATAAGCTCCTGAACATCTAATCAAATGGCTACCCAGACTATTTGCATTTCCCCCCCTTTTACGCCGCTGCTACTCTGTTATTATCTATGCATCGTCACTTTAATAACTCTACCTCAATTACCTCGACACCAGTGGCACCGCAAATTGACTCAGTACCGGTACACCCTGTATATAGCCTCACTATTGTTATTTTACTGCTGCTCTTTAATTATTTGTTACTTTTATCTCTTGCTTTTTTCATGTATTTTCTTAAAACTGCATTGTTGGTTAAGGGCTTGTAAGTAAGCATTTTACTGTTGTATTCGGCGCATGTGACAAATAACATTTGATTTGATTTTGACCTCTTTGCTGCATGACAAGCAAAATGCACACCCCTTTTCTTTGACATTGCTAATCTCCAAAATGATGGGTTCAAATCTTAACCTTTTAGTGTCAGAAAGGCATAGTAACCTCATGATAAAAAAGTGTCTCAAAGGCTCTGACTGATTCCCAGTCTTATTCTTGAGTGAAATCAGTGTCTCTTGTCAGATAATGTGGTATTCTTGGGGCTCATCACCTCCAAATGACTGACCTTATAACACGTTGTGGGAGAAGCTTTATCCACTACTCCTGTGTGCTGCTTCCCAGCTCCACAGTCCTCATCCAAGCCCCATCCAGGGCCTACTCTGAGCCCCATGCAGATGGGCTGTGTGTGGGCTGCATGCAGGGCGGCAGGGCCCCGGCGCTGGGTGGATCCGATTACTCTCCTGCCGTGAGGATAATGGTTTCTCCTAAAGGTGTGGATCTTCAGACCAAGACCATTATCTGCCTGACACCCCCCACCTCTTCCTCCCTGTACCTTTCCAACCTCAATCTAAGGTCCTTAGGTCCTGACCTCCCACCCCTTCCTCCTGGCACCCTCCTCCCTTCTTCCTCTACCCCCAACAATCCTCCTGACACCCCCCCACACCTTCCTCCTGACCCCCCACCCCTTCCTCCTGACCCTTCCACCCCTTCCTCAGAGCCCACTTGGATCAGCGCATACATTTTATTGATTGCTACACTAAGGGATAGACTAAGTACACATACCCCTTGATTGTTTCCATATTTTGTTGTGTTACAGCCTAAATCTGGTCACCCCTCTACACACAATACTCCGTAATGACAAAGTAATCAAAAAAATAAATAATTGTAATGTATTGAAAATTAAATACAAAAATATCTACATAAGCATTCACACACCTGAGTCAATACTTTGTGGATTACAGCTCTGTCTTTCTGGGTAAGTCTGTAAGAGCTTTCCACACCTGGATTGTGCAACATTTACCATTATTATTTTTTTAATTCTTCAAGCTCTGTCAAATTTGTTGTTGATCATTGCTAGAAATCATTTTCAGGTCCTGCCATAGATTTTCAAGTAGATTTAAGTTAAAACTATAACTTGGCCACTCAGGAACATTCACTGTCTTCTTAGTAAGCCACTCCAGTGTAGATTTGGCCTTTTGTTTTAGGTTATTCTCCTGCTGAAAGGTGAATTCCACCCAGGGTCTGGTGGAAAGCAGACTGAACCAGGTTTTCTTCTAGGATTTTGCCTGTGCTTAGCTCCATGCCGTTTCATTTTCAACCTGAAAAACTCCCTAATGATCCATAATGATTACAAGCATACCCATAACATAATGCAGCCACCACGGTGTGTGAAAATATGGAGAGCGGTACTCAGTAATGTGTTATATTGGATTTGCCCCAAATACAACACTTTTTATTTAGGACAAAAAGTTAATTGCTTTGCCACACAAGTTTTACTTTAGTGCCTTTTTGTGAACAGGATGCATGTTTTGGAATGTTTTTTATTCTGTACAGGCTTCCTTCTTTTCACTCTGTCAATTAGGTTAGTATTGTGGATTAACTACAATAATGTTGATCCATCCTCAGGTTCCTCCTATCTCAGCCATTAAACTTAACGTTACCATTGGCCTCATAGTGAAATCCCTGAGCAGTTTCCTCCCTCTCTGGCAACTGAGTTAAGAAGGACACCTGTATCTTTGTAGTGACTTCGTGTATTGATACACCATCCAAAGTGCAATTAATAACTTCACCATAATCAAAGGGATATTCAATGTATGCTTTTTAAAATGTATTATTATATACCAATAGCTGCCTATCTTTGTGAGGCATTGGAAAACCTCCCTGGTCTTTGTGGTTGAATCTGTGTTTGAAATTCACTGCTCAACTGATGGACCTTACAGATAATTGTATGTGTGGGGTACAGAGATGAGGTAGTCATTCAAAAATCATGTTCAAAACTGTTATTCCTCACAGAGGGAGTCCATGCAAGATATTTTTATCTTGAACTTATTTAGGCTTGCCAAAACAAAGTGGTTGAAAACGTATTGATTCAAGACATTTCAGCTTTAAAAATTCTATTAATTTGTAAAAAAAAAAATATGAAAAACATCATTCTACTTTGACATTATGGACATTGTGTGTAGGCCAGTGACCAAAAAAATCTAAATGTATTCCATTTTAAATTCAGGCTGTAACACAACAACATTCGGAAAAAGTCAAGCGGTGTGAATACGTTCTGAAGGCACTGTAACATGGCTAGTGTTAGCTAGCTAGCTGGCTCTATATTTGATCTTTTTTTTATTTGACCTTTATTTAACTAGGCAAGTCAGTTAAGAATAAATTCTAATTTTCAATGACGGCCTAGGAACAGTGGGTTAACTGCCTTGTTCAGGGGCAGAACGACAGATGTTTACCTTGTCAGCACAGGGATTTGATCTTGCAACCATTTATGGTTACAAGCCCAACGCTGTAACCACTAGGCTACCCGCCACCACAATGCTGGTTGTTAACTTGCATAACTGATATGTGTATAATTGTAAGGGACACATGTTTTATGGATAATATTTACATTTAACGAGTGGGTGAGCTCCATTCCTGACAGGCTAATCAGATTCAATTTCAGCCTCAGAGTTTGATCAGAGGATTTTACTTATCCTAGACTGTTGCATAGGTAAAGCTCCTTGCAGGCAGATTAGCAGTCAGTGTATTATATAAATAATCAAGACTGGGTGGGCTCTATTCCTTGCAGGCTGATCACATTCAATAGCCGCCTCAGGATGCTGCCTAGTAGCAGTAGTGTAAAGTACTTAAGTAAAAATACTTTAAAGTACTACTTAAGTCGTTTTGCGGAGTATCTGTACTTTACTTTACTATTTATATTTTTGACAACTTTTACATTTTCTTCATGCAAAATAAAATAACATACTTTTTACTACACACATTTTCCCTGACACCTGAAAGTACTTGTTACATTTTGAATGCTTAGCAGGACAGGAAAATTGTCAAATTCACATCAAGAGAACATCCTTGGTCATCCCTACTGCCTCTAATCTGGTGGACTCACTAATCACAAATGCTTCATTTGTAAAGATGTCTGGCTTTCCATAAATTAAAAAAACAAGAAAATGGTGCCATCTGGTTTGCTTAATATAAGGAATATCAAATGATACTTAAGTATATTTTAGAAATTTCATTTACTTTTGATACATAAGTATATTTAAAAACGAACACTTTTAGACTTTTACTCAAGTAGTGAATGAATGAATAAATGGAAAAAAAGTTTGCGTCAAATCGTCAGTTGGCAACTCATCCCTTATGGGATTAATTGACACATAAACAAACATAACAATATTTCACCTTGGTAATTAAATAATAATTCTTCTTCCGGTGTTCTCTGCATTGCGCATCACATAAAGAGTGAAAAAATAAAAAGTAAATCAATACATAATAGTAAATAAGGTTATCCAAACAATAATTACATCCCTAGAGCAGTAAAATAATATATATACACATACTTACAGTGGCTTGCGAAAGTATTCACCCCCCTTGGCATTTTTCCTATTTTGTTGCCTTACAACCAGGAATTAAAATAGATTTTTGGGGGGTTGTATCATTTGATTTACACAACATGTCTACCACTTTGAAGATGCTAAATATTTTTTATTGTGAAACAAACAAGAAATAAGACAGAAAAACTGAAAACTTGAGCGTGCCTAACTATTCACCCCCCCCCAAAGTCAATACTTTGTAGAGCCACCTTTTGCAGCAATTACAGCTGCAAATCTCTTGGGGTATGTCTCTATAAGCTTGGCACATCTAGCCACAGGGATTTTTGCCCATTCTTCAAGGTAAAACCTCTCCAGCTCCTTCAAGTTGGATGGGTTCTGCTGGTGTACAGCAATCTTTAAGTTATACCACAGATTCTCAATTGGATTGAGGTCTGGGCTTTGACTAGGCCATTCCAAGACATTTAAATGTTTCCCCTTAAACCAATTGAGTGCTGCTCGAGTGTTGCTCGGTCTCTGACCGCAAGGCACCACAGAGGGTAGTGCGTACGGCCCAGTACATCACTGGGGCTAAGCTGCCTGCTATCCAGGACCTCTACACCAGACGGTGTCAGAGGAAGGCTCAAAAAATTGTCAAAGACCACAGCCACCCCAGTCATAGACTGTTCTCTCTACTACCGCATGGCAAGCGGTACCAAGTCTAGGACAAAAAGGCTTCTCAACAGTTTTATCCAGTTTTTAGCCATAAGACTCCTGAACAGGTAATCAAATGGCTACCCGGACTATTTGCATTGTGTGCCACCCCCAACCCCTCTTTTTCTGCTGCTGCTACTCTCTGTTTATCACATATGCATAGTCACTTTAACTATACATTCATGTACATACTACCTCAATTGGGCCGACCAACCAGTGCTCCCGCACATTGGCTAACCGGGTTATCTGCATTGTGTCCCGCCACCCACCACTCGCCAATCCCTCTTTTACGCTATTGCTACTCTCTGTTCATCATATATGCATAGTCACTTTAACCATATCTACATGTACATACTACCTCAATCAGCCTGACTAACCGGTGTCTGTATGTTGCCTCGTTACTTTTATAGCCTCGCTACTGTATATAGCCTGTCTTTTTACTGTTGTTTTATTTCTTTACGTACCTGTTGTTCACCTAATATATTTTTTGCACTATTGGTTAGAGCCTGTAAGTAAGCATTTAACTGTAAGGTCTACTGTCACGACTTCTGCCGAAGTCGATGCCTCTCCTTGTTCGGGCGGTGTTTGGCGGTCGATGTCGCCGGTCTTCTAGCCATCGCCGATCCATTTTTCATTTTCCAATTGTTTTGTCTTGTTTTCCAACACACCTGGTTCTCATTTCCCTCATTATGTGTTGTGTATTTAACCCTCTGTTGCCCCCATGTATTTGTGTGGTATTGTTTATTGTAAGTGCTTGTGCACATTTTGTTTGACTGGTGCGCGTCGGGTTATTGTGCCCATACTTTGTATTTCTTATGCTGTTGGTTTTACTATTAAACTGCTCCGGCTATTATCAAGTTCTACTCTCCTGCGTCTGACTTCCCTGCCACCAGATACGCACTCCTTACATCTACACCTGTTGTATTCGGCGCACGTGACAAATAAAATTTGATTTGATCTCTAGGAGACAGGAGATCTCTTTGTACAGATGACCATGGTACTTTCCGGCGTTTAGAAATTGCGGATGAACCATTTACTGAGGTCTTGACTGATTTCTTTTGATTTTCCCATGATGTCAAGCAAAGAGGCACTGAGTTTGAAGGTAGGCCTTGAAATACATCCACAGGTACACCTCCAATTGACTCAAATGATGTCAATCAGAAGCTTCTAAAGCCATGACATAATTTTCTGGAATTTTCCAAGCTGTTTAAAAGCACAGTCAACTTCCGGCAGCAGGAAGAATTAAGTCCTCCACAATAGTATGAGGCTTGCCTGTCCTAGCCACTCGGTAGCTCACCATATAAGACGCTTCTAGACCCTTCTTATTAATGGTATCTGTTGCTTTTATATATGTTGTCATGACGTTGGCCTGTGGGTAAGGTTTATGACCCCCCCCCCCCCCCCCATAAATACCTTTCTCACTTCCCTCTCTCTCTTGAATAGCCTTTGTTAAACATAGAGAGTCTGGGAACATCAAACAAGTGGAGGGAAAGGAACCATATTTCGGTAATAGAACCAGTTGAAAATATGCATTGGTTCTTAATGAATATGATGTCAGTTCGGTTGTCATCTGAGACATTATGACTGATGACAGGACGACCTAAACTGTATCTGGGAAAGTCTACACATTAGAGTTATCAGATTCACATGGAATTGCTGTGCAATTCAAATGTTTAAATATAAAATTATTGGTGAAAAGATTAAATGTAATTTTAGCTTCCAAATGAGATTTGGGTTTTCATAAGGTTAGGGCTCTGCTCAAACAGTGGCCCGCCCCTGTGAAGAGACATGGGTTATAAACTATGAAACACACTCTTCTCCCTCCACTATATAAGCCCTTGACGAAAATGTAACCATCTGTTCCGGGTACATTAGGATGATGATCCGATGGCAGAAGGATTCAGATAATAACTACAGAATGAAGCCAACCTCAGGGTGAGCTTTGGTTGCAAATGGTATGAACTTAGAACTCTTATTCGCTACAGAAGTGATACCTCCTAGCCGTTGAGTTAGCAGCGGCCACTGTAAACGTGGGCTAGGAAAGGACGGACAGAGTATCCCGTCTACCACACAACGACGACACCGTTCCCGTTCACCACCAGAGACACTCTTCAAAGGACAAAGGACTCGGTTGGGCAACACAGCCTTCCATCTACCACCAACCTATTGAAGAGCAGCTCAGAGTAAATATTTATGGCATTTTCCTTTTCCAAATGGGCGGTAATTTAGAATGCATAAGATTCTGTATTTACGATAGAGTAGCTGCCTACGGCCCGATAGAGACATCGCTTCTCCCTTTGTTCTTCAGTCTTCCCGCTCTTTCACTCAAACCCAACCCCCATTCTTTGTGTAACCAGCTGTCATATTTGTTCCGTCCGCTAGGGACGTTTTCCTTTATGACATAATTTGTAATCAAGGTATGATTCATTCTGTGTAGATGTAATTCTGTGTGATTAGTTAGGTATTTAGTAAATAAATAATTAAACCCAATTTTGTATTGCTGATTCAACTTGTTAGCCAAGGTTCGTGAAGAATTTACAACTTTCAGATGAGACTGAAATAAGGTGACGATTAATATTGACTGCCATTGATGTAAAATATTACTAGGTCTTTAAGAGTTTATTCAGAAGAAAACTGCTCTATAAATATTATTTTGTGGTGCGCCGACTTTCTAGTTAATTACATTTACATGATTAGCTCAATCAGGTAATATTAATTACAGAGAAAGGATTTTATAGAATAGCATGTCATATCACTTAATCCGGCATAGCCAAAGACACGACAATGTCTTACTACTCGAAAGTCGTCTTATTTCTTGCTCCAAAAACTCCAGTGGCTTATTTTTTAAAGTGGCATGTTTTGTTTCTAAATGTCTGCACAAGAGTGAAGGTTTCATTGAGTTGTGAGATGGTACTTTTGCACATATAACACACTGTGGCTGAGGAAAGGCACTACTCCCAATATGAGTGAACCCCAAATCAATGTAGTCCTCATTATATTTGTGCCTCTTCGATGGTCAAACGTTCCTGTCTGTTGTTCGGTGCTTTCCCGGGTAAGGGGGCAGTAGCTCTTCGGCTGCATCAGATTCACAACTGTCAGTGTCCATGCTAGCTGGGCTAACAACAAATGTAGAATTACTGATGCTAGCATTGGATGTGCTCGTGGAAGCAGAACAACTTGTGTCATCGACAGGTGCAGGTTTAGTACTGCTGGTAGTAGCAGTACTACGAGTAGAGCTGGTATGTGTCTCTATGGATGCGGGCCTTACTTTTTTAAACCATTTATCAATTTTCGAGGAAACAGAATGGGCAGCAGCTACGTTTGGCTACATACGGACCGTTAGTGGAATTCCCGCGAGAGACTAACGGTTAATGTGATTGGATGTTAATTATTTGACTAGGTTACCTGTATTTGACATTGTGTTGTTATTTCGCTGAACACTAGATGGTATAATTTTATTTTTGGCAGTAAAACGAGGCTACTCAGGTGAGAAAAAAAACTCACCCAAATGTATAGCCCAGTTGGAAAATATAAATGGACTGTTTGAATAATTATTAAATGTTTTTTTTGTTTTTTAAAATGTGAATCATATTTGTATTTGGAGTACCCCCGACGGCATTGCGTACCCCAGTTTGGGAATACCTGCCCTAGACTGAATGCATTTGGCAATTAAGTCGAGAAGAAAGCAAATTAGGCCTTGGATATTTATGGCCCAGACACCAGACAGACCTCCCTAAAACAATTAATGGTGCCATTGTTGACTGGCCACAGCTTCGGCCTTCAAGCCAGCTTGAATAACTGATGCATTTCAATGGACTAAATGCCCCCATTGTCCAGAGTTTAAGACAAACATGCGGTCTACATCCATTCTTTCCTAACAAAAGTCTATATACTGTATTCATGATCCCTAATTCTGTAGGAACTCCAAATTATAGTTGTTCTCTTTCCTCTGACTTCTCTGAAGGTGTTCGATGTGTCTGAACTGAGATCTGATGTTGCTTTAGTGGCAACTCAAGCCTTTGCTATTTCATGGTGCTGGACTCTGTAGGCAGACAGTTTGTTAGATGCCGAAATAATCCCCCTGTGAAAGTGTTGTGAGGGCTCCCGAACTGCTCCCATGGTCCCAGAGGATACAGTGAATAGCAATAGTGGGCCACAATGAGGCCTGTCCCTCTGCAGGAGAAGCAGCTGCAGTGCCTTTTGAAAGAATGAGGTTGGTGTACGAATGGAGATCGGTGGCTGTGATTGCAGGAGGAGGGGAAGAGGAGGAACAGGCAACAAACTGTTTTGTATTGGAGGAATGTTCGGCCGTTGATGGTGGTGGACCCCCTCTTCAATGGATGTCTGTGTCAGAAATACATCATTTTAATTGTTCTCTGATTCCCCCTCTCACCATTTCGGCAAATGCTAATTGAAACATTAATAAGACGTTAATAGGAAGTGTGTTCCGGTAACCTTTTATATAAATCTCTGCGCTGTAGTGGGGGAGATTTCACCCTGACCAATGGGAATCAGAAATAATTAAATATGAGGAGAGTGCCATTTGGGGATGGCTTGAATTATAAATATGGGTAACGATTTGCAAATACAGCTAATAAACTCAGGGGACTCTGTTGATAGTGAAGGCCACAGTATTCACACAAGGCTGTGAGTATTACAGGATTTGAAGCTTTTGACGCTAGTTTTTATGTTATTTTGAAATGTTTTCATTTTAGTTTGAAATGCCTTCTGGAACATGTGAACTTTCATGTACCTTAATAATTACAAACTTGTATGGGATCTGGAAATATAAATAAAATGTAAAATGATGAGCCTAGTTTAGCCAAGGAGAAAGCACTGAGCTATACAGGGAGAAGACAGGATCCTTCCTGGCTTGCCATGATTGGCTGAGATAATGGTGTGGTTGGACATGCCAATAGATGAGTCCTGATTGGTCTGTCATGTCACAGGCGTCTGTCTTTAACGGAATGGAGCTTCCCTGGTCAGTATATAGACCATTTTTCCTACTTTTGGAAAGACACAGAATACTGTAGCTATGGACAACTGCAAAACTGTTGCTACGGCACTCAAAAACATCGTTGCCCTGAATTTTGCTGTTGATATTGACAAAGCTCACTGGGAGAAAGTTTAAGTAGAGAGAGTACTTTCTGGAGGACAATTCTATGCTGACTCACATACGTTTACATGTGTGGGTGTGGTGAGGCTAAGGCTTAAGAGTGTGTGAACGATGATGAATGGGCGTAAACAAAGACCTTGAAGACAGTAGCTGCTAGCTCCAGGTTAAATGAACACAAGGTTTTGAGTGTATACAGTATGTGTTTGCTACTGTATTGCAGTATTTTGCTGGTTTTTAATGGTATAGGTTATGATATAGGCCTCTTTGAAGTGCAGGTTTTGACCTTAAAGCGTAAAGCTGGCTAGGTCCAGGTTAAAGGGACTGTTATGGGAAGAACCCCGGGGTCTAAACTATAATAGAATGGCATGAGTCATCCATATGAATGGGGACAGGGCTTGCATGCTACTGACTGGGAGGATGTGAGGAGGCGTTAGCTGGAGGAGTCCAGATCCTCCTAATAGATTAATGGGACTGTTAGCGAGTAGGTTTTACAGCAACTTTCATGTTGGCTCGACCAGAGGGTAGAGGCAATGGCAAATTAATGAGCAAATATAGAAAGGACACCCCCTCTGTGTGGCAGCTACTGTGGGGTGTTCTTCTTCTTATGTAGCTCTAGTTCTGGAATGTCTCCTAGTCAATTAGCATTTTGTTATTTGGAGCATAAATCCAATCCACTCAAGGCAGTAATCTGCACCTATGGGGGCAACCTGGACTCAAGGGTAGATATCATATAGTAATGTAAATCCAGGACACTCGTATTGTATGGATTAATTTGTGGATGTCCATCATCCATTTCGTATGATATGTTGCGAATTACAATTCATATGATATGTGACGAATTGCAATTCGTACAATACGTTATGAATTTGCAAAATGTATGATATGTTGCGAATTCCAATTTGTTGTTGCTAACATTAGCTAGGTGACTAAAGTTAGTTAGGCTAGGGGTTAGGAGTTAGGTTAAAGGGTTAAGGTTAGGGTTAAGGGAAGGTTAGCTAACATGCTAAGTAGTTGCAAAGTAGATCAAATGTAGTAAGTAGTTGCAAAGCTGCTAATTCGCTAAAATAGTAGTCCATGATGTCAATGGTGTATTGGAGGCGAAGTCAGGTGCAGGAGAGCAGAGTATAATGAACAGGCACACTTTTATTATAGTTCCAAAAACGAGAGCACTACATAAAACAAACGTGCTCAAAAAACAGAACATAAAAGTAAAGCGCATAAACTAACACCACATAACATGAAACAATTACACACAAAACATGATGGGAAACAGAGGGTTAAATACAAGTAGATTGATTGGGGAAATGAAAACCAGGTGTGTATGGAAACAAGACAAGACAAATGGATAATTGAAAAATGGAGTGGTGATGGCTAGAAAGCCGGTGACGTCGATCGCCGAATGCCGCCCGAACAAGGAGAGGAGCTGACTTCGGCGGAAGTTGTGACACATGATGAGAAACACAAATTGTTGTAGATTGATAAAGTTTTTGTGGGTTACTTTTTCCACATCTGGGCAAGACGATTGGTCCAGTGTATCTCAAATTGTTGTTCCAGTTATGCTTCGACAAGAGATACTGAGGTTGGGTCACGATGGTAGTATGGTAGGCCATCTTGGGATCAACAAGACTTATGACCGGATCTTGCATAACTTCTTCTTGACTGTTCTGAAACAGGATGTTGTGGCTTACTGTAAATCCTCTGCCGTTTGCCAGCAGACGGATAAACTGAACCAAGCTCCACCGGTTGCACCTTTTCAGCCTATTCCTGCTTTTGATTAACCTTGCAGCAGGGTTCTGGTGGACTGTGTTGGTCCTTTGCCCAAAGCCAAAAAGTGGTAACTAGTTTATCTTAAACATCATGTGTGCTGCCACTTGTTTCCCTGAGGCCATTCCAGGAAAATCACAGCTCCCAGTATTGTTAAGGCCCGAATTGCATGTCAAAGGTCTTCTTACAAGTGCTACAACAGTTGGGTGTAACCCATTTCCCCTCTAGTGCCAACCACCCAGAGTTTCAAGGTGCTCTTGGGAGATTTCATCAGACTTTGAAGTCTATGTTGAGAGCTTACTGCTTTGAGTTGACTAGTATGAAGGGGTCCCTCTTGTGCTGTTTGCTGTGCAGAAGGTTGTTCAGGAATCTCATTTTAAGTACAAATTAACTTGTGTTTGGGCATCATTTCAGATGTCCTTTGAGTTTGCTGAGAGAGAGGTTGTTACAGGGCGACACCTTAAAAACCAAACAAATCTGTTGGAGCACGCTAACGGTTTTCGATACAGATTGCACCGCATCTGATTGCAGATTGCAATCAAACGAACATGAAAGTTTGGTATAATCGGAAGGCGCGAACCCGGACTTTCAATGTGGGTGACCAAGTCCTGCCCGTTCAGGGGTCACTGTTTCAAGCTCTCTTTTCAGCCCCTTACCCCATAGTGGAAAAAAATAATCGCCACACAGGAGCGCAGGGGAAAAACCATGTCAACCATACTTCACCCGCAACGATCGGCCGCGAAGCCAGTGGAAACCGCTAGTCATGTTCTGCCTGTGTCCACTGCTGTCACCGTTGACTATAGTCTTCCTCAAGAGTACGAGGAAAGCTCAATACACCCTGTGCTGGTTGTAATTTTGTAATTTTGTCACTTTTATTAGGATCCCCATTAGCTAACGCCGTAATGCTAATCTTCCTGGGATCCAACACCAATTAAGACGACATTACCAACAACCACAATCAAGACTTCACAAACATTCAACAAGTAGAAAAATATGAGACAGATAATTAAAATACCTGACAGGAAACACATTTAACATTCAGTTGATGCTTTCTATTTGCTGTCCAGTCATATGGTCTTTCGCATTAGACATTCTTTTATTTTTTTCTTGAAGGTGGATTTAAGTTTTGCCTGAGAAATATGGATTGGTAAAGAGTTCCATTCAGCTATGGCTCTATATAAACTGTAGATTTAAGGCAATTTGTCCTTGGCTTTGGTTGTCTTAGCTGCCCTGAATTTGCCAGTCTGGTTTGGTGGTTATGCGTGTTGCTAGTATGTACTAAACTGGGACTGAAAAAATACTGTGGTTTTTTGAAGAATATAACATTCCTAAAGAAAATCAGAAGACTGGATTGTAATTTGTTTTTAACGTGAAGCCATGAGAGATTCTTGTCACGTTCCTGACCTGTTTTTCCTTTTTCTTGTATTTATTTAGTTGGTCAGGGCGTGAGTTGGGGTGGGCTGTCTATGTGTGATTTTCTATGTTGGGGTTTTGTGTTCGGCCTGGTATGATTCTCAATCAGAGGCAGCTGTCAATCGTTGTCCCTGATTGAGAATCATACTAAGGCAGCCGGGGTTTCACGTGTGTTTTGTGGGTGTTTGTTCTTGTGTCAGTGTCCGCCACACAGGACTGTTACGGTAGTTATTTTGTATCGCATATTGTTTTTGTTAATTATTAAATCACTATGGAAACTAGCCACTCTGCGTATTGGTCCGATCCGTCTCGCCTCTCCTCGTCCGAGGAGGAGGATTACGACTGCCGTTACAGAAACACCCACCACCAAAGGATCAAGCGGAGTGGTAAAGGGCAGCGACAACAGCAACAGAGGACACAGGACTCGTGGACTTGGGAGGAGATCCTGGACGGCAAAGGACCCTGGGTTCAGCCAGGAGAATATCGCCGTCCCAAGGCGGAGTTGGAGGCAGCAAAGGCAGAGAGGCGCTTGTATGTGGAGGCAGCGCGGCGACGCGCTTGGGAGCCTGAGAGTCAGACCCAAAAATGTATTGGGGGGGAACACGCGGAGTGTGGCAAAGCCGGGTAGGATACCTGAGCCAACCTCCCGTGCTTACCGTGGAGTGAGAGGGCGTCGTACTGGTCAGACACCGTGTGTTATGCGGTGAAGGCGCACGGTGTCCCCAGTACGCGTGCTTAGTCCAGTGCGGGCTATTCCACCTCGCCGCACTGGTAGTGCTAGGTTGGGCATCGAGCCGGATGTCATGAAGCCGGCCCAACGCATCTGACCTCCAGTGCGTCTCCTCGGGCCGGCATACATGGCACCAGCCTACAAATGGTGTCCCCGTTCGCCAGCATAGCCCAGTGCGGGCTATTCCACCTCGCCGCACTGGCAGGGCTACGGGGACCATTCAACCTGGTAAGGTTGGGCAGGCTCGGTGCTCAAGAGCGCGTGTCCTCCTTCACGGTCCGGTTTTTCCGGTGCCACCTCCACGTACCAGCCCTCCGGTGGCAGCTCCCCGCACCAGGCTGTCTCTCCGTCTTCTCTCTCCAGTTGCTCCCACCTGTCCAGCGCTGTCAGAGCCTTCCTCCTCTCCAGCACAGCCAGTGTCTGAACTGTCGCCTGCCCAGCGCTGTCTGAACTGTCTGCCTGCCCAGCGCTGTCTGAGCTGCCTGCCTGCCCAGCGCTGTCTGTCTGTCCCGAGCCTTCAAGCCGCCCGTCTGTACTGAGTCTTCAAAGCCGCCCGTCTGTCCTGAGCCTTCAGAGCCGTCTGCCAGACAGGAGCCGCTAGGGCCGTCCGCCAGACAGGAGCCGCTAGAGTCTTCCGCCAGACAGGATCAGCCAGAGCCTTCCGCCAGACAGGATCAGCCAGAGCCGTCCAGCCAGGACCAGCCAGAGCCGTCCAGCCAGGACCAGCCAGAGCCGTCCAGCCAGGATCCGCCAGAGCCAGCCAGCCAGGATCCGCCAGAGCCAGCCAGCCAGGATCCGCCAGAGCCAGCCAGCCAGGATCCGCCAGAGCCAGCCAGCCAGGATCCGCCCCTCAGTCCGGTGCTGCCCCTCAGTCCGGTGCTGCCCCTCAGCCGGTGCTGCCCCTCTCGGTGCTTCCCCAGTCCGGAGCTGCCCCTCAGTCCGGAGCTGCTCCTTAATCCAATGGGGTTTATATGGAGGGTGGTCATTGGGAGGAGGCCAAGGAAGCGGGGTTTGACT
Source organism: Salvelinus sp. IW2-2015 (assembly GCF_002910315.2). Lineage (NCBI taxonomy): Eukaryota > Metazoa > Chordata > Actinopteri > Salmoniformes > Salmonidae > Salvelinus > Salvelinus sp. IW2-2015. The sequence goes on along the minus strand of NC_036846.1, from coordinate 15,422,616 downwards.
ATGGTGGGGTGGGGACCACGACCAGCGCCAGAGCCGCCACCGTGGACAGACGCCCACCCAGACCCTCCCCTAGACTTTATGCTGGTGCGCCCGGAGTTCGCACCTTAAGGGGGGGTTATGTCACGTTCCTGACCTGTTTTTCCTTTTTCTTATATTTATTTAGTTGGTCAGGGCGTGAGTTGGGGTGGGCTGTCTATGTGTGATTTTCTATGTTGGGGTTTGTTTCGGCCTGGTATGATTCTCAATCAGAGGCAGCTGTCAATCGTTGTCCCTGATTGAGAATCATACTAAGGCAGCCGGGGTTTCACGTGTGTTTTGTGGGTGTTTTTCTTGTGTCAGTGTTCCGCCACACAGGACTGTTACGGTAGTTATTTTGTATCGCATATTGTTTTGTAATTATTAAATCACTATGGAAACTAGCCACTCTGCGTATTGGTCCGATCCGTCTCGCCTCTCCTCGTCCGAGGAGGAGGATTACGACTGCCGTTACAATTCTGATGCATTTGGATAATATTAATACGGTTAGAGCAATGAAAAGCTAATCTGGCAGCCCTGTTTGGAGCCATTTGGAGCTTTTTTATATCTTTCTTTGCTGCAGATGACCATATAACCAGAAAGTACTCTAAGTGTGATAAGACCAGGGATTGAATCATCTGATTCAGAGTGTACTAGATGTTACATACTCTGAACATTTTCTTGTAACAGTAATTCCCTTACCCATCTTAATAACAACATTATCTATGTGTTCTGAACATGATGTGCTGGTTGGACAGTTGAGTAACTAAAGGATTCTAGAAAACCTTGATGTCTTTTTGGCACATGTAACGTAGACGCAGGGAGTCAGGAAGCAGGTGCAGTTAGTGAGTTTAATGATAACAAACATGGAACGATACAAAACAAGAGAAGTGTCTGGGATGAAAACACAAACAATACTACCTGATGACTGACAGAACAGAGTGCTAGATAAATGGTAAGTAATGAAGTTAGTAATGAAGTCCAGCAGTGACTGATGATAGGGTGCAGGTGTGCGTAATGATGGTTGCCAGGTGTGCGTAAAGATGGGTTGCGGGGACCGGTGGTTAGTAGACCAGTTACGTCGAGCGCTTGAGCGGGAGAAGATGTAATAGTACCCCCCCCGAGGATGGCCCAGAAGGGCAAGGAGCGGACGGTCTGGACGACGAAGATGGAAATCTCGGATGATGTTGGGATCTAGAATGTCGTTCACCGGACCAGGAACCACCGGCCTGAGGAGGGAAACATGAAAAGATGGTGAGATCCGGTAGTTAGTGGGGAGTTGTAATCTGTAACCTCGTTGAGCCTCCGGAGGACCTTGAACGGCCCCACAAACCGGGGACTCAGCTTCATACAGGGCAGGCGCAGCGGAAGGTTCCTGGTGGCGAGCCAGGCTCGATCACCAGGGTGGAACACCGGAGCCTTACTGCAGTGGCTCTACGCCTGCTCTTTCTGGCAGCGGATGGCACTCTGGAGTCTCACATGGGCATCATTCTATAACTCTTCTACGCACCTGAACCACTCGTCCACCGCAGTGGTCTGGCTCGGAGTCCCCTGATCCAGGGATGGCTTATAACCCAGAACACACTGGAAGGGAGTCAGCCCGGTGGAAGAGTGTCGCAATGAATTCTCTGCGTAAACAGCCCAGGGAAGGAATCGGGCCCACTCCCCCTGCCGGTCCTGGCAGTGGCTCCTCAGGAACCTCCCCAGCTCCTGGTTCATCCTCCACACCTGCATGTTAGACTGAGTCCGGTACCCGGAAGTGAGGCTGACTGTAACCCCCAGATTTTCCATGAAGGCCTTCAATATACGTGATGTGAATTGGGGGCCACGATCGGAGATGATATTCTCCGGAAGGCCATAGTGCCAGAAGACCTAATATAACAGTGCCTCAGTGACTTGGATAGCAGTTAGGATGACCAGGGAAAGGGATGAAATGGCATGATTTAGAGAATCTTTCCACTATCACAAAAATGGTGGTAAAACCATCAGAAGAGGGGAGATCAGTGACAAAATCAATGGACAGATGAGACCAGGGACGCTGAGGCATGGGAAGGAGAAGCAGTTTCCCTGCTGGAGCGTTCCGGGGGGATTTGGATTGGGCACATATGGAACAGGAGTTGACATAACGAGTGACGTCCTGCGCCAAGGTGGGCCACCAATATTTTCCAGAGATGTACTGAATGGTGCGGGTGATACCTGGATGTCCAGCGATGACAGCTGTGTGCGCCCAGGTCAACAGCAACTTAGTTGCGCTCAGGAGGGCAGGTAGCAGGTGCGGGTTCCCTCTCCAGGGCCTGGCGAATGTCCACATCCACATCCCAGAGCACGGTGGCTATGACTTTAGAGGGCGGAATTATGGGTGCACTCAAGACAGGAACCTCTCCTGAACCGTAGAGACGGGAAAGGGCATTGACTTTTATGTCTTTTTAACCTGGGTAATCTGTCAGCATGAAATCGAATCTGGTGAAGAAAAGGCCCCACCTGGTTTGGTATGGGTTCAGTCGCCTCGCTGTCCGTATGTACTCCAGGTTCCGATGGTCAGTGAGGATGAGAAATGGGTCCTGGGTGCCCTCCAGCCATTAGAGGAGCCATCCACTCCTCTAATGCCAATTTGACCGCTCGGAGCTCCTGATCTCCAACATCATAGTTCCTCTCTGCAGGAGAGCTTTTTAGAGTAGTATGCACATGGATACAATTTCTGTGGATTACCTTGACGTAGGGACAGGACAGCCCCCACACCTACTTCTGAATCATCCACCTCCACCACGAAGGGCAGCGTAGGATCTGGATGGTTGAGCAACGGGGCGGAGGTGAAACATCCCTTCAGTAGGCGTAAGGCTTTGTCAGCTACAATATTCCAACCCAACTTCCATGGACCACCCATGAGGAGAGAAGTGAGAGGAGAGGCGATCGAGCTAAAGTTCTTAATGAACCGGCGGTAGAAGTTGGCAAATCCCTAAAAACGTTGAAACCCCTTTATGGTGGTTGGTACTGGCCATGACCTGACAGCATCCACCTTCTTCTCATCCATCATGAGTCCACTGGATATCATAAGGTGAATGCACCAATTTGTAAGTCGCTCTGGATAAGAGCGTCTGCTAAATGACTTAAATGTAAATGTTAAATGTAAATGAGTCGAGCCGAACTGTTAACCCAAGAAGGAAAAATCCTCCTGATGGAATTGGCACATCTCCGCTTTGACGTGCAAGTGGTTGGCCTGGAGATGTTCCAGGACTACTTGGATGTTAGCGATGTGATCCTCCAAGATAGCCGAGTAAACCAGGATGTCGTCGATATACACGACCACCTGGCGTTCAAGCATGTCCCGGAACACCTCGTTGATGAACACCGACAGAGCATTGGCTAATTCAAAAGTCATTTCCAAATACTCGTAGTGACCAAACATCGTGCTGAAGGCTGTCTTTCATTTATCCTACTCCCGGATGTGGATCAAATTGTAGGCACTCCACAGGTCAAACTTGATATAAAAAAACGGGTCCCACAGAGTTGTTCAATCGTGACTGGCACCAACGGGAGACGGTAGTGGTACTCCTTGGTAATGGAATTCAGATTTCTATAATCAATGCACGGGCGCAACCCTCCGTCCTTCTTGGCCACGAAGAAGAAGCCTGCCGGAGGTGGACATGCGAATGAAACCCTGCTGGAAGTGTCTTCACTGACATTTTCAACCTGTCAATGACTGAGACAATGGGGAATCCACAGAATCCCTGTGGGATGCAGAAACTGGCAGATAACTTTTCCGTTAAACAATGTCTCTGGAAAACTTCCACATTATTTCCAGGATTATCCGCTTCGATAACCGAGACACCAGACCAGCTTGGCGGCAGAGAGACAAGCTAGCTGCAATCAGGTCAGTGCAGAGAGACAAGCTAGCTGCAATAAGGTCAGGTCAGCCTTCCCCTGTTTTACAACCCTGGGCCCAACGTTACTGTTGATGAGCAGCGTATGCCATTTAGAGGCAGCTGCCCCTTCAGGCAGTACATACCGTCTATACCTGCAAAATATGGAATCATGATCTGGGCTGCCTGTGATGCTGCTTCATTATATGCTTGGAACCTTCAACTGTATACACGGAAGCCAGATGGAGGAACCCCTGAGAAGAACCAAGGGATGCGGGTTGTCATGGACGTGACACAGGGACTCTGTAGCCACAACATCACAACATCACATGTGATAACGCAGGGAGTCAAGAAGCAGGTGCAGTTAGTGAGTTTAATGATAAAGAACATGGTCCGATACAAAACAAGCGCAACGTCTGACATGGAAACACAAACAATACTACCTGATGACTGACAAAACAGAGTGCTAGATAAATGGTAAGTAATGAAGTTAGTAATGAAGTCCAGGTGTGACTGATGATAGGGCGCAGGTGTGCATAAAGATGGGTTGCCAGGACTGGTGGTTAGTAGACCAGTGACATCGAGCACCGGAGGAGGAAAGTGGGAGTAGACACACTTGTCTCCGGAGGAAAAATGCAACACTGTTTTTACAATATCATGGTTTATTCTCGGATGTGCCAACCCAGACAAATGTACTAAAGCATGACAGCGACGATGGGGACTCGGCCCCGATCCTACAACATGCCTATCAGCTGAACCCTGAAAAGAGAGAGTAGCTCCGCAGTGAGGTGTTAACTTTCCTCACGAGAGGAAAGTTACTATGGATTCCCCTGGAAATCCAAAGTGTCCGTGGTAAGGACACCATGTCCGTGGTGTCCATGTCCGTGGTAAGGACAACTTGGTTGCTGATTGTCTTTCAAGTGTGGGCAGTCAATACGTTTTGTGTTTAGTCAGTGTTTAGCCCTGGCTCACAATTATGACTGTAGGTTTTTGCTGTTATGAGGATTAGTTTTGTTTTGTTTGGGCTCGGTCCAAGGGGATGAGAGTTATAGAAGCGTACTTGAGTTTTTCACAACTACAGGAAAAAAAAGGCCAAAAAACAAAAATATTGTAAAAAATATATATGTATATTTACAAAATAAGTGTGTGTTTTGTCTTATATTTAATTGTTGAAAGCCAGTAGACACCATGTTTTTATATTGGAGGTAACACATTTTTAAGTAGCGAAGCATTTTAATTGATCATGTTGTGAAATGGAAGTTGCTTTCTGTTAGTGGTGAGCAAACTTGTTTTAACAAAAATATAGGATATATTTGATGTCTTAAAGCAGAAGGTGTTACAAGTTTTGGTTATTCCATTTGTGTTTCGAGGTTGCACGTTAGCACGTGGGGCCGTCCATTTGGTGTCACCTCGTTAGTCAGTATGTGGTACACCTGTGCTGGTTTGTCATCTGGTTAGTGGAAAGTTGTTTCTCCTGTGCTGGCCCAGGTGATATTTAATAGTGGCTGGCCCAGTGCTCCAGTTGTCTTGAGAGATGTGGAGGATAAACACCTTTAGTTTTCGCGCCATATTTGAGTTCTATAAAAACATTTCTTTGTCAGATTTCCTTGATTTCATTTTGCGGCACCATTTTGGTTTGATTCCTGTCTTTAAGTTTGGTGTAGGTTTTAATTGTGTTTGCCTCTTCTTGGGGAAATTTAGTGGACACTCATGGTGGGTGTCTTTACATCCCAGTTCTTGATGCTAGTCAACTTTCAGTGGACACCCCCATGAGTGTCTTTCAGAACCCCTCCTTAAACCCCACCTGTTTCATTTTAGTTGTTTTCAGTGAATCTTTGTTAGTTCCTCTTTCTGTTTGAGAGACACATTTTGGTTTTCTTACTGGGGAATGTAACAAAATGCGTGTTAAAATTATTTCATAGCTTTAGTGCATCAAGGCAGCTAATCAATATGGTTCGTAAAGAGAAAATACTGCCAAAATGACACGTTCCTGGCTGTTAATGTGCATTACTCACTCACCTAATGTAAAAGGAATGGCAACGCAAGGCTTCACAAGCATCAAAATCTGTTTCATGATATCTAAAGAAGAGCTAGGGAATGTTCAATGCCTCTAAAATGGTATATCACCCACTCCTGCAAATGAAAAGGTCTCAGACATTAGAAGTAGACACTTTGGCTGGAGCAGTCCCTAAAGACTTCCTTGCTTGGCCAGCTTGAGGTGTAGTTACCGTCCATCACCTGATACTGGTGGCCCTTCCTCATTTATTTGCTCAAATTAGTCAATCGGGAGATCTAAAAATGATGTCACAAAGCACTTATAATGAGAGAGCAGCATCAGCACCTGCTTGGAATCCTAATTGCGACTTGTGAGCGAGCCTGAACAGAAACTGTTAATTTCCATTTTATCATGATAGATTTAATAGTCATCACTCTATGCACCGTCATGCCATTTTCAAGGAAGCCTTCCAGACGATATTCAGATCACATTATAGATTTTAATGAATTATGGCAAGACAAAAGATAATTTAAAAATGGATAATTGCAATATGCTGGGTCGTGGTCATGCTCATTAATTTACAACAATGCACACACTCTCCTCTCTCTCTCTCTTTCTCTCTCCAATCTCATCGTTTCAACGCGCATTTATTTCATTATGAGGTATTTGATGGTCATATCGAGGAGTATGTTATCGAAGATGACTTCCTCTCTCATACACTCAGGAAAAACAAGGAAACAAAGTGGAGAACATTTAATAGTTTAATAATAAGCTGCTGTATACATTCAGTGATTATTCCGATGTTCATGTTGCCAAAAGCCATGGGTGAGACAAGCAAAAACATTCAGCTACAAGATCTATTTCATTGTATGTCATTTTGTCCTTTTTTTCATTTACAATTTTCCATGTTGTACTGTAAAGCAACTGAAAACCGCATTGCTGATTTGCAAGATGGTTCTTCGAAGACCTTAATTTCCTTTAAACATACGATTCCACCAAATCTGTTTGGTCATGACTGAAAGGTTTGTCTTGCTGTTCTTAAATATATTTTCAGACTCAATTCAAAGGAGATGATACATGATGGCACAGCAGTTGAGCAAAGCTAGTCTGCATACCTTCACCCTTAGTCTCTTACTTGAAGTGTTGACAGGGCCTATTCTCTGGTTCATATCACTAAGGCCAGTTTTGAGGTGAGGACCTAACAGGGAACCTTAGTCCAAAAACAGACACACAGAAATAGGTGGAATTATCTCACTAGCTTAAAAAACTAGCTTAACCATCTTCTTCTTACTTAAATATTAAGATTAAGCAATCTTTACGGTTTTGTTTGCTTCTCTTTTGGTTTATTTTGCTATCTCACTCTAAGCTCATTGAACTGACACACTACTATTGGTGCTGAAATTGCAATATTTTTTGTATTTTTTACATTTTCTATTTGTCCACACAGAAACTTGATGGCACAAGAACTGACCAATAATAAACTCTTTACAACAAGGTAGACTGCAAGTCAACAGTTGCCAGGGGTAACACAGTAAACAAAAACAAAAAACCAAGTTCATTTTGAAAAATAATCATAATCATTAAAAAAAGCCAAATAAACAAAAACCAGTTAATTTCAAGTATAACTTACTGATAAAATAACTACACAGAATTAAATATTCTCATTATACATTTTTAAATTATTTATAAAATATATTTTGGCATATGTTTTTTTTGTTTTTGTTTGTGTAACAACGCTACTGTAGCTTCAGTTGAACACCAATGTTTATTTTGAATTTTTTTACTCTTGAAACAAAACATTAAAGGGATTGTCACATAACAACAGGTTATTAAAAATGATAATAGTAAACCCTATACAGAGTTCCACATAGCAAGACGTGAGTGACGATCCCTTCTATCCTAGCCCCATAGTCAAAAGTCAGAAAAGTACAAGACCAGAGCACAAAGTTCTAATTGTGCTCCACTGGCTACAATCAAGAATGAACACAGGAGATTTCAAAAGCAATAAGTCTTTTTTTATCTTCCTCATAGCTCAGTCGAAAGTCTGTCCCACTTCCCAGTGTTGGGAGTGCCTGGGCAGATAGCAAGAGTTCATTAAGCTCCATCAGTGATAAACCATAAATACTGTGCAGACCTCACAGTCTGGTGACACTGGGATGTCCTCCAGCGGGGACGGGGGGGGGGACGGGGGGTGTATACAGAGAATACGGATTCTCTTATCAGACCGAGAAGTAAATGGGACTGGGAATGGGTTCCTTCCCTTCCCTTCTCCGTCTTCACTACTGCGCACTGTTCAAGATGCACATAGAGGCAATGGTTCACAGAAGAAGGATCATGTGCATGTCTGTCTGTCGCCGTCTGTTGCACTGTGGGGAGCTTTACAAAGGAAACGAGGAGTCAATTTGGCAGCCGAGACAAAACCAAAGAAGGCAATCTCAGTTAGTGATGCAAAAACAGTCAAAAGGCATAAAGTTCTGTACTTTTTTTATCCGTCACTGTAGGTGTCAGGTCCTCATAAATCTGAACAGGGGAGAGGCAGAATCCGGCCGAAGGGGCAAGTCACACAGTCAACAGCAACCTGCCTGTCCACTGGCTGCAGAAAACGAACGGAAAAGCAAACAAAAGTACTGCGACTACAACAAAGCCACATCCACGGCCTTCACTTTTCTGGAGGAACACAACATGAAGCTCAGCATTTTCCAGTAATATTCCACATCTGGGCTTTGTCCTTAGTACTGTATACTACGCTCAAGTTGTGTCTTTCTCTCTCTCTCTCTTTCTTTCTTTCATCGGCTTGACTTTCTCCTGCGTACACACAGCTATGGCGGAGTATGTGTGTATATATAGTGTAATTTATTATGTATATGATGTTGTTCTACAGTGTGTGTGTGTGTGAGTGTGTGATGTGGTGTGTGTGGTGTGTGTGTGTGTTGTTGTGGGTGTGTGTTGTGTGTTGTGTGTGGTGTGTGTGTGTGTGTGATGGAGGCTACCCCTGGGGCCCGTTGGTAGAGCACAATGTCGCTTCAGGCCTTGCTGCTGGGAGGACTTCGCTTCTCAAAGGGGATGGCTGCGTCGTGGAGGAGGATGTGTTGATTCCGGCCGGCGGCTACTGTCCTTCCCTCTCGGGCGCCAGCATATGCTGTGGTTTGCAAATTGCGCTGGGCGCCACTGACACTAAGCTTCGTGTAGCCGGGTGGAACCTTGGCCAGGCGGGCTCTTCAGTTGCACAGGGGGTGATGGGTACGTGGCTGCTTCGCGCCGTTGCCCGCCTCATGCGCACGGCGCACTTGGCCTTGGGGCTGCACACCTGTGGATCCATATGTCCGCTTTGATCTCTTAGTTGTTGG
>NC_036846.1:15380304-15413373 GCF_002910315.2 Salvelinus sp. IW2-2015 | reverse complement strand
ACATAGAAACACATAACATAGAAATGCCCACCCACACTCACGCCCTGACCGACTAACACATACAAAACAACAGAAAACAGGTCAGGAACGTGACAACAACATGGGGAATATGTTAATTTGAATTCCATCCTTGTTTTATTACTGAACTATGGAACATGATTTGCATCATTCAAATCAAGAGTGTATCCCGAAGTTGTTGGGTTTGTTTGATCCCCTCGCCACTCTCAAAGTCACCCTCTGAGTTTCGTTAGTTACACGTGACAACGGAGGGCCCTCCAAACGAGTTGGTAGGGGCGAGGGGCAGGTTTGGGACTCATCGCATTTGCTTTAGATCTGTGATCATTTTTGTGTAATAGAATGGTTGCCAAAAAAGAGCGGGAACGTGGCGTTGTTTTTCTTTGTCCTTGATAAGGACCAACATAAACTGTCCTTCTTTTGGTCATGGCTGAGTTCCTTCTCTCCTGGTCGTGGTTGGTGGAGCTCCAGCTGAGTTGTGACTAGAGAATTAAATAAGAGATGTGGGATGGGAAGCGCCTGAAGTAAAGCCGGAGCAACACCTAACACCTAATAAGTTTGGCAATTGAGAAGAAAGCACATTAGACCTTTGATATTAATGGCCCAGACACCTCCCCAAAACAACGTATGGAGCCACTGGTAGTCCACTGTTGACTGGCAGCAGCTTTGGCCTTTAAGTCAGCTTGAATAGCTGATGCATTTCAATGGACAAATGCCTCCATTGTCCAGAGCTGAAGACAAACGTGAGGTCTACACCCATTTTTGTCTCTACAAAAGCATATATACTGTATTCATGATCCCTAATTCAGTCCATAATTCATGTGTCTGAACTGAGATCTGATGTTGCTTTAGTGGCAACTCAAGCCTTTGCTATTTGATGGTGCTGGACTCTCTGGGCAGACATTTTGTTAGCTTCCAAATTAATCCCCCTGTGAAAGTGTTGTGGGGTTCCTGAACTGGTCCCATGGTCCCATAGGATCCAGTTAATTGGAATAGGGGGCCACAATGAGGCCTGTCCCTCTGCAGGAGAAGCAGCTGCAGTTCCTTTTGAAAGAATGAGGTCGGTGCAGAAATGGAGATCGGTGGCCGTGATTGGGGAAGGGAGGAGGGGGAGGCTGGCGCACCCAAAAGGACAGGCGACAAACTGTTTTGTATTGGAGGAATTTTGGGCTGTCGAAGGTGGTGCCCCCCTCTACAGTGCATGGCTGTGTCAGAATTAAATCATTTTAATTGTTCAATGATTTCCCCTCTGGCAATTTCGCTAAATGATAATTGAAACATTAATAGGACATTAATAGGACGTGTGTCCCGGTAACCTTTGATATAAATCTCTGCGCCGTAATGGGGGACAATTCACCCTGACCAATGGGAATCAGAAGTAATTAAATATGAGACAAGTGCCATTTGGGGATGGCTTAAATTACAAATACGGCTAACGATTTGCAAATACAGCTAATAAACTCGGGACTCGGTTGATAGAGAAGGGCACTTTTTTCACACACGGCTGTGAGTCTGTGTGTGTGTGCATGTGTGGATGTGTGCTATTGTATTGTGCTACATACTGTAGCTTGTTTGTAATGGTAAAAATATACGCTGAGTGTACAAAATATTAGGAAAACCTGCTCTTTCCATGACAGACTAACCAAGTGAATACAATGACCCCCAATAGGGGCCCCAAAAGGTCCACAGACGATGCAATCGCCATCACACTGCCCTACCCCATCTGGACAAGAGGAATACCTATGTAAGAATGCTGTTCATTGACTATAGCTCAGCATTCAGCACCATAATACCCTCCAATCTCATAATTAAGCTTGAGGCCCTGGGTCTCAACCCCGTCCTGTGCAATTGGGTCCTGGACTTCCTGACGGGACACCCACCAGATAGTGAAGGTAGAACACAACATCTCCACTTCGCTGACCCTCAACACTGGGACCCGACAAGGGTGTGTGCTCAGCCCCCTTCTGTACTCCCTGTTCACCCATGACTGTGTGGCCATGCACGCCTCCAACTCAATCATCAAGTTTGCAGAAGACACAACAGTAGTAGGCTTGATTACCAACAATGACGAGACAGCCTACAGGGAGGGGGTGAGGGCTCTCAGAGTGGGTTGTCAGGAAAATAACCTCTCACTCAATGTCAACAAAACAAAGAAGATGATCTTGGACTTCAGGAAACAGCGGGAGCACCCCCCTAACCACATCGACGGGACAGCAGTGGAGAAGGTGGAACGTTTTTTTTTACATTTCTCGGCGTACACATCACTGACAATCTGAAATGGTCCACCCACACAGACAGTGTGGTGAAGAAGACGCAACAGCGCCTCTTCAACCTCAGGAGGCTAAAGAAATTTGGCTTGTCACCTAAAACCCTAACAAACTTTTACAGATGCAAAATTGAGAGCATCCTGCCGGGTTGTATCACCGCCTGGTATGGCAACTGCATTGCCCACAACTGCAGGGCTCTCCAGAGGGTGGTGCGGTCTGCACAACGCATCACCGGGGGCAAACTACAACACCCCAGGACACCTACAGCACCTGATGTCACAGGAAGGCCAAAAAGATCGTCAAAGACAACAATCACCCAATCCTCTGCCTGTTCACCCTGCTAACATCCAGAAGGCTAGGTCAGTACAGGTGCATCAAAGCTGGGACGAGAGACTGAAAAACAGATTCTATCTCAAAGCCATCAGACTGTTAAACAGCCATCACTAGCTGCCTACATACAGACTTGAAATCATTAGCCACTTTAATAAATGCAGCACTAGTCACTTTAATAATGCCACTTAATAATGCTTACATATATTGCATTACTCATCTCATATGTACTGTATATACTGTATTCTGTACCATCTATTGCATCTTAGCCTATGCCGCTCTGTCATTGCTCATCCATATATTTTGATATTCTTATTCCAGACCTTTACTTAGAATTGTGTGTATTAGGTATCTGTTGTGGAATTGTTAGATATTGCTGCACTGTTGGAACTAGAAGCACATCTGCTAAGCATGTGTACAGTACGTGACTAATAAAATGTGATTAAATTTGATCCCTTATTGATGTCACCTGTAAAATCCACTTCAATCAGTGTTAGATGAAGSMGAGGAGACATGCTAAAGAATGATTTTTAAACCTTGAAACAATTGAGACATGGATTGTGTGTGTGTGTGCCATTCAAAGGGTGAATGTGCAAGACAAAAGATTTAACTGCAAGGGGTATGGTAGTCAATGCCAGACACACTGGTTTGAGTGTGTCAAGAACTGCAACGCTGCTGGGTTTTTCACACTCAACAGTTTCCTGCATGTATCAAGAATGGTCCACCACCCAAAGGACATCCAGCCAACTTGACACAACTGTGGGACACCTTGGAGTTAACATAGGCCAGCATCTCTGCGGAACACTTTCAACACCATGCCCAGATGAATTGTGGCTGTTCTGAGGGCAAAATGGGGTGCAACTCAATATTAGGAAGGTGCTCCTAATGTTTTGTGCACTCAGTGACGTTCATACTTTGATCTTAAAGACAATAGCTGCTTGCTCTAAGTTAAAGGGACTGTTATGGGATACCAGGGTAGACCCTATTAGGCATTGAGTGTATACAGTATGTGTGTGCTACTGTATTGTGGTTTTAGCTGGTTTGTAATGGCAATTATGATGATATGCACTCTCTTTGAAGTGCAGCCTTTGACCATAGTTACAACCCTTTCCTGCAGTCAAATGACCAAGTGCCCTCTAGTGGCCTCATGGGTGGAATGTTATTAATATTCCTCATAATTTCATAATTAATACACTTTTTTCTTTTTGGTTCTGTTAATATTCCGTTTTCTGTGATGTATAGGAATGCAAACTCAAAATGGAACACATTTCAACTCTATATCTGACATGGTACAGGTGTTTTTTAAGCCCATAAGCATATGTGAGAGGTGTAGATTTGTTTAAGACTACCAAGAAACACTCTGTTCGATCCTGATTCAGCCCACTGCAGTAAAAGTAAAACCTGGCTAGCTCCAGGTTAAAGACACACTCCAGCTATTTTCCTTTTGAAAAACAATATCCCATGTATAAATAGAGTAATGTACACACACTTAAGGGTACGAAAAATATGTTTTGAGCAAAATTATGTTTCCTTAGACACAAGTCCCGAATGGCGCAGCGGTCTAAGGCACTGCATCTCAGTGCAGGAGGCGTCACTACAGCCCTTGGTTCGATTCCAGGCTGTATCACATCCGGCTGTTATTGGTAGTCCCAATTGTGGGGCACAATTGGCCCAGCGTAGTCCGGATTTGGCCGAGGTAGGCTGTCATTGTAAATAAGAATTTGTTCTTAACTGACTTGCCTAGTTAATAGAAAATATTTAAAAATAAACTTCATGGAGTAGGCCATTCAATGAGTTGGCCTGATGGTACCCTCTGGTGTCATCAGCCTCCTCCATGCTTGAGGAACAATAGAGGAGCAATATAGAACAAAGAAGAAAGCCCTCCCACCCTGCTGTCAGAGGACACCAAAAATGTAGATGTCTTTTGTTAAGTAAATCGGTTGATGAATGAGCTGAAAAGGATACTGGAGTAGGACTGTAAATGTGAAGAACCCAGGGGTCTAAACAGTATTAGAACAGCATGAATTATCTAAATGAATGGGGGCAGGGCTACTGCTAGCATGCTACTGCCTGTGACGTAGGGGAGGAAAAGTAAGCTGGAGGAAACCAGATTCTCCTAATAGATTAATGGGACTGTAAGCGAGTACGTTTTAAACTACTTTCATGTTGGCTTGACCAGAGGGTAGAGAGGCAATGGCAAATTAACTAGAGAATATAAAAACGACCCCGCTCGCCACACTTATCTGCGAGGGCAGCTGTGTGGCATCAATTTTATCCCCATGCTTTGGGGGTTCTCTTCTTTGTCTCCTCCTCCTCCTCTTCCATTAAGCTGTAGTTGTAGAATGTCTCCTTGTCAACCTGCATTTTCTCATTTGGAGCATCAATCCATTACAACTCGCCCAAGGGAGTCATCTGCACCTATGGGGGAGGTGAAGAGTGGAAGCACCATTGAGTGAATATGTCAAGGATAGAGAAAGAGTAGGAGTGGCAGATGAGTGAGGTCCTGACATAGCTTTTCACTTATTTCATAGCTTCAGGCTCTTCAGTGCATCAAAGGCAACTAATCAATTAATAAGGTTTGTAAGGAGAAAATACTGTCAAAAGGATATTATGTTGCTGGGTACGAATGTGCATTACTCACTCACCTAATGCAAAAGGAATGGCAACGCAAGGCTTCACATGCCTCAATGTCTGTTTCGTGACATCTAAGGAGGAGTTGGTGAATGTTAAATGCCTCTAAAATGGCATGGGTGACCCACTCCTGCAAATGAAAAGGGCTCTGCCATTAGAAATGGACACTTTGGCTGGAGCAGTCCCAAAAGACTGGTTTGCTTTGCAAGCTTGAGGTGTATCTACCGTCCGTCGCCTTATAATGGTGGGCCTTCCTCATTTATTTCCTCAAATTATTCAATCAAAATATCAAAAAAATGATGTCACAGAGCACTTATAACGAGAGAGCAGCACCTGCCTGAAATGCTAATTGCGACCAAAGCCTGAACAGAAACTATTAATTTCCATGTTATCATGATAAATATAATAGTCATCACTCTATGCACTAGCATGACATTTTCAAGGAAGGCTTCCAGACGATATTAAGATCACATTATAGATTTGAACGAATTATGGTAAGACAAAAGATAATAAAAAAATTGATCATTGCAATATGCTGGGAGGCTGTCATGCTCATTAATTTACAACAATGCGCACACACTCTCTCATATCGTTTCAACACACATATATTTCATTATGAGCTATTTGATGGTAATTTTGAGGAGTGTTAATCAAAGACGACTTTCCCTCTCATACTGTACATTCAGGAAAAACAAGGAAACAAAGTGGAGAACATTTAATAGTTTAATAATAAGCTGCTGTATACATTCAGTGATTATTCAGATTTTCATGTTGCCAGAAGCCATGGGGTGAGACCAGCAAAGACATTCAGCTACAAGATCTATTTCGTTGTATGCAAATGTGTCCTTTTTTCATTTACAATTTTCCATGTTGTACATAGTTTAACTGCAAAGCAACTGAAAACCGCATTGCTGATTTGCAATACGGTTCTTCAAAGACCTTAATTTCCTTCAAACATACAATTCCCACCAAATCTGTTTTGGTTGTGATTGTAAGATTTGACTTGTTCTTAATTATATTTTCAAACTCAATTCAAATGAGATGGTACCTGATGACACAACAGTTGAGCATTCCTTCATCCTTAGTCGCTTACTTGAAGTGTCAACAGGGCCCTTACTCTGGTTCGTATCACTAAGGCCAGTTCCGAAGTGAGGAACTTACGGGGAACCTTAGTCCAAAAACAGACACAGAAATAGTTGGAATCATCTCAATAGTTGAAAAAACTATCTTAAACCTCTTCATCTCACTTAAATAAATTAAGCGGTCTTTAAGGTTTTGTTTGTGTCCTTTTTGGTTCATTTTGCTATCTCATTCAAAGCTCAACTGGCACACTGCTGTTGCTGCTGAAATTGCTTTTTTTGTTTTTACATTTTCTATTTGCCCACACAAAAACTTCATGGCACAAGAACTGACCAATAAGAAACTCTTTACAACAAGGTAGACTGCAAGTCAACAGTTGCCAGGGGTAACACAGTAAACAAAAGAATCCAAGTTCATTTCAAAAATAAAAAAGAATCATGATCAATAAAAAAGCAAAAATAAATGAATCAACAAAAAGCCAGTTAATTTCAAGTTTAACTTACTGATAAAATAACTAAAATAACTACACAGCATTAAATATTCTCATTATACATTTTTAAATTATTTATAAAATATATTTTGGCATATGTTTTTTTCTTTTTGTGTTTGTGTAACAAACGCTACCGTAGCTTCAGCTGAACACCGATGTTTATTATTATTATTTTTTACTCTTGAAACAAAACATTAAAGGGATTGTCACATAACAACAGGTTATTAAAAATGATACTAGTATACCCTATACAGAGGTTCACATAGCAAGACGTGAGTGACGATCCCTCTATTCTAGCCCCATAGTCAAAACTCAGAAAAAGTACAAGACCAGAGCACAAAGTTCCTAACTGTGCTCCACTGGCTACAATCAAGATTGGGCACAGGAGATTTCTAAAGCAATGTTTTTTTCCCCCCTCTCCCATACATCTCGGTCGTGACGGAAGTGCCTGGGCAGATAGCGAGTTCATTTAGCTCCATCGGTGATAAGCCATAAATACTGTTCCCCCCCTTCCATTCCGTCTTTACGACTGAGCACCTGTTCAAGACGCGCATGGAGGCAATGGTTCAAAGAAGAACAATCCTGTGTACGTCTGTCTGTTGTCAGCTGTTGCGCTGTGGTGAGCTCACTCTACAAAGGAAACAACAAGTTGATTTGACAGCCGAGCCAAACTGCAAACCAAATGAAGGCAATCTCAGTTAGTGATACAAAAAAGTTCAAAAGGCATAACTGTACTTTTATATCTGTCAGTGTAGGTGTCCAATCCACAAAAATTCGAACAGTGCCAGCCTCGGCGGGGAAAGAGGCCGAATCCGGCCGAAGGGGCACGATTGGGCGTGTCACACAGTCAACAGTAACCTGCCTGTCCACTGGCTGCAGACGGGGTGAGCAGCAAACAAACGGAAAAGCAAACAAGAAATGTACTGCGACTACAACAAAGCCACATCCAAGGCCTTCACTTTTCTTGAGGAACACAACACAAAGCTCAGCATATTCCAGTACGGTTCCATATCTGGGCTGTGTCAGAACTGGTCGTTAGGTACTGTATACTATGCTCAAGATGTCTCTCTTTCTTTCTTTCTTGCCTCGGCTTGAGTTTCTCCTGCGTACACACAGCTATGGCGGAGTATATATATACGTGTTGGTTTATAGTGTGTGTGTGTGTGTGTGTGTGTGTAGGCTCCCCTGAGGCCCGTTAGAGCACAATGTCCTTCAGGCGCTTGCTGCTGGGAGACTCCTTCTCAAGATGGCCGCTGTCGTGGAGGAGCGTGTTGATCTCCCGGACGGCCGGCTCGCTGTCCTTTCCCTCGGGCTGTCGCAGCATGCTGTGGTTGGCGATGCGCTCAGCGTCGCGGCACTTGAGCGTGTTGTAGCCGGATGGCGCCTTGGCCAGCGGGCTTTTCAGGTGCACAGGGGAGGTGATGGGACTGGCTGCTTCGCGCCCGTTGCCCGCCTCACGCACGGCGCCACCGTTGGCCTTGGGGCTGCACACCTGAGACTCCATCATTGTCCGCTTGTTGCCCTTTAGCTCGCCCCGCTCGGGGTCTTCTGGGCCATCCTTGCCGAAGGTGGCAAAAGTCCTTTTGATGGTGCCGGTGCCACAGTCCTCGTAGTGGGGCACATCTACGGTGGTGGCCTCAATAGACAGGGCGATGACGTTGTTACGTGGGTGGCCGTGCTCAGGCGACTTGCCGCGGGCCGGACCAGGCACACGGGGCATCCAGCAGCGGTCCGAATGGCCCAGGATACGACACTCTTCCTGGCAGTGGAAGCCTTCGCTGGGGTCTGCAAAGAGAGGGAAGAAGGGGGTGGGTGGAATGAAAGGGAATAATTAGATTTGTCTGTTGAACTGGCCTATTTGCCAGGACTTTAACTCATTGACACTTTGCTTTCATGGATTTCACCATGCATTCTTTCTTTTCCTTTCATTTTATTTAGCTACATGTCAGAGACTTTAAAAAAATGAAGCAAAGTTTATTCGAACCCAAACAGCCCCAGTTCATATTTTCTGTGGGTAATTTCTCTCTCATGTCTGGTGTTTCTGCCATTTACACAAGACTACAAGACTTGCCGTTACTTCCAGACGAATAGAGATCTGCAAGTTTGAGGCACTTCTAATGCGTCAATTAAAGGACGTACTGTTAAATCAAAGTCCATTTCCAGCTCATGCATAATTGGGTTTTCTGTAGCAACACTTGATGAAAGCCAGGGTTTAAATATTACCACTAAGAGACACCAGCTGCGTTGCCATATCGCTGCCTAGTTCATCTAGCTCAGTCTGTCATCTGGCGCTGAGTTATAAATATCTAATGATGTTTTAATGCTGACAAAAAGTCTGTATTACTACATATCCTTTGTGTCGGAGGGAAGGGCTTTCAGGACGATGTTTGTATCATTAGAACAACAACAAAAAGATCCAAGCACTCTTGTCTGGAACTGAAGAGCTGTCGTCCTCTTCTCTGCCTTTGTTATCTAAGTAAGAACTGTAATTTAGGATTTTTATCCATAGGCCAGTCGAGTGAGTACTTGATGCTGAGGCCTTTGAATCCATACATATTTGATTATTGGCCATCTGGACTGATAACCTAACAAGGGCACATTCAAGACGCTCTCGTGTTTACAAATACCATCAAAGAGTGTTAGCCTCTCACCAAATCACACCCACTCACAAAGCAGGCAAATAATGGCTTTATACAGACATATTGAACACATGTCAAATAATGGCTTTATACAGACATATTGAACACATGTCAAATAATGGCTTTATACAGACATATTGAACACATGGCAAGGGCAAGTGTTGTCATGAGAATCAAAGGATGTCGCATTTGTGAAAAAAGACTGAATATAACATGAATAATATCTACAGTATACTGTAGCTACCATGTTACAGGCCAAATAGACAGTCATTTACCTTAACCATTCATCCTCCCGATTGGTCCTCGCCTCCTAGGGGCAAGGGGCCCTCCTCCCACAAGAGAGGCCCAAGGTGACAGGAAGGGATTGTGGGAAGGAATTGCCATCGACCCTCAGCACGCCACACGTTTAGATCTGGCACTCGCAGCTTGACAGATCACCTAATTAAAATCACTAATTATCTGTTTTCTTCCCCTCTTTTCTGCACTCTGAGGGGCACCTCTGCTTTGGGCGTGCCAATCTATATTTAAAGATTGCCTTCCAGGGACAAGGCTGCCGAAGCTGTCTCCCTCATAAACTGTGATCTGATGAGACTGACACGACTGAATGACTGGCTGGGTTAGTGGGCCATTTGAACCATGCTATGGCTGATCTCAGTATAGGATTATGGGGGTCGTTCATGGCCAGGGACACTAGAGCTCAAGAGGCCAAGCGGGTAGCCAGGACCATGGGTGACCAACGTCAATTCCATCATGAATGTTTCATGGGAGAGCTGTGCTAAACGATTACCTTGAGCTTTGCTGTGTGTGTGTGTAGGTTTGTGTACCTTGACACATATTGACTGTGTCTGCGTACTCTGGCCACACCCTCCCTCACTCCCTTCCTCTCTTCGTACGCACATCCATACCCGCTCCCGCCCACACACTCCGATGTGCACAGGGGAAAATTGTGAAATTAAAAAGGAATAGAAAATAAAGCTCTGGATCGACTGGTGGCTCAAGTGGCCAAAGTTTTGTCTGTAATTACCAGGGTCTGTGAACACACTCAAGTCCACATCTTGAAAAGGGCTTTTCATCACCAATAGTCAATGTCATCACCATGGCAACAAGGGGTTGAGCTTTACCATTATCCATACTGCTCGAGGCAGAGACTGGTTATAGAACACCTGGCATCAAGAGACTGGTTATAGAACACCTGGCATCAAGAGACTGGTTATAGAACACCTGGCATCAAGAGACTGGTATAGAAACCTGGCATCAAGAGAGCTGGTTATAGAACACCTGGCATCAAGAGACTGGTTATAGAACACCTGGCATCAAAGAACTGGTTATAGACACTGGCATCAAAAACTGGTTATAGAACACCTGGCATCAAGAGACTGGTTATAGAACACCTGGCATCAAAAGACTGGTTATAGAACACCTGGCATCAAGAGACTGGTTATAGAACACCTGGCATCAAAAACTGGTTAGAACACCTGGCATCAAGAGACTGGTTATAGAACACCTGGCATCAAGAGACTGGTTATAGAACACCTGGCCTAAGAGACTGGTTATAGAACACCTGGCATCAAGAGACTGGTTATAGAACACCTGGCATCAAACGACTGGTTATAGAACACCTGGCATCAAGAGACTGGTTATAGAACACCTGACATCAAGAGACTGTTATAGAAACCTGGCATTCAAGAGACTGGTTATAGAACACCTGGCATCAAAGGACTGGTTATAGAACACCTGGCATCAAGAGGAACTGGTTATAGAAACATGGCATCAAGACTGGTTATAGAAACCTGGATCAAAAAACTGGTATAGAACACCTGGCATCAAGAGACTGGTTATAGAACACCTGCATCAAGAGACTGTTTAGAACACCTGGCATCAAGAGACTGGTTATAGAACACTGGCATCAAGAGACTGGTTATAGAACACCTGGCATCAAAGACTGGTTATAGAACACCTGGCATCAAGAGACTGGTTATAGAACACCTGACATCAAGAGACTGGTTATAGAAAACCTGGATCAAGAGACTGGTATAGAACACTGCATCAAGAGACTGGTTATAGAACACCTGGCATCAAGAGACTGGTTATAAGAACACTGGCATCAAGAGACTGGTTATAGAACACTGGCATCAAGAGACTGGTTATAGAACACCTGGCTCAAGAGACTGGTTATAGAACACACTGGCATCAAGAGACTGGTTATAGAACACCTGGCACTCAAGAGACTGGTTATAGAACACTGGCATCAAGAGACTGGTTATAGAACACCTGGCATCAAGAGACTGGTTATAGAACACTGGCATCAAGGACTGGTTATAGAACACCTGGCATCAAGAGACTGGTTATAGAACACCTGGCATCAAGAGACTGGTTATAGAACACTGGCATCAAGAGACTGGTTATAGAACACCTGGCATCAAAGAGACCCTGGTTATAGAACACCTGGCATCAAGAGACTGGTTATAGAACACCTGGCATCAAGAGACTGGTTATAGAACACCTGACATATTGCACAATACCAATCTCCCCTTCAAAACTTCTGCTCTCTTATGAGGCTCTTCCTTATTTTCCAGGGGACTTGGATTGATAGATTTGAAACTTGTTTTCCCGCAGCCTGACTGAATGGTCTCAGGACACAAAGAAGACATAATCAAACACTACGCTTTATACTGAGTCGTCCATGCAACAGCAGTGAATAAACCCCTTTTCTCACCCCCTTCCTTTAGGGGGATCTCCGAAGAGAGAGCGGTTCTGTTGTAACTGACATCGTTCTGAAAGCCTGAGCGCCATCAACAGAACATTCACATCCTGCCTCTGCTTAGAGGCTCCCCACACAAGCAGATGTCGTTGTCAAAGGTCCCCTAGAAGACGACAGAACAACATTGAAAAGAAAGAAAAAGAAAGGAGAGCGACGGGCCATCGGTCAACCCCTGACAAAGCCCAATCTCTTACTGGGAAAAATCTAAAGAAGCTAAATCTAATGCTCACAAACAAAGCAATTAAAAGCTCTTTATAGCTCTGCCGAGGTCTGAAACACCACAAGCCAAGAGGAAGACCAAGAAGGAGGCACCCTCCTGCTGTGAATGCCTATTGAAAGTCATCAGGAAAATAAGCTTGCTAATCAGTTACGGGAAAAAGACTTAAAGTACAGAGCGGTTCTATATCAGTAGGAACATTTCCTAACTAGGATTTAATACCTATTAATTACTGAGGGCACTCCGTCGGGAGCCGGAAGCTCGCCTGTGTTTTTCAGTCATTCCAGATTTGAAATAGAAATTAAGTTAAATGGAGAGAAGGGGAAAATAACAAAATCACAAGGATCCAAGTCCCTCAGCACTGCTGACAAATCGGAAATGTTGTGCTTTTAATTCCGAATTGGGAGTTCCAAAAAGTATCAAAGGCTTTGGGGAGCACTTTAAATATGTATGTCCTTATGCACACGTTGAACGGTGTTGGCGATTAATAAATATTGCCACTTCAAATTCAAAAGCCGTAATTTCCTGGTAGATATCGTCTGTGTTTTACCTGGAATAACATCAGTTTACATCAGCATGAAGAAGAGAGCCCACCTGTTCCCCCTCACTCCAGCATCCTCGGCTGTATTCATGCACTAGTAGCCTCGCTCATTCAATCGCCTCACTTCCTGTCCCCATCCTCATTCACGGGAAGGAGTTACAACCTTAGGTCTCGACAGATAGGAAGTCAGCGGGTGGCTCTATGAGCCTTGCACAGCCATCCCTCAGTTTACCGTTGCTAGTGGGGTTTAACGATCCTCCCTAGTCGCACACCTGGAGGGGCTATTTGTTTGTGGCTAATGTAGCAAAAGTGAGAGAATCTTCTGAATCGGTGAACGGCTAAGGATGAAATATCCTAACAGTGAACACATAAGGGAAGTATTTTTATCATATGGAGAAAAGACTACCCCCTAAACTCGTCCTGTTTGGCAGGGTAATGTGGTCTCACTTGAAAAACAAACACTGTTTTCCCTCCAAAAAGTTAAAAAAGAGATCCTCCAGGTTCAAAACAGTGATGTAATCCTACAACATGAGGGGGAGGAAGGCAGAGTAATGTCCTAACTAGAAAGCCAGTGGTGACTTGATGCAAACCCAGATTCTGGAGACTACGCACACTCTGTTTCTATTGGAGGGCTTAATTGCGGCCATAGGGCTGTGAGATCCTCTGTATGACACCATTCAGTCAGTTTGGGTTTGCTGAACGATGAGCCCTAAAAAGAATTTAGAGCAGTAAGAGTCTATAAAAAGTAGTATTAGAAAAAGGTGGATGAGGATATATGCTTCAAGATAATTGGATATACTAATAGTCTCCCTATGGGTAAGACCACTTTATTTAGCAATGATTAGAGCAATTTATAATGATTACAATAACCCAATAATACCGTAGCAACACTTTATGCTGACCCAAAATACAGGAAATCGTCAGACGATATCATGTCCAAATCATTCATCAGACGCTACTTTCAACTTTTCATTTATTTCGCCCTCAAAAAGCTTTACTTTCTACTGTCAGTCTGTGGTTGTTGTTTCACCCCCATGCCATCGTTGATATTGCTGTCTCTGTCCAATTGCTGAAACAATGCATTTGAAGATTATCTTTGCGAGAGGACAAAATAATAGTCTCTGAGAGAGAGCGAAAGAGCAAACCGCCATGGTTGCCATTTTGTTTTGTCTCTTTCACATCGCTGCATGAGTGGTGCTGGTTGTGGCTGACTGGTATGAAATGAGAATGAAATCAACAGAGCAGTTATCCACCCGCTGACCCATTTAAGGACAAGGCTGGTGGCGGACCGCCTCTCTTCCTCCATGTCTGTCTGTCTGTCTGTCTGTCTGTCTGTCTGTCTGTCTGTCTGTCTGTCTGTCTGTCTGTCTGTCTGTCTGTCTGTCTGTCTGTCTGTCTGTTGTCTGTCCTGTCTGTCTGTCTGTCTGTCTGTCTGTCTGTCTGTCTGTCTGTGTGACATTACTCCTCATGCACCACAAACCAAGCCGCTGCGTTTCCTGCACTCGAAGTGCCAGTCCCTATCTGTGACAGTGGAATTGCTGTTTTGTAATTGCTCTCCATATTCATTTTCCATTCTACCAGCCACACACTAAATTATCAAGATTACATCTAAATTGTTGCCGCAGCCTCTCAATGCTCAACCGCTAATGCAGAAGCTCCCTCAGCAGACAAATTAGAGAGAGGAATTTCAGAAACAGGGAACTGGTGGAATTGAGTGTCTGTGTGGTTGGTTGGTGCTGGAGCTGAATTTGAATTCTCAGGCAACCTTGGACTGTACTGAAAACCTGGGTTGTGTTCATTAGGCACCAAAACGGAAGAAAACAGTACCCCAATGAGCACAACCCTGATTAACTTGGTCGTGGCTTACCTAGACACAGTGGGTCAGGGCCTTTACAGGTTTGTCTGCTTTAGCTAGTGCTAGGGGTATCGCTTTCTGGTCTGCTTTAGCTAGTGCTAGGGCTAACTCTATTTTCCATCCTAACACTGGGCTTGAGCGGGGCCTGCCAGTGAGGCAGTCTCCCCCACTACTACCCACCAGGGAGTCCAAGCGCTGCTGTCAACCCAGCCAGCCAATTCAGTCGGCCGGTGCCATTAATCAGCCGCGAGCCCTGGCTCTTACAGGAGCGCAAGATGGAGTGTGATGGTCTTGTTTTTACAAACAGTGGAGGGGCACCCTTACCGCGCCGCACAAGCCCATCATTCTCCCAGCACCGTCACAGAAGCCGAGGCCTATCCCTCCACTCATTCCTCTCCCTCCACTGCCTCCTACTCCCAACAGCATCTGGTTCACTCTACTCCGTCCTCCTCCTCCTCCTCCCATCCATGAGTCCATCTCTCCTCCCCATGCTCTGTTTTCCCTCCTTCCTCTCTCCTCCTTCCTCTCCTCGTCTCTTGTTTTCTCTCTTGTCTCACATACAGCACATCGCTTTTATTAAATCTGCCCTTCCCAAAAATCTCTCCTTTTTTGTTATCTGTATCTGACCCCTCCAGACTTCCTCTTCCTCTCATCCTCTTTTCCATCAGTCAGATTATTAATTATGGAGGAAATTAGAGTCGCTGGGAAGCCATGTTAAGACTGTCGTACGGATTGGGAACCATGAGAGCTGGGTTTCATGCTGCTCTAGCTGGTTCCATTTTGGAGCATTAGTACCAGTCAATTTATCAAGGAAGTGATTTGCTACCTAGTCTGCCGAGCGGATGGGTAAGTGTGTCTGACAGGCCAGTCTCTTCCGTGAACGCCCCGGGTGCGGCTTGTCGGCGGCTAACGCAAGCTGACAGGTTAACTTATATCTCCGGTCAACACCAACAACCACCACCACGGCCGTTGCCTATTTCTTTTACAAGTAGTGTTTTCATTCATTATTTTGAAAGCCACACGGTAAATCATGCCAAATTCAAGAAGAGCATTTTTCCTCCAACCATCCCCTGCCTCCTCTCCCCTCTTTCCTCCATTTTCCCCCTCCCTTTTCATTCTGCTGCTCCATCAACCCCCGGCGCGTGTGCATTCCATCACAGGTTCCCCCTGTTTTAAAGAATGAATCTCCAAACCGGTGTTGACAAACAATGCAGTGGCTTCTAAATTGGTACAAACAGCATCTGTTTAACAGCTGTGTAACTGCGGTGGGGAGAAGAGAAGAGAGAAGGAGAAAAAAAAGCAAAAGCATTTGCTGTTTTTATAAATCACTTTGTCATCACTGCCTACTGCACTGTTTTGTTCAAAGGCAGAAGCGGCGAGCCAATGGACTGCTTGATATAGTGGTAACGAGCACGAGCTCGTTGTCATGATGACATACGCACGGTGGGCTGGTGGGACGGTTTTTCCACGCGCCCTGTCTGGCGACTAATTCTATTTTGCTGGGAGGCACATTTCCACACCCTATCATACAGTGTTTTATATATACCCCCGGAGCCAGCGATGGCATTTTTTGTACAGGCTTCTGTGACCTCTAGTTGCCATTGATGGTTATATCTCCTACACTCTTAGAAAAAAAGGTTCTAAAAGGGTTCTTCGGCTGTCCCCATAGGAGAACCCTTTGAAGAAACCTTTTGGTTCCAGGTAGAATCCTATTGGGTTCCATGTAGAACCCTTTCCACAGAGGGTTTTACATGGAACACAAAATAGTTCTACCTGGAACCAAAAAGGGTTCTCCTATGGGGACAGCCGAAGAACCATTTTAGAACCCTTTTTTCTAAGAGTGTAGGAGATATAACCATCAATGGCAACTAGAGGTCACAGAAGCCTGTACAAAAAATGCCATCGCTGGCTCCGGGAGCTTAGCCTTTACTGGGAACGTGGAGTATGGAGATAGAGGGAGATAGGGGACACTCAGAGGGGCAGGTTTCATTGTGATCATGACTGATCTGGTGTGATGTAGGCGACTTGGATCAGTACGTTGTAATAATTCATGCGYMGGGGGGGGGGGGGGMGTTAATACGCTGTGTGAGCTGCCCGGGGCTCTGATTCGACGACAGCCCATCTCGACTGGATCTTAAACAGGCGTACATGCATGGAGAGTTAAGCTAAGATGAGTTGAGCTGGGCTGAACCAGGACAAACCGGGCTAAGAGGGTAGTGGAGGACTCCACACACACACATAGCCAGGTCAACCTATCAGAGCCTTAACTGTATAGCATCATGGGCAACCGGCTCATTAGATACAGAAGAAGCCATTGTAGTGGTGCTCACCCACTAAAGTTGGCATCCTAATGGCAAGCCCTCAGATTAACCTGGCTCACTGCAGGCCCACAACAACAGTGGAAGGCACCCCTAGAACACACATTTCCTCTCCATAATGGCATCGGCAGCGGAAGGAAGGACATCTTTAAATACACTGTATCAAATGGCGCATTTCTGCTGTGTTTAAGCTTGACCGAGCTAGCGAGCTAATTTGCTTGGCAAAAACCCTTGAGTCTGAGAGAGGGAGCGAGGGGGGACAAACGCAGACAGTAAATTACATCTGTGGTGGGGAGACAAGGAAGAGCTGGGCTTTTGGGGTTGAGGGATGGAGAGGGAAGAGTAGGGTGAGGCAGGAGGGTTTTAACCGATCGGCAGTGTAGGCAGGATGAAATGATCTGTGAGAAAAGAACAGGAAAAGCTGAGGTCCTGAGGTTTTCTACTCATCTCCAGGGAGACACTTATTGGACAGTTCTCAAATTAGTCTATTTGTGGAGTTTGTAGAACCAAAGTTGGAATATATTAGAATAGTATTTTCAGGAACACTACTGTAACAAAGGACAACGTCGATGTGTAACGTGCTGCACATGCTACTAAACACTACTATTTTATTGAGATGATTTCAGTATTGCAATACACGTTCATGCCCTAGCACAATCTAACACATGACCAAATAATGTTGAGGGGAATGGATGTGCGATTGGGCATTGACAGACAACATCTTCCAATATACCTCAGGTCAATGCACTTTACACATAGCAACTCCACTCTCACCCTAGTGTGACCATAAACCAACCCTTACATTTTGTATTTTATTGTGTGGTGTTTTATTC
This sequence comes from Salvelinus sp. IW2-2015, assembly GCF_002910315.2. Lineage (NCBI taxonomy): Eukaryota > Metazoa > Chordata > Actinopteri > Salmoniformes > Salmonidae > Salvelinus > Salvelinus sp. IW2-2015. Next base: position 15,395,396 of record NC_036846.1, on the reverse strand, counting down.
GCTCAGGAAACCCAACACAATAGCTCAGTACCCATCAGACCATGAACCCACCTGGACATCCGGCAGCCTGAGCTCAACAAATCAATGTGTCTTTCTCTAAACAGCTGGGCCCAGCACACCGAGGCATAGAATACACTAACATCTCCAGACTCCTTGGCTTCATCCCAAATGGTACCCTTTTCCATATAAAGTGCACTACTTTTGACCAGAGCTCTATGGCTCTGCCTATGGGCCCTGGTCAAACGTTGTGCACTAAATAGGGAGTAGGGCGCAATTTAGGACGCATCCCATCTCCGTCTCTTCCCAGCGAGACTCGGCACTGCTTGAACAGAGGCCCCTTACATAATTAATGTAATGTGCCATCTCATTCAGTCATGTTCACTCTGTGTCAGCCGGGACTATGTGTTTTATATTCCGCTTTATCTCTCTGCAGAAAGATACACGAGCATTCTCTCTCTCTCCCTAACTCTCGCTCACACACACTCTTCCTGTATCTCTCTCTCTCTCTTTCTCCTGTTATTATTTCTTACATTGTCTCCATATCTTTCCACATCCCTTTTTTCCTGCTCACTTGAACAATCTATGGAAGTAGGACAACGTGGGGGGCTGCCGAGTGTGCTGGGCTGGTTTGGCTGTGCATGCAGAAAACACTGCTGGAATGGCCCCCTGGGGAGAGGCTAGCGGTCCAGTAGAGAGGCTTGATAAGAGAGAGACCTAGTCAGCCAGCTCTGCCTGGCGCGGGTCAACCTAACTTTCACAGCACCGGTTCAATGGACCAACCCCTAGCCAAGGTAAAGTCCTGGGGAATTTTTATGAGAGGAAAACAGAAGGAAAAAGAAACAATTACCATTATCGCCGCGGCAACGGCAGCAGCACTCCCTGCCATCCCCCACACCTTAGTATTACATACAGACACATTGAGGCTAATGTTGCACAGGGGCTTGTTGTGATTTTCTCCAGCCACAAAAGGCCATTTTTGTTTGGTGTCTGGAGAACTGCTGTTTCTATCCGAGGGTCTCCATTATTCATAGCTGAGAGGGGCCTCGCTGTGATGGCACATAATAGCACTGAGCCCATGGCAACACCACTCAGTATTTTCTACCATTTCTCTAGCCACTGCCACTACAGCGGAGAGGGAGTCTCTAACATTTCTCTAGCCACTACAGCATAGAGGGGTCTCTACCATTTCTCTATCCACTACAGCATAGAGGGGTCTCTACCATTTCTCTAGCCACTGCCACTACAGCATAGAGGGGTCTCTAACATTTCTCTAGCCACTGCCACTACAGCAGAGAGGGGGTCTCTACCATTTCTCTATCCACTACAGCGGAGAGGGGGTCTCTGACATTTCTCTAGCCACTACAGAAGAAAGGGGGTCTCTAACATTTCTCTAGCCACTACAGCAGAGAGGGGGTCTCTAACATTTCTCTATCCACTACAGCGGAGAGGGAGTCTCTAACATTTCTCTAGCCACTACAGCGGAGAGGGGGTCTCTAACATTTCTCTAGCCACTACAACGGAGAGGGGGTCTCTAACATTTCTCTAGCCACTACAGCATAAGAGGTCTTCTAACCATTCTCTAGCCACTTGCCACTACAGCAGAGAGGGGCTCTACCATTTCTCTAGCCACTGCCACTACAGCAGAGAGGGTCTCTACATCTCTCTAGCCACTACAGCAGTAGAGGGGTCTCTACCATTTCCTAGCACTACAGCATAGGGGGTCTCTACATTCTCTAGCACTGCCACTACAGCAGAGAGGGGTCTCTACCATTTCTCTAGCCACTGCCACTACAGCAGAGAGGGTCTCTACCATTTCTCTAGCCACTACAGCATAGAGGGGTCTCTACCATTTCTCTAGCCACTACAGCAGAGAGGTGTCTCTTACCATTTCTCTATCCACTACAGCGGAGAGGGGGTCTCTCTAACATTTCTCTATCCACTACAGCGGAGAGGGGGTCTCTAACATTTCGCTATCCACTACAGCAGAGAGGGGGTCTCTAACATTCTCTTAGCCACTACAGCAGAGAAGGGGTCTCTAACATTTCTCTATCCACTACAGCAGAGAGGGGTCTCTAACATTTTCTCTATCCACTACAGCAGAGAGGGGGTCTCTAACATTTCTCTATCCACTACAGAAGAAAGGGGGTCTCTAACATTTCTCTAGCCACTACAGCAGACAGGGGGTCTCTAACATTTCTCTATCCCACTACAGCGGAGAGGGGGTCTCTAACATTTCTCTAGCCACTACAGCGAGAGGGGGTCTCTACATTTCTCTATCCACTACAGCGGAGAGGGGGTCTTAACATTTCTCTATCCACTACAGCGAGAGAGGGGTCTGCAACATTTCTCTATCCACTACAGCGGAGAGGGGTCTCTACCATTTCTCCCTCCCACTACAGCGGAAAGGGGTTCTAAGATTTCTCTAGCCACTGCAGCGGAGAGGGGTCTCTACCATTTCTCTATCCACTACAGCGGAGAGGGGGTCTCAACATTTCTCTATCCACTACAGCGAGAGGGGTCTTAACATTTCTCTAGCCACTACAGCAGAGAGGGGGTCTCTAACATTTCTCTAGCCACTACAGCAGAGAGGGGGCTCTAACATTTCTCTAGCCACTACAGCAAAGAGGGGGTCTTCTAACATTTCTCTATCCACTACAGCGGAGAGGTGTCTCTAACATTTCTCTAGCCACTGCCACTGCAGCGGATAGGGGTCTCTACCAATTCTCTATCCACTAAGCGGAGAGGGGGTCTCTAATTCTCTAGCCACTACAGCGGAGAGGGGGTCTCTAACATTCTCTATCCACTACAGCGGAGAGGGGGTCTCTACCATTTCTCTATCCACTACAGCGGAGAGGGGGTCTCTACCATTTCTCTATCCACTACAGCGGAGAGCGGGGTCTCTTACATTTCTCTAGCCACTGCCACTGCAGCGGATAGGGGTCTCTACCATTTCTCTATCCACTACAGCGGAGAGGGGGTCTCTAACATTTCTCTAGCCACTACAGCGGAGAGGGTCTCTAACATTTCTCTATCCACTACAGCGGAGAGGAGGTCTCTACATTTCTCTATCCACTACAGCGGAGAGGGGGTCTCTACCATTTCTCTATCCACTAAAGCGGAGAGGGGTCTCTAACATTTCTCTAGCAACTACAGCGGAGAGGGTCTCTAACATTTCTCTAGCCAACTACAGCGGAGTGGGGGTCTCTAACATTTCTCTATCCACTACAGCGAAAGGGGTCTCTAACATTTCTCTATCCACTACAGCATTGAGGGGTCTCTACCATTTTCTCTAGCCACTACAGCATAGTGGGGTCTCTACCTATTCTCTAGCCACTGCCACTACAGCGGAGGGGGTCTCTAACATTTCTCTAGCCACATGCCACTACAGCGGAGAGGGGTCTCTAACATTTCTCTATCCAATACAGCGGAGAGGGGGTCTCTAACAATTCTCTAGCCACTACAGCGGAGAGGGGGCTAACATTTCTCTATCCACTACAGCGGAGAGGGTGTCTCTAACATTTCTCTAGCCACTGCCACTGCAGCGAGAGGGGGTCTCTACCATTTCTCTATCCACTACAGCGGAGAGGTCTCTAACATTTCTCTATCCTACAGCGGAGAGGGGGTCTCTATCCATCTCTCTACCACTACAGCAGGAGAGGGGGTCTCTAACATTTCTCTATCCACTACAGCGGAGAGGGGGTCTCTACATTTCTCTCCACTACAGCGGAGAGGGGTCCTAACATTTCTCTTGCCACTGCAGCGGAGAAGGGGTCTCTACCATTTCTCCTATCCACTACAGTGGGAGGGGTCTCTAACATTTCTCTATCCACTACAGTGGAGAGGGGTCTCTAACATTTCTCTAGCACTACAGCAGAGAGGGGGTCTCTAACATTTCTCTGGCCACTACAGCATAGAGGGGTCTTTACCATTTCTCTAGCCACTACAGCATAGAGGGGTCTCTACCATTTATCTAGCCACTGCCACTACAGCATAGAGGGGGTCTCTAACATTTCTCTAGCCACTGCCACTACAGCAGAGAGGGGTCTCTACCATTTCTCTATCCACTACAGCGGATAGGGGGTCTCTAACATTTCTCTATCCTCTGCACGGAGAGGTCTCTAACATTTCTCTAGCCACTACAGCAGAGAGGGGGTCTCTAACATTCTCTATCCACTACACAGAGAGGGGGTCTCTAACATTTCTCTATCCTCTACAGCAGAGAGGGGGTCTCTAACATTTCTCTAGCCACTACAGCGGAGAGGGGTCTCTAACATTTCTCTATCCACTACAGCGGAGAGGGGTCTCTAACATTTCTCTAGCCACTGCCACTGCAGCGGAGAGGGTGTCTCTACCATTTCTCTATCCACTACAGCGGAGAGGGGGTCTCTAACATTTCTCTAGCCACTGCCACTGCAGCGGAGGAGGGGTCTCTACCATTTCTCTATCCACTACAGCGAGAGGGGGTCTCTAACATTTCTCTAGCCACTACAGCGAGAGGGGTCTCTACCATTTCTCCCTCCACTACAGCGGAGAGGGGTCTCTAACATTTCTCTAGCCACTGCCACTGCAGCGGAGAGGGGGTCTCTACCATTTCTCTATCCACTACAGCGGAGAGGGGGTCTCTAACATTTCTCTAGCCACTACAGCGGAGGGGGCTCTACCATTTCTCCCTCCACTACAGCGCGAGAGGGGTCTCTACCATTTCTCCCTCCACTACAGCGGAGAGGGGGTCTCTAACATTTCTCTATCCACGTACAGCGGAGAGGGGGTTGTCAGCAGTACAGACAGACAGAGAAGGAAGAAAATTACAAAAGGAGGAAAGGAAGAGAGATGTTTTGATTTGAGGAAACTGACTATGGCATAAGGGGGGAAATGGGGGGGGGGGTACTTGGGTACAGTTACATGCACACAATAATTTTGTGAATAGTCCTATTAATATTTGTTTGATTAAAACATTTACATGCTTTGCAAGAATATCTATTTCCCTAATAATCCTGTTTACACTCAAAACAGGCAATCAAAATAAATGTTCTACCACAGCGACCATGCTATTTTTGGGAAGCCTATTTGATTCTGAGTTCGGACATATAAAGTTGGTATGTGAAAACTATTTGTAAGGTGCATACTTTCCGTTTTTCCAAACTCACTTCGCTCGCGCCTAAGAGGGAGGCTGGCACTACCGGTGCTAGCAGGTGCACAGATCAAATACCCCGCTGGAACGCCGATTAAACTGTTTACATGTCCTAATCATTTGAAAGATTGCTTAGAAAAGTAGATGTTTTAATCGGCGTATGCTTCCTTTGATTTTGACCTTACGCCGATTTAAGATAAGCAGAGTAAAGTGTTTCCATGACTATTGCATAATCTGCCTACTGCCATAATCAGTTTAATATCAAATTATTAGTGTGCTTGTAAATAGGGTTGAACATTTTGGGGAATATTCAGAGGTGGAAACTTTCTGTGGGAATTAACGGGAATATATGGGAATTAACCGAAATATTTGCTAATTAATATTAATACCATTTAAATGTAGATGTTTTTTGCATTGGATATATTTACCAAATCATATCATTTTGACCGGGTCTCTCTTGGAAAAGAGATGTTATATTAATGGAGAACAACCTGTATAAATAACGGTAAAAAAATTAAATAATAATAATATGGAGACAGAAACATAAACATTTTACCTTATCATAAATAGACATTATTGCAAATGATTAAATCCTTCCAATAGAAATTTAAAAAACAATTTAGTTATGAATTTAACTTTAATTAAATGAGTTGACTCTTCACATGGGATGATTTCATTGAACAACAAAAGGGAATATTGAATGATCCCCAATGATCCATCGCATCTCCCAAAAATGTTTTCAACATCTGTAAAATGATAGTCTAGAAACTAAAGCTTTGGTTTCATCCTCTAAGGCTTCTCTCTGGACCTCCTCAATGTCCACCTCTTCAACATCAGACTCTGAGGCCTCATCTTCACTGTCACTTTCCAACCTTGTTGAGGATGGCTCGTTGTCAGGCTCAAAAAGCCGCTAATTTGCCCGGATGGCCACCAATTTTTCAACCCTTGTATTAGTCAGCCTGTTGCGTGCTTTAGACATTTACCAGAAAGTTTCCGACACTTTGCAACCCTACTTGTAAACATACTCATTGACATGAAATGCCATATCTGTGGCAAGGGAGCAAGAAGTCAGCTTGGCACCGTGTCACCCCCTATGCCAGCTGGAATAGCCCTTGTATGGATGGACCACACACATAACAAGGATTGTAGCATGGGGGTTGGGGCTGGAGGTGGGGACGGGAGGGCCCAGACATGTCCTCAAGGACACCCATGTCATAAGGAACTCCTCGTGTGGCGGGATATTAAATAAGACATCTACTGTGAGTGCCGAATGATATCAGTGTCCATGGTAACTAGACTTATTAGGTTGTTTTTGATCTCTTTGTGATGCTAATGAGAGCCGACCTGGGAGAAGGTGTACGTCCCAAATCACACTCTAATCCAGACATAGTGCACTACTTTTGACCAGAGCCCTATGGGTCAAGAGTAGTGCACTATATAGGGAATAGGGTGCCATTTGGGACGCAGTCAAGGAAGTACAATATTCCCATTATAGTAATGTGTGTTATTAATATGGCCTGGTGAAAACTAAGGGGCTTGAGACCCCTAATGTATATATGGCGGCTCATGTGTCTGGAGCAGTTCATTGTCTGGGGTCTGGCGGTTGCCGGTCCGTCTCTCTCTCTGCTGTTTATGTGCAGCCCTGAGTTTTAATAGAGAATGCATTAGAACAAGCCAGCGCATCATTAAAAAAAGCCATTTTGAAGCTTTCCTGTCTGCCATTAAATTTAACAGCTAACCTCTCCCATTACTTTTTATCCTCCTTTTTAAAGGGGTGGAAGAGGAGGAAGGGCCGAAAAATTATAATTGGCTCACCAAGGAGAATGAAGTGATTGAATGGAATTCCTTCCTTTATGAGATAGAAAAAAATAACCCACATACCAAGGGAAAGCTATTCGATTGGCATACCCAGAATGCACTTGGGGTTGTTGTTTTCTTATTTTTCTCTTGGACCTCATGGAGGAATGGAGGTTGCGTAAACTCAGAGTGGCTGGAGAGGAGGCATGTGCACATGATGGTCTGGGCAGTGTGTGTGTGTGTGGTGGAAGTAGAGTCGTCAGCATCAGCAGGCTCCTAGTTTATCAGTAGTGGCCACAGGCCTTCTGGCATGGTTGGAGAGGTGAGGAAGGCTACAGGAGTCCACAGGCTGTTTACTGATCCCCTCCCTCCCTTTAATCTTTCATCAGTAGCTGATCATCTGGACCCTGGCTGGTCAACAGGTAGGCTTTGGCTGCAGTCATTCTGTACCAAGGGGAAGTCCCTCCGTCAACCTCAAATTTTACCCTGTTCAAAATGGCTGAATTTCATTTCAATACCGTGATCATCATAGGGGACAACCAAGGGGACTCAGACACTAATCAGTAAGGCCGAGACAGAGAAAAGAGGTTTGGTTTACTTCTCCTCAACTTGTGACCCCTATGAAGGAAATCCACAAAAATACTTAATTATGTATGTTTTATAGGTGTTCTGGCACAGCTGGCGGGAAAGTGTTTCTGCTCAGATAAAAGGGGGTCTGCATTCCAAATGACTGAACGTTAAAGAATAAATCCATCGGCGCTCAATATACATGAAGCAGAGTGAGAGATATGGAAATGCCAGATGCCCGGGGCAGTAATCTTTTGTCACCACATGAATTACCACAGAAGAAAGAGGAAGTGGCGTCTTCGCCGTAACAATCTCCATATATGTAATGTCGTCAAAGGGGGTGAAATACGAGGGGAGGAAAATTTAAACGCAGCGTAAAAGGAAGGTGACAAAAACACTGAGAGACATCAACAACACAGAGACACATCAACAACACTGAGAGACACAACAATACTGAGACACATCAACAACACTGAGACACATTAACAACACTGGGAGACACACATCAACAACACTGAGACACATTAACAACACTGAGACACATCAACAACACTGAGAGACACACATCAACAACACTGAGACACATCAACAACACTGAGACACATTAACAACACTGGGAGACACACATCAACAACACTGAGACACATTAACAACACGGGGGAGAACACATCAACAACACTGACAGACACAACAACACTGAGACACATCAACAACACTGAGACACATTAAACACACTGGGAGAGACACATCAACAACACTGACAGACACAACAACACTGAGACACAATCAACAACACTGAGACACATTAACAACACTGGGAGAGACACATCAACAACACTGACAGACACAACAACACTGAGACACACATCAACAACACTGAGACACATTAACAACACTGGGAGACACACATCAACAACACTGACAGACACAACAACACTGAGACACATCAACAACACTGAGACAACATTAACCAACACTGGGAGACACACATCAACAACACTGGACAGGACACAACAACACTGAGACACACATCAACAACACTGAGAGAGACACATCAACAACACTGAGAGACACATCAACAACCTTGAGAGACACACAACAACACTGACACAACACTGAGAGACACATCAACAACACCCCTTCACTTTTTCAAAATTTTACAGCATTATTCTAAAATGGATTAAACTTTTTTCCCCCTCATCAATCTACACACAATAACGAGAGAGCAAAAACAGTTTTTATTTTTTTATTTTGCAAATGTATTAAAAATACAAAAATGTAATATCACATTTACACGAGTATTCAGACCCTTTACTCAGTACTTTGTTGAAGCACCTTTGGCAGCGATTACAGCCTTGAGTCTTCTTGGGTATGACGCTACAAGCTTGACACACCTGTATTTGGGGAGTTCCTCCCATTCTTTTCTGCAGATCCTCTCAAGCTCTATCAGGTTGGATTGGGAGCTATTATCAGGTCTGTCCAGACCTTAGATCGGATTCACGTCCGGGCTCTGGCTGGGCCACTCAAGGACATTCAGACGTGTCCAGAATCTACTCCTGCATTGTCTTCGCTGTGTGCTTAGGGTCATTGTCCTGTTGGAAGGTGAACCAACACCCCAGTCTGAGGTCCTGAGCACTCTGGAGCAGGTTTTCATCAAGGATCTCTCTGTACTTTGCTCCGTTCATCTTTCCCTCAATCCTGATTAGTCTCCCAGTCACTGCCGCTTGTTTCTCATGGTCTGATAGTCCTTAAGTTGCCTTTAGGCAAACTCCAATCGGCTGTCATGTGCCTTTTACTGAGGAGTGGCTTCCGTCTGACCACTCTACCATAAATGCCTGATTGGTGGAGTGCTGCAGAGATGGTTGCCTTCTGGAAGGTTCTCCCATCTCCACAGAGTAACTCTGGAGCTCTGTCAGAGTGATCATTGGGTTCTTGGTCACCTCCCTGACCAAGGCCTTGCTCCCCCGATTGCTCAGTTTGGCCAGGTGGCCAGCTTTAGGAAGAGTTTTGGTGGTTCCAAACTTCTTCCATTTAAGAATGATGGAGGCCACTGTGTTCTTGGGGACCTTCAAAGCTGAAAAATGTTTTGGTACACTTCCCCAGATCTGTGCCTCGACACAATCCTGTCTCGGAGCTCTACAGACAATTCCTTCAACCTCATGGCTTGGTTTTTACTCTGACATGCATTGTCAACTGTGGGACCTTATATAGACCGGTGTGTGCCTTTGCAAATCATGTCCAATAAATTGAATTTACCACAGGTGGTTTCCAATCAATTTGTAGAAACATCTCAAGGATGATCAATGGAAACATGGTGCACCTGAGCTCAATTTAAAGTATCATAGGAAAGAGTCTAAATACTCGTGTAAATAAGTTATTTCAGTTTTTATTGTTAAAAAATGTGCAAACATTTCTAAAAACCTGTTCTCGCTTTGTCATTATGAGGTATTGTGTGTCGATTGATGGTGACATTTCTTTCATTTAATCCATTTTAGAATAAGGCTGTAATGTAACAAAATGTGGAAAAATTCAGAATGCACTTTAAATGAGGAGGATAGAAGCCTTCAATCTGTCAGGAAGTGTGAGAGAGGGTTAAAAGCAGAGATGAACACATTGTATCAGTGGAGAGATGCGCCTCTCTCTCTCTCTCTGTCTCTCTCATTCTCTCTCTCTTTCTCGCTCTCCTCACCTCCTCTCACCAGCTGCAGTGATAAATGTCTCTTTGTATTCTGGACAGAAAACTGCAGGGTTACAATGTACTTGTCAGAAGACAGCTGATTTTCTCTCCCTTAAACAGAGTCCAGTATATGCTTAATCTTTCCCTTTGGTGGAGGCATGAGATAAAAGAAACACCTATTGCCAAGGACTGTAATGCCCAGAAAATCTCCCCCCATTCCTTGCGTGTGTGTGTGTGTATGTGTGTGTGCATGCATCCATGCGTGCTTGCATCTGGTTTGTGTATGCTTGTCTGTTTTACGATGTGTGTGTGTGTGTGTATGCTTGTGTAAGCATATTATGTGCTTGCCTGTAGCATGCATGTCTGTGAGTGGCTGTAGTACTGTAAAGTGTTCCTAAATGGGAGTCTGCAGTGTAGCTAATGGAGTTGATTAGAGCTGGCTCATTGCAAGGTAACTCCTAGAGGGAGCGCATACAGGCTCGTCTGATAGCCAAGGATCCCTGTAATACGAGGCCCAGCTTTGCTTTGGCAGCCCACACACACACAAGCACATATACACACACACACACACACACAAAGCCTCTCCCAACGCTATCTGGCCTGCTCGGTTATTGCAACACACACAGCTCCCACTAGTAGAGTTGTACATCGGCATCATCAATATACATACAAAGCATGTTCCCTCAGGAAAAGTCTAAGATTAAGATTACATAGGGTGTCCAATCAAAAACTCATCTTTTGGCCAATGGGTAAAATAATATGTAAATTGTGTAGATACTCCGCTATGAAAACCAAAGGTCAAAACCTCATGTCTCTATCATAATCCGTTCAAATGTTATTGGTGTTTTTACCCTTGTAAAATGGCCAGAATTATGGTGACTAAATCAATGGAGGCCAGAGAAGAAAATGTGTCATAAATCAGGACCGTAGCATTGTGTCAGCTAGGCTGGATGTTGAGTGACAATAAAGGCTAACTGAGAGGCACACTGTTTAACTCAACATATTTGATTTTCAAAGTCTTTTACATTTTATTCAGTTTGTGTCATGTTAGTCTTTTTGCGACCCGCGGAAACAACTTTGCAGATGACCACCACAGCATGTGAAATCCTAAAGAAAGCTGAACCCCTCTGTCAACAGAGCTCTGTGATTTTTATGGGATGTATTAGGTTTGCGAAATGAGACTTTAAAAAAAAATGTATGCTAATGATATATATGTTAGAGAAAGACCCCACTGAACGTTCAGAAAATGAAGAATCCTATTTTTCTTGGGAAACTGTATTTTATAACAACTGAAATGTCATCACCAAAGTGCGTTTTCATTCACTCTGTACAGACACCATAGATTACATGGTATTTCAATCAGGCCAATATATAATCACACCATTACCAATGTGTTTTGATTAATGATCCAGCACACAAGCAAAGCTTCCAGTAGTGGTTGAGACCTAGATCTGGAATTGAATGAGCAGAGGTGGTTGGATCATCTCCACTGGGCTCGGCCCCTGGTTCCAGCCTATGGGCCCCTGGCCGTTATTTAGTATGTGATTAGGATACAGAGAGGGATGACTGAGAGATGGCTACAGATCTCTACCCCCTGAGCCTTGTTACCGGTGAGGGGTGTGTTGGAATGGAGATGGGGCTGTGCCAAACCCAAAGGAGGACTCTGGAGGTACTAGGAGGATGGGAGTAAGGGGGAGAGGGGGAGTGGGGACTACTTAGTGCTTCCACAGACTTCCACAGCCCATAAACACCAAATCAATCAGAACCACAATAGCCTGGCAGACTGGAGACGGCTAGCACGAGGCCCGGGCTGGGCTACTCATATTTCAGTCTGTTTTCTCTCTCCTCCACCCACAGTCCCCTCCTCTCTAGCTTTATCGCTCTACCCCGCTCTCTTTCATTAACCTTTAAACACACACACACTCATTTGCTCGATACAGCACACAGATGCAGACACACAGATACACACACACACATGCATGCACATGAACACAATCTCCAGACACACAACCTCCAGACACAATCTCTCTCTACCTTTCTCTTTCACACACACACGTGCATACACAGACACACACAAACACACAGATTTGAAATTCAGGTGCTGGAATACTACTCTCTCCACTCCCTGTCAACTCCAGGCACATGACATGTCCTTAATCGCTCCCCCTCTGTTCAGTACCTGATCCCTGATCCCCCTGTACTGTTCTGCCGCCCAGCTCAGGCCTCCTCCATTGACTACTCGCTACGTGTTCGACAAACAATTGTGATTCCACGTGGTTTGTGAGGAGATTATTAACACACCTAGCCTAGCATGCCTAGTAATTACAGCGGGGACATGAATAAGCAATGCAAAGAAGTATCCAATAGCCCTATTTTCTGTCTGTCTCTCTCTCTCTCTCTCTCTCTCTCTCTCTCTCTCTCTCTCTCTCTCTCTCTCTCAAATGAATACCAGGGATTGTGTGGAAAATGAGCTGTCAGTGGAGGAGATACATCAGGCTCATTGGAGGAGCCCTAGGAAATAATGAAGCGCTCCTCCGTTTCTCCCTGATACCTTCAATATGCTCCTATCCATGACAAGTGCATGTGAGATAAGCAGTCGTCCCTCTCGAGCTGATTAAATACTTTGGGTGTATTGTGGAAGGCTGGAACGTTAAGGGAATGTTAGGCGAAGGTTCAGGGGACATTGATACAACGTTAGAGCGATGTCTTGTGAGTCACAGGATGGAGAGGAGGGAAGGCGGGAGATATATTTTGTGTGTGTGCGTGGTGCAAAGCGAGCAGCAGCCATGTTAGGGGTAGAGAGAGAGGAGAGGAGAGGGCCTCAAGCCTGAGTGGAAGACACGCATTTGACCCTCTTCTCATGCTCTCACGGCACGCCTCTTATATCTCACGCGTTGAAAAGTACTGTGTTTATTTTTCTAGTTAGTCCACTGTATAGTCAGGGTATTAACTTTTCAACTGTGCTCCAAATCTTTTTGAAATCAGAGCATCTGCCCCTGCAATTTAACATCCCGAGCTGAACCTCTATCATTGTCCTGTCTTGCCACAGCACTGTGAATCGCGGCACACTTCCTGGAAGCATATGATTGGTCTAGTTCTGTAAGTATTCAAGGGGACTGGATACATGTTTTATAGAAACTCCCCTCAAGATTAGAGTGGAGCTGAATGGAGAGAGAACTTTCTCCGCTGAGTGTGTAAAACTGTAAAAAGAGCAGCATGCTAGTTGCTGTTACTCCCTATTGTAGAAGGCAGCCTTTTGACAGCATGTACTAAAGTCGATTTAATCCACACTTGCATGTGTACGTTATTATTCTAGAGCGGGGACAATAAATATAAACATTATTTGGTTAGGGTGTAGGGGCAGATTTCTGTAATCTTGTCTACAGGAGATTTGATTACTTATTTACTTTATTTACTCTGATCAGTGGAACAATTATCATTCTTAACAATGGGCAAAAATAAATGTAATTACTGTGCTTGTCAACAAGAACACTACTGTTATTCCCCACAATTATTTTTCCACTTCTTCCCAATTTGTCCAGTGTAATTACATATTTGAAATCTGATATGGCTAATTGTGTCTTTTAAAATGAATTATATGAGGCTATGTATTATTGCAGCCATTCATGGACAGTTTTTAATATGTCATACCAATAAGCATTGGATATTAAATGCTCCAGGAATCAAATATAATTTTAGACATTTTAGTATTATGCACATGCTAGGCAGAGATGGTCGGGGGACTCACAACTCAAACACGTCATATTTTGTCTATGTAGAGTAAAATTATGGCAAGAATCTTCAACTAGTAGGCATAAACCACCTGAATATTGATATTCATTAGATTTTTCTTGAAGGTTGGGGGATTTTGATTAATTAGTTGTTATAACAACAACATTTTCAAACACCTAGAAGTTCAGGGGAGGCCAACCCTCTTGGAGAGCAAGCAGGATTTTCTTCCAGCCCTTTTTTAATGAGAAAATATTTGTGTTCTTAACTTGAAAGCAGTCTATGGACAAGGAGACTGTAACCTATGATTTGGTTGTCACGCCCTGACCTTAGAGAGCCGTTTTATTTCTCTATTTGGTTAGGTCAGGGTGTGATGTGGGGTGGGCATATTTCTGTGTTTGGCCGAGTGTGGTTCCCAATCAGAGGCAGCTGTCTATCATTGTGTCTGATTGGGAATCATACTTAGGCAGCCTGTTTTGTCACCTTAGTTGTGGGATGTTGACTTTGTTAGTGGCCTGTATAGCCCTAGTAAGCTTCACATTCGTTTCTTTGGTGTTTATTGTTTTGTTGGCGACATTCTTAATAAAGAAAAATGTACGCTGACCACGCTGCACCTTGGTCCGGTCATTTCCCTGACAACGTTCGTGACATTGGTTATCCACTGCCATCAACCATCAATATTACAATTGTACTTAAAATGTCATCCTCAAAAAAAATTCTAAGTAACAAAGTTGGCGTATTTTGAGTGTTAATTTAATGTTAAAAGCATCCTGAATACACCTGACCTGTGGTTTTTATTACTTTATTACCCTGTTCATACACCTAAGCCATGTCAAAATATGTAGAATTGCAGGAAATTAGCTTTAAAAAAGTAACATTTTCCATCTAGGGGTTGTGCCAGGGTGCAATGAAATTCATATAGCAGATCCACTACGAGCTTTTTTCAAATGATGGCAGCCTTGGTAGAATGAGTTTTTATACTCGGTTTGTCTAATATGCTGCCTACCAGTCTACTCATTGTCAACATTTCATCTTCAGTCGTTCAAACAGGTTCTATATTTGACTAGACAATTCTACATCATTCTACACAGAAGATGACATGGACTGTTGCCGGGCAGAAACAACTAAAAGTCTTTGGAGTTTGATGTTTAATTCAATCAAATGTTAATATTTATTTGAGCAGCTGTCGAG
>NC_036846.1:15367155-15376265 GCF_002910315.2 Salvelinus sp. IW2-2015 | reverse complement strand
CATCACTCTCTCTCTCTCCTCCATCACTATCTCTCTCTCTCTCTCTCTCTCTCTCACTCTCTTTCTCTCTCTCTCTCTCTCTCAAATTCAAATTTAAATTCAAATTCAAGCTGCTTTATTGGCATGAAAAACATTGTGTCAATATTGCCAAAGCAACAATGTATACAATATAACATTGTAATAAAATTATAAACAATAACAAATAATAATATAAAATGGCAGTAAATAATAATACAAAATTAATACAAAAATAATAACAATAAAATGGTAACAGTCAATAGTCGAATGTAATGTAATAAATATAAAATATATAAATGGAAATAAACTATAACTAACTTATAACTACATAATGGTCATCTTCACATTACATCAGTACTACAACTACTATCATCATTCACTACTACCACACCACCATCACTAAACTGCTATCATTACCATTACCACCCATACCACTACTATTTGGAATGATAAACAACATAATAATAGTAATAACAATAACAGTAATAATAAGTAAGTTACCTTACTATGCAGATGTTATTATTCAGTGTCCCTCAGGCTATGGCAGGCAAATACATTTGGCTGCAAGAGGAGCCATTGCTCCTTCGCCCATGAGTATTTTTAGTTTTTCCTCTGGGTTTAATAAGTTAAAAATTTGGAATAAATGTAGTCATTTCTGTGAATAATGAATCTCTTGGTGAGGAATATTTATCACAGTAAAGGAGAAAGTTGCATCTCTGTTTCTACCTCCCCTGTCAGGCAGTGACCACATACACGCTCCTCTTTGGGTAGCCATGTCTTTTATGTCTGCCGGTTTCTATTGCCAATCGGTGGTCACTCAGGCTGTACTTGGTAAGGATCTGTCTCTGCTTCGTATCTCTGACAGAGTAGAGATAATCAGCCAATTCATATTCTCTGTTTAGGGTCAGATAGCAATTTAGTCGGCTTTGGGATTTGTTTCGTTTTTCCAATGTTGTTATATATGAGTCCTATGATTGGTTCATGATTTTGTTTATTGGAATTCTTTCTTTTGAAGCAGTGCTGGTGTCAGCTTGGTTGGTTAGGTCCAACACCAGCTGACTGAGAGGGCTTGTTTCTGGGCTCAGCTCTTGGGTTTGAAGTGCTTTAAATTGCAGACTCGAATTTGACTTAATTTAGATGTAGCCAAAATTTTAATGATCTTTTTTTGTATTTTCATTATTACTGGAAACCGGCCAATTCTGCCCTACATGCATTAGTTGGTGTATTTCTCTGGACTTGTAGGATTTCCGACAGATTCTGCATGTAGGGCTTCAATTGGATGTTGTCCCACATTTTAAAGTCCAGTTTATTGAGTGGCCCCCAAACCTCACTTCCGTAAAGAGCTATTGGTAGGATTACACTGTAAATGTTTTCGTCCAAATTCTAATTGGGATGTTGATTTTGAATAATTTCATTTTTATTGCATACAATGCTCTGCTGACTTTTTCTTTGAGTGCATTCACTGCCGTATTAAAGTTTCCCGATGCAGATATGATCAGACCAAGGTAGGTGTAATTTTTGTGTGTTCAATTATGGTGTTTGTTCAGGGTGAATTTATATTTGTGTTTATTTTTGGAAAATCATGATTTTAGTTTTTGGAAATTTACTGCCAGGGCCCAATTATGGCAATATTGCTCAGAATATTAATGTTCTGTTGAAGACCTTCTTTGGTTGGTGATAGAAGTACCAAGTCATCAGCATATAGCAGGTATTTCACCTCTCTCTCTCTCTCTCTCTCTCTCTCTCTCTCTCTCTCTCTCCTCTCTCTCTCTCTCTCTCTCTCTCTCCTCTCTCTCTTCTCTCTGTCTCTCTCTCTCTCTCTCCTCTCTCTCTCTCTCTCGTCTCTCTCTCTCTTCTCTCTCTCTCATCACTCTCTCTCTCTCTCTCTCTCCTCTCCCTCCATCACTCTCTCTCTCTCTCCTCCATCACTCTCTCTCTCTCCTCCATCACCCCCTCTCTCTCCTCCATCACTCTCTCTCTCTCTCTCCTCCATCACTCTCTCTCTCCTCCATCACTCTCTCTCTCTCCATCCTACATCACTCTCTCCTCTCCTCCATCACTCTCTCTCTCTCCATCACTCCTCCATCACCTCTCTCTCTCTCTCCTCACTTCTCATCTCTCTCTCCTCTCTCTCTCTCTCCAGGAGGAGAGAGTAAAAGAATGATGGAGGAGAGAGAGAGAGAGAGAGAGTGTGATGGAGGAGAGAGAGAGAGTGTGATGGAGGAGAGAGAGAGAGAGAGAGATGGAGAGAGAGGGAGGAAAAAACATTGCTACCTCTCAGAGATCATTTTCTCTACTCCCTTTTTATTTTCCCTCTTCAAGACTGCTTACTAGACTTTAAACTCCTCTCCCTCCCTCCCTCTCTCTCTCCCTCTCTCCCTCTCTCTCTCAGGTTGTCAGCACAAACCCTGCTCCTGTTGATGTCCTGATTCTGACACCTATCAGCATTTTCATTAGCAGATCAGAGGAGTACAGACACAGACATAGTTCAGTAAAGTATCTTCTCTGCATTGTGTATTTTTTTTAAATGCAAACCCCAGTTGTCCCACTTGTGCCTCAGTCCCTCAAGTCGATTAGTGTCAACTTATTTAGCTAGCTTGCTAATAGGATGATATGACCCTGTCTGAGGTGAAAGAGCGAGAGAGATGGAGAGACAAGGAGAAGGGGGAAGGATGAGTGGGGCAAAGTAGAGAGGAATCTGTGCCCCATGGAGGGGCTTCATTCCTGGGCTTTTGTTTAGAGAACACACCCATGGGGCATGGATGGGAATGATGAATGGGAAAGCCCTTCAGGGGTGAACGATATGGAATATGTGAGGAAAGAGAGAGACTAGTGTCCTGTGGCCGCTAATTTAGCCGACTTGTGCCCCTCTGGTGCCAAAGCCAGGGAAAAATAGCTTTTCTGACCCATACTTTGCTCCCTACAGTCATAATCCCAAAACCAAAGACCCCTGGCTAACTAAAACCCTCAAAATTGTCAACAGGAAAAATACATGAAAGGCAACAAAAAAAGACAGAGCATGTAAAAGTCGAGTTTCCACGCATTGATAACTTCTATGCTTAACTAGAGAATCAGAGAATCTC
Source organism: Salvelinus sp. IW2-2015 (assembly GCF_002910315.2). NCBI lineage: Eukaryota > Metazoa > Chordata > Actinopteri > Salmoniformes > Salmonidae > Salvelinus > Salvelinus sp. IW2-2015. Next base: position 15,373,164 of record NC_036846.1, on the reverse strand, counting down.
CAGTCCTTAAAAAAACCCGTGGCTCATCCGTGTCTGCAAGGGATTAAGTAAGCGCTTCGATAATCAAAGGATGGGGGGGGGGGGGGGGGCTGTTTGCCTGTTCTCCTGTGAGACACTAATGGTCCTCCAGAGCAAAAGTTAGCATGTGTTACATTTGACTTTCACTGTCAAAGCCCTCTCTACTGACTCATACCGTAGTACAGCTACTGCTGGATGCCAGAGACACAACACGTTATGCAGTATCACAAATCAAGCCCAGGAGGATAAATAGAAATGCAGGAAATGGACAAACAAGCCGGTAATAGAGTGCAGAAAGGAAGCCTGTAACAGAGGAAGCCTGTGTATGGTGTGAGAGAAACCCAGAGCCTCACAGAGAGATCTCTATATTGGGGGATTCCCACACTGGGACTTATAAGACAAGGGGTAGGGGGTTGTGTGTGTGTGTGTGTCTGTGTGTGGTGTGTGTGTGGCTTGTGTGTGCTGTGTGAGTGTGTGTGTGTGTGTGTGTGTGTGTGTGTGTGTGTGTGTGTGTGTGTGTGTGTGTGTGTGTGTGCGTCCCTCTTTGTACAGAGGTAACGGTACGTCCCACTGTGCAAACGCCACCTTTCCATGGCACCTGTGAGACTGGTAAACATTTGCACTGTAAGCCTAGGGAACGCACAGGAGGGGATTTACTGCACTCCACTTATCCCCTTTCATTACTTCCTGTGTGCGTTTTTCTTCCGAACACAAGAAAACATCACAATAAAAACACAAAAGGCAAGGCTTTTGTATGCAGAGCCTGTGTTTGGGTCCTTTGGGGCAATTGCAGTGTGTTTTGCTGTAGTATGAGAAAGAGAGGCAAACTGCAGATCTGAGGTATTTCCATCCAAACACATCTAAATGACGTGGTGTTTTACAAACCTGACTATTTGTTTTGCTCGCACACATTTCCCTTCGGGCTACTGCATGGTCAGTGTTTGTTTACTTTCTGTCAATTGAGATGGATGTGTCTGAGCGTACCGTGGTTTCACTTCACTCGGAACCATTGTGGCTCTCACATCTTATTCCCTATATAGTGCACTACTTTTGACCATTGCTTTGTTAACATATGTTTGGAGAGAGAGAGAGCGCTTTATTATGATAGGACCTTGTCTGAGGGGTAGAGGAAGATAATGTGGCTGTGTTGATTCTGTCGAGCTTAGCCCCGGCCCCGTCATACACTTTAACTGTGTAATTAGACCGCTGAGATGGTAATGGTAGTACAATTCCATTTGGCTATGTCGTTACGTTAGTGCATGTGTAAGGGTCTTTCGGTCAATTCATTTAATAATTATGAACAGGCCCTCATTACTGACGAGCCCTTATGCAGCTTTACTGCCACAGTCTCCCTTTAAAGACAATGAGAAGACAGGCATTGTCGCATCCCAAATGGCACCCTATTTCCTACATACTGCACTACTTTTGTCCAGGGCCCATAGGCCCACTATATAGGGGTTAGAGTGCCATTTGGGATGCAAGCTTAGAGGAAGAATTAAGCCATTTTGTTCAGTGCTTCTCACGGCTTCTTTTTCAACTGAGGGAGAAAATGGCCTGTAGCAAGACCATATTATAACTAGATCTAGAGAAGAAGAAGAAGAAGAGCCCAATAACAATAGAGACGAGGATCCAATTCCAAACAGATATTTTGTACTTATCTATTCTATCTATGGTCAAAGCAAGTAGTGTCCGCCTGCCAGGCAGTGTGAAATAGCCTCCGTCATTCTGTTTACCAGTTTACTTACATTCTACATTCCAGGAGTGTGCATCCATCTCACTGAAACAGATACAATCACCACGAGTGTTAATGAAAAAAGAGCTGGATGTGACAAAAGCTCTCTCACTCTCTTTCTTTCTCTGCCTCTATCCCTCTCTCTCTCTATATTTCTCTCTCTCTATCCCTTTTACTCTGTCTCTCTTTCTCCACATAATATTCTTCATGTACATATTTTTTAATTGTCTCCAATAATGAGTTCCCAATACCTGTCAGTATTCAATAATGAGTTCCCTAGACCTGTCAGTATGTATCTTTTGGAGGCGCTGGCATTTTTGCGGAGAGGCTTGTGAAATAATGACGTCCAGCTAACCAATAGGTGTCGAACTCACTAATCATTGTTCATTACTGGTTGACACTGCAGAGGTAGCAGTCCAACTGCAGCTAGCCTCCTCATGCAGGTAACATGCAGATACAGTACACACACACACACACACACACACACACACACACACACACCACACCACACCACACCACACCACAACACACACACACACACACACACACACACACACACACACACACACACACACACACACACACACACACACACACACACACACACACACACACACACACACACACACACACACACACACACACACACACACACACACACAAAACACGTGCAGCATGCCAACTCATTCACACGCAAGCACGCATGCACACACTCATACAGACTCACACACACTCCCTGCACTGGCACTGATGAGCCCTGCCCAACCAACAAGTACCATGCTGGACTTCAACACGAGCCACTAAGCCAGATCCACTTCAATCCACATGCCTTAAACAGCAGCATCCCCTACAGATGAAAACACAAGTGGAAGAGACTAAACTTCTCTATTGCCCTCCTATCACAAATTCATGCAACCTATCTCCCCTACCCAGAATGTTTTGGGGTGAAAGGCTGGCAAATTATCCCAGTAGAACAGCTGTGCGTGAGGCCACGTGATCCTGAGCTAACTACTTCCTAATTGGCTCTGCAGCCCATTCCCCACTATTGAGAAGGTTCTCTGTGGGGAAAAGGAAGCAGGGAAAAAAAGCTGACTCCCTCATAAATAACCTCCGTACACATTTTTTCATTCACTTATTGGGCTCTCTTTCTGGAGCGAGGCTGAGACAAGTGAGGAGCGAGCATGAAAAAGGAAGACTGAAAATGTGCAAGTGTAGCCAGAGATGGCGGTGGTTTGAGAAAATGGAGGGGAAATCAGGAAGACGGGGCGGTTGCTAAGTGCCTACATTTGGACACCATCACACTTCGGCTAGAATTTAATTTCACCATACATGTCCTATATTAATGTTTTCCTCCATAGCAGAAGCCAATGACCAAGTATTTAGGTTAACTCTACAAATTCAAAGATAGACTGAAGTGAAGCATCCTGGGTAGTATGCGGATATAGTTTTCCCTATTGACCAATGGAGTTGTTTGATTGTTTCAAGTTGCTAAGATGAAAGGCCTCGTCATAGAGACTGGACAAAGCATGGCACATCTAGCTTCCTGTCTCCTCAGAAAATAAAATAATTGTTAATTAGAGTAGGAGGCAAGCCAGCTGCTGTTCGTTTAAGCAATAAGGCACGAGGGGGTGTGGTATATGGCCAATGTACCACGGCTAAGGGCTGTTCTTAAGTGCGACGCAACGTGGGGTGCCTGGATACAGCCCTTAGCCGTAGTATATTGGTCATATACCACAAGCCCCAGAGGTGCCATATTGCTATTATAAACTGGTTACCAACGTAATTAGAGCAGTAAAAAGAAACGTTTTGTCATACCTGTGGTCTACAGTCTGATATACCATGGCAGTCAGCCAATCAGCATTCAGGGCTCGAACCACCCAGTTTAAAATTTCAGTTCACACACTGACGCCCCTGCTCTGTGCTCCCTCAAGTCTGAGCACCTGTGTTTCCTCTGAGCTGGGTAAACACCCCCAGGTGCATACAGTACTAGCGCAGAGGTCTGTGCCAGTTTCTACCCACCTACTGCTCTCGCTCTCTCATTCTCCATCCTTTTGTGTTCTCTCTCTCTCTCTATCTCGGTCTATAGGCCTATCTTTCATTCACTCTCAATTAAATTAAATAGAATTACATTTCTTCACAGGTCCGTGCCAGTTCTCACTACCTTTCTCTCACACACACACCCTCTCTTTCAATTCAATTTCAATTTAAGGGCTTTATTGGCATGGGGAACATATGTTTACATTGCCGAAGCAAGTGAAATAGATAATAAACAAAAGTGAAATAAACAATAAAACATTTACAGTAAACATTACACTCACAAAAGTTTCAAAAGAGTAAAGACATTTCAAATGTCGTTATGTCTATATACAGTGGTGTAATGAAGTGCAAATATAGGTTGTATTTACAATGGTGTTTGTTCTTCACTGGTTGTCCTTTTCTTGTGGCAACAGGTTACACATCTTGCTGCTGTGATTGCACACTGTGGTATTTCACCCAATAGATATGGGAGTTTATCAAAATTGGATTTGTTTTCGAATTCTTTGTGGGTCTGTGTAACCTGAGAGAAACGTGTCTCTAATATGGTCATAGATTTGGCAGGAGGTTAGGAAGTGCAGCTCAGATTACACCTCATTTTGTGGGCAGTGTGCACATAGCCTGTCTTCACTTGAGAGCCAGGTCTGCCTATGGCAGACTTTCTCAATAGCATGGCAGTATTCACTGAGTCTGTACATAGTCAAAGCTTTTCTTAAGTTTGAGCCAGTCACAGTGGTCAGGTATTCTGCCACTGTGTACTCACTGTTTAGGGCCAAATAGCATTCTAGTTTGCTCTGTTTTTTTGGGTAAATTCTTTCCAATGTGTCAAGTAATTATCTTTTTGTTTTCTCATGATTTGGTTGTGTCTAATTGTGTTGCTGTCCTGGGACTCTGTGAGGTCTGTTTGTTTTTGTGGACAGAGCGCAAGGACCAACTTGCTTAGGGGGCACTTCTCCAGGTTAATGTATCTGTAGGTGATGACTTTGTTATGGAAGTTTTGGGAATCTCTTCCTTTTAGGTAGTCTTTAATAGTTGATTCTAAGATTTGTATTTGATCATGTATATGTTTTTGCTGTTCTTTGTTATAGAGCCAAAAAGATTGGAGAAGTAGTTAATCCATACATCTTCGTTTTGGATAGATAACTCTTCCTGTTGTTGTTTGTTTAGAGTTTTCCAATTTCCCAAGAAGTGGTTAGATTCTATGGATTCTTCAATTACATTGAGTTGATTTCGACGTGCTGTTCCTTCTTTTTCCGTAGAGTATTTCTGTATAGTTTTAGGAATTCACCATAGTGAAGACGTAGGCTCTGTCTTTCTGGGTCTCTATGTTTTTGGTTTGATAGGTTTATCAATTTCTTTCTTAGGTTTTTGCATTCTTCATCAAACCATTTCTCTCTCTTTTTTCCCCCTCCATGTCCCTCCCTCTCACACTCAGTCCCTTTCTCGCTCTCCCTCTACCCCTCCATCTCCATGTCCCTCTCTCTCACGCTCAGTCCCTTTCTCATTCTCCCTCGACCTCCCTCCACCTCCCTCCCTCTCATGCTCAGTCCCTTTCTCGCTCTCCCTCTACCTCTCCATCTCCCTCCCTCTCACGCTCTGTCCCTTTCTCGCTCTCCTCTACCCCTCCATCTCCATGTCCCTCTCTCTCACGCTCAGTCCCTTTCTCATTCTCCTCAACCCCTCCACCTCCTCCCTCTCACGCTCAGTCCCTTTCTCGCTCTCCCTCTACCCCTCCATCTCCATGTCCCTCTCTCTCACGTTCAGTCCCTTTCTCATTCTCCCTCAACCCCTCCACCTCCCTCCCTCTCACGCTCAGTCCCTTTCTCGCTCTCCCTCTACCCTCCATCTCCCTCCCTCTCACGCTCTGTCCCTTTCTCGCTCTCCCTCTACCCTCCATCTCCCTCCCTCTCACGCTCAGTCCCTTTCTCGCTCTCCTCTACCTCTCCATCTCCCTCCTCTCACGCTCTGTCCCTTTCTCGCTCTCCCTCTCATCCCTCCATCTCCCTCCCTCTCACGCTCAGTCCCTTTCTCGCTCTCCCTCTACCTCTCCATCTCCCTCCCTCTCACGCTCTGTCCCTTTCTCGCTCCTCCTCTACCCCTCCAACTCCCTCCTTCTCACACTCATTCCCTCTCACCCCCCCCCCTTTCTCTATGACACTTCTTCACATAAGCTCCCCATCTCCACCACTCTAGAACCATGGAACCAGGAACCACTAAACTGACTA
>NC_036846.1:15351983-15365765 GCF_002910315.2 Salvelinus sp. IW2-2015 | reverse complement strand
AAACTTTGAAGCATGATCACTGCCGTTAATTCTTATTCTTATGCACACACACACACACACACACACACACACACACACACACACACACACACACACACACACACACACACACACACACAGGTCTCTCAGGCTTAAGTAGGAGTGGGCATAATGTACCGCTTAAAGGTGCTCTGGGTGGCAGTGTAAACCGTAACACACAGTTACCAAGTAACTGATAGGAATTCTTATTCTAACACTAACGGATGAATGATGAGTAACATACACAGCTTTCCACACACCTTTTCTCCTACCTTGGTCAGGCAGCTGGCAGACGTTGGGGGGCACGGTCATATTGAGCACATCGTTGACAGCCGTGTCTATGTAGTGGCCTCTCTGGACGTCGTGCTCACTGTCCGTCTGGTCGCTCTCCTCGTGCCCGCTGTCCTTCAGACTATTGCCCTCCAGGTCCTTGAATGTCGATGTGCTACAGAGGGAAGGAGGGAGGGAGAGGAGGAGAGAATGTTGATTTCCTGTCACATCAACTTCAATCAGAAGCTCTCTCCTTTCTCCTTCAGCACCTCTCCCCCTCCATCTCTCTCTCTCTTTGTAGATCTATTTTTTTGCTCTTTCTTTCTTTGCTTTATTACATTTTTCTCAATCTTTTCCCTTTTTCACTCTTTCCTCCTTGACTGCTAAATGAACGCGTCTCTCTGCATCCTTCACTCTCACACAGCTCTCGAGGCACTGGAAACGTTGACACAAGGAGAGAGATGATAGGCATCTTCAGGAGGACTCCTCTTAACTCTGGCCTCAGCTGTATAAAGGACACAACTTCACAGCCTTCCACATTGTATTAGTGTAGGGAACAGAACCTTGCTAGTCCTGCAGTAATCGGAGTGTGGTGATTGTGATGCTGGTGGTGGAGGCACAGATAAACTCTGTTGGGTTTTTTGGGATTAAGAGGCAATTTTTTTTACTCGGCTGATAGCGGAGCAGAGAGGCTGCAGGCTGTTTCTAAAAGGGACAGCGTGGGTGCCGATGACTTCAAGGGCATCGCTAGTGTGAACCGTTGTGACTTTAAAGACCCACTCTGGATATTAACGGACATTTTTATCATTTAAATTGATGAGAATATTATGTACCCATTGATTCATTAAGAATATCACTTGTAAATGAGAGAAGAGAAGAAAAGAGAAGGAAAGAGAATGAAAGAGAAGGCCCATCCCTCAGCTTTATAGCAAACCAAGTGTCATAGCTGCCGTTGTGTTGTTTTTCAAAAAAAGGAGTGGGCCTTTAAAATGGGATGCAATCAATCACTCTCTACTGTTCAATCAAAGGGGTATAGAAAATGCTATGCGCACATACAGTATGTGCACAGATTGCATCTGTCTTGTTTGGGGCTTACAGCCAATAGAGGCAGGGGAGAAAGGCCATCAGCAGCTGTATAGTACATGCATGAATTCCATTCATTTGATTGCCACCCCATTGGAACAAATTGTGCTATGCAAACAAGGCTGGTATTGAGGGAGGGGGTGAATGTATACATGTACATCAATATGTAGCAGAGTGAGAGAGGAAAGAGAAGAGAAGGAAAGAGAAGAGAAGGAAAGAGAAGAGAAGAGAAGGAAAGAGAACAGAAGGAAAGAGAAGAGAAGGAAAGAGAAGAGAAGGAAAGAGAACAGAAGGAAAGAGAAGAGAAGGAAAGAGAACAGAAGGAAAGAGAAGAGAAGGAAAGAGAACAGAAGTAAATAGAAGAGAAGGAAAGATAGGAGAAGGAAAGAGAAGATAAGGAAATAGAAGAGAACAGAAGAGAGGGAAGGAACGAGAAGAGAAGTAAATAGAAGAGAAGGAAAGAGAAGAGAAGGAAAGAAAAGAGAAGAGAAGAGAGAAACTAAATAGTAGCAGCAGCAGTTCCTATCTTTCCTGTGAGAAGCCTGCCTGGGAAAGGGAGAGAGAGAGGGAGTGCAGTGGTGGTAATGATGGCTCTACATCTCTCTGATGTTATCAGTGTTATGGCATCTGTCCCAGACCACAGGCCCACATGCTCCTAGGGGGGATAGCTTTGTAGTGTGCTGCAGAGGCCCCGCTCAGGCGCTTTGTTTACATAAACACAGGGAATCTCAAATGGGGATGGGCTCAAACAAAGGGAGGTTGGAATGTTCCATAGCTGCAGGTAAAAAGGGGGAATTATAGTCCTGGCCGCAACCCCKCCCCCCCCCCCSKKRCSCRGCAGGCCGTTATTAGGGTTGTCTACACTACACCCCTCAGAACCAATAACTCCCCTAATATCCTGCTTCAGGTGGACTCAGGAATGCACTATTACTAATACCTCACAAAGACAACAATTGTGCTCAGCTCAATGTTCTCAAAGTGGCAGACAAATTAACTTCATTATTGGTACTTTCGTAACAGCATTGAGCTGATGTATTTTTATACACTGAGATCCAACTGTGCTGCGAACCTCTTGCAATATTGAAATCACTTTCCCGGCAAAAATGTTATTTGATTTCTTTAATCTTATTTATCGTGATGTGTAAGTTGTTTTAAGAGCCGCGATTTAGCAGGAGTTTTTTATAATTGCTTAATGTGCAAGATGGATACTTGTTTTTAATGGGAATGGGTAGAATTATTCATGATGTGAAGATAGAGAGTCATAAAGGTGACCTAACAGAACAGGGAGGGAACATTTTAGAGTTTAATTCCAAATTATATTCTTGATTCTGTCAATTTGTATCAAATACACAGAACAAACACTGATTTTAACAACATGCGCACTCATGCATTTGCAGCCAATACCATCAGACAATTATGGATCACAATGATTGATAGTGAAAATAATAAAATTGTCTAATCGAGAAGTACCTTTTGATAAGGTGTGCTCGGCTGTTTACGTAGCTGGAGTCGATATAGTTCTCCGTCTATAACAGAAGATTGGGGGAGGAGGGGGAAGAGGAGAAAGAGGGGGAAGAGGGGGAGGAGAGAAAAAACACAGAAGAGATGCATTTAATTACGTAGGGAACCAAATAATGTTACACCGGTAATTGCCTTTCAATATACATTTTATTTTACACAAAGGGCTGCTGAGCGAGCCTCTGCTTTCAAAGGCAGAAACCATTCTCTTTCAAAGCACACCCAGGGAGACAGGGAGAGAGAAAGGCAAACTAGGAGCTGAGAGAGCTGAGGAAAGTGCTGCAGTGAGCAGGGCCTCTCCTCCCTCCCAACCTCCTTCCATCCTCTCCCTCCCTCCGTCAGACCACAGTCTTCAAAATGGGATCATTAGGGAGGACAGTGCATCACGCAGAGAGATAGAGCGAGAGAGAGGAGGAAGAGAAGTTTCCCTTTTTTCTCCTCTCTAGATCTCTCTCTTTCTCCTCAACCACTTTTGAGCAGATTGGAATCTATAAATATTAAATAAATAAAAGTGTGGAAAGAAGAAATTAAGAGCGTACCAGGGGGAATCTTAACTTTCAGCAATAGCAGATGAAAATCCAGCACGGAAGAATCTGCATATGATGGATCTCTGACCCACATAGTTCCAAGGCATCATGCGTTTAACTTTTTAACTTCACACATATTTATAGAAAGAGGTTGAGGGAGAGGGGAGCTCTGACAGCGGAGAGAGAGGACGTTGAGGCATCCCCTTGTGTCTGGTGAGAATCTACTCAGTAAAAGGAATCCAGCATTCAACATAAAAATAAAATCCCCCAACATTTATAGAAGACTGTTGTAGTGAGTTAGAGAGGAGAGTACTGACAGGGGAGAGAGGGGACATTGAACAGGTAGTCTGTTGTGCTTGGCCAACATCCACTCACATCCAGATAACATGTCAAGAGGGTATCAAAGACACTCTCAAAGGACATCCCCAGGCGGCCCATAAAAAACTCCATGATCTGACCCTTTCAACAGACTTTGATAATATGCAGTTGTTTTCCTGTGGGAAGAGGGAGAAATTCCTCTCCTGGACTCATTACATCCCAGATAAAGGGATAGACAGACCGAGTCAATGGCTCCCATCCGGTGAGGAAGTGTTACTTCTCAAACATCCTGAAAAAAGAGTCACCCCTAGATGAACGAGGTTAATGCAGGCGGTGGAGCGAACTCACTGATTATCAAATGAGGGACACTTCTTGCCGGCTCGGCACTGCTGTTCGGGGGAGCGGAGAGCCGTGTGCAACGGTGAGGCAGCAACGCAGGGTGACCAAACAGATTTGGATTAAAAATGGCACTTGAGTTTTGCTTTCACCTTGTTAGACGGTGAAACCTAATCCCCACCCTCTCCAGTTGAACCTGTGTAGGTTGAGGCAGAAACCACAATGCAGAAGAGAGAGAGGCTTTTGATGGTCTTTATTGAGAAATCCTGACTGACTTAAAAACACCCCATAAAACATGCCCCCACCCTTCATTAAAAAGGGAGGGGGGGGGGAGGGGGGGGGGGGGGGGGGGGTAGTGTTACCTGTGGGAAATAGCACCCTGTGACCCAAAATGTTTTTTTATTTAACTAGGCAATTCAGTTAAAAACAAATTCTTATTTACAATGACGGCCTAGGAACAATGGGTTAACTGTTCAGGGGCAGAACGACAGATGTTTACCTTGTCATCTCGGGGATTCGATCTAGCAACCTTTCGGTTACTGGCCTACGCCCCAAAATAGCACCCTGTGACCCCGTTGTGGTCTTTGAAACAATGGAACAGCTTGTTAATGCTAGGTAAATGCATGTGTCTGTGTTTGTTTTACTCTTTAGTAACCCTGGAATTTTCTACCTGAGCTTCAAATACAAACACAATGCAAGCATTATCATAAATATCATAAAGGTATCAGCGCTAGCACTGTTCTTAGAGGAACTCCCATGCTTTAACAAAGTACCTTATTTTAGTTCACAGAAGTGTAAAGTAAGTAAGTAAGTAGCCTTGTCTTGTGCGAGTCGGAACAGCTCATAGGCCAGGAGCCTATCTCCTGTTTCTGTAGCGTGAGTCAGCTTGATGTACAAGTAAAACCCCTGGACAGGACACTAGTCTATCATAGGGCCTTACCCCCAATCTATCTCCTTGATGCTGAATGCCAAGCAGAGACACATCAGGTCCCATTTTTATAGTCTTTGGTATGACTCATTCAGGGATTGAACTCGCAACCTTACAATCTCAGGGCAGAGGCCACTAATTGCAGACCGCAAATTAGGGGGATTTTCTGATATAGGCATTTCTTAATATCACATTACATCCATTGATGCTCACCATTTGTCCGTGGATGTTTCTTTCACGTAGGGCACAACAGTTGTAGACAACTGTAGCATTGTAGCTAAGCCTAACCCTAACTTTTTGCCTAACCTTAACCTCATTCTCCTAACATGCCACGCTAATTCACCTAACCTGACCCGTTAAATATCATAACCTGCCAAATTTTTTATTCTAACCTGCTATGTAACCGAATCATCTGTGTCGAGAAACAATCAGTCTCATAACACCTGAACTAGCCCGTGGCAGGTATCAATGAGTGTTTCCTGATATCAGGAATTAGGAAGTTGGTGGCATCTTAATTGGGGAGAACAGGCTCATAGTAATGACTGGAGTGTAAACGCAAACCACAATTTAGGGTGTTTCTTTATGTGGGTGTTGGGTTCCAGGTAAAACCCTTTCCACAGAGGGTTCTACATGGAACCCAAAGGGTTGTACCTGGAAACAAAAAGGGTTCAACCTGGAACCAAATAGGGTTATTCTACAGGGACAGCTGAAGAACACTTTTGGAACCATTTTTTCGAAGAATGTACAACAGGTCTATTTCAACTATATTCTTATAGGGTCCAGATGTAAAAATGGTTATTTAAACAACTATTAAAAGCTTAGGTCATTTTAAAATGATCTGAAAACTAAGCATCTCAATAAATAACACAAAGATATGTAAAATCATGTACTGACAAATTCCAGTCTGAAGTTATGCTTTGAAATAATTTCCCTCGGTCAATAGGTGTTTTTTGTCCCACTCCCTCCTAACGAGTCCTTGTGTGTCAGAGATGGAGACAGAAGGCCCGTGTTTCTGAGAGTCGTAGCTTTCAGAAATGGGGTCATAATATTTAGCTTAAACCATTCAAATTCTAGCGCCACATTTATATGAAGAAAAAATTATCAACATGCCACATAGGCGCTAGAAACCTTGAGGAACCACACTATAGACAACCAAAATAGTGCTCCTCGTTTTGGAACTGAAATTTGGATTTTGGCAGGGATTTTTTTGCAGACTTTTATTCATTTTCATAATTCAACCACCAGTCTAAATTAGTAAACGGGTCGGTTCTGGCCCGCAGGCCGCCAGTTGAATAGCTCTGGTGTACTACAATGGTTAATTGTACACCAATGTAAGTCACAGTTGTTATTGTGGGTTAAATGTTTTTCCACCGCCTCTGTCTAGTAGACTAGGCCAAAATACCTTCAATCACAGGCCAAATGAGGCCATTGTTTGTCGTCTCACCTCCACGCTGGCTAATTACCTCTGCAGCGAGATAATATTGTAATTAGCGAAGACGGCAGGGCAGGCGGCCTCCTGATTGAGATTTGAGAGATGACGATGCATCTGGACGCACTGAAGGTTAGCGGTTAGCTACGGCGGGCCGCTTTTTCCCCTCCGTCTAATTAAACTTTAACTCATTGTTATCAAGGAGATAATTAGTAAAAAGCCATTTTAATTAACATTTTATTAGCTGCCCTTAATTCAGAGCGCACCATGGCGTGTTTGCTCGACAAGCAGTGGATAGAGAACAAAACTCCTTTGTTCCTGTCCGGCTTGACTCCATTAATATCAAACGTAATTGGGTGTCTGCAATTATTTTCACTAGTCTTACCGAGGTTGGACGTGTATGCACTGTATGTAGATATATAAATATATATCGTATCATGTGTTCTTTTGGTGTAGCGTGCCACCTGCGCTCCACTTCGGTCCCAGTGAGCACTCATTAAAATGTCTTGATCTCCATCTAGCCCGGGCATTCAGTGAGCACTCATTAAAATGTCTTGATCTCCATCTAGCCCGGGCATTCAGTGAAGCCATCATTAAAATGTCTGATCTCCATCTAGCCCGGGCATACAGTGAACCTATTAAATGTCTATCTTCCATCTAGCCCGGGCATTCAGTTGAGCACTCATTAAAATGTATTGATCTCCATCTAGCCCGGGCATTCAGTGAGCACTCATTAAAATGTCTTGATCTCCATCTAGCCCGGGAATTCAGTGAGCACTCATTAAAATGTCTTGATCTCCATCTAGCCCGGGCATTCAGTGAGAAGCTAATGTATATGGTGGGAGTAACAAGGGGAAAACTTTATGAAAGAGATACACATTTCCTGATGAATCTTACTCTGGATCGAGCCCTGTAATTGGTTTGGAATAGCAAGCACGGCATTGAATGTAGTCCAGAGAGGGGTGGTGGAGTGTAGTCCCGAGAGGGGTGGTGGAGGGTTGTCCCTAGAGGAGCGGCGGAGGGTAGTCCTGAGAGGAGTGGTGGAGGGATGGATGATACTTAGGCTCTATGGTGGTTTAGTTATCTACACACTGGGCTACGTCATAAAGACTGCATTTCCCAAAATGCACTGCTCAGTGTTCACCACAACTCATGTCATCGTAACCCCTTAAAAGAGTTGTATTCCATTTTTTTATTGTTATTATTATTTGTATGGGACAATATACACATGTTTGTGAGAAAGATAATTTTAAAAATACAATTTTATTGAGTAAATATATTTATTGGTTTCTTTTCATTTTGATAAAAGAAAATGCAATGAATTTAAGGTTATTTGTTGACATAAATATAGAAATGTCCTGATTTTAAGGTTGTCATTATATTTGGGATGGGGTCAAATTAAAATAATAAATGTGGTCCCCAGAAATGAGTTATTCTAGGTCTTCTGCCCTCAAAATGACTTGATCTGTCATTCAACTGTACACTAGAACAGCTTACATGGACCCGTGCTCCCCCAAGGGACTCTATTCATCAGACAAATCGGTGGCAATAAAGTGAGTGCATCCCCACTGGCACAGACGTCAGTTCAATGTCTATTTTTTATTTACATTTGGTTGAGTTGTCAACTAATATGAATTCAACATGAAATCAATAAAATATTTATTGAGGTTAAAAGTTAGGTGAAAAAATTATGAAATTCCTTTTCTTTGATTACTTTTTGCAAATGCAATCAGTTTCCCACATTGATTCAATATCACCACATGGAATTTTGTTGAAATGACGTGGAAAAAACGTTGATTCAGTGGGTTTCCTCTATTATCACATAGGCAAACACAAAACAGAAACGTGCACAACCTTGCCTAGAGCATTGACAAGGAGGCACTCTGGAGAGGCTCGTTCTGAGGGTGAATACGGACAGATACATTAGCAGGGTGGCTTCCTGTAAAGAAATGTACCGTCCGCCCCCGTCCACCTCTATCTACTGTAGATGATCGCCTTTCAAAAGCCAGAGGAGGACATGTCAATATTTCTCGCTCTGAGGTTGAGTTTCAGGCCGATGGAGGATGAGGAGAGGCCCGCTTAACTACCGCGAGGCCACCGCAAATGGTACTTAATCAGGTTGGATAATGTGTTGTTGTGATCTGAGTGGCCCCAGTTTGACGACCGGAGTTACTCTATCCCCGTAATTATTGTTCTGTTTCGTCTGGAGAAGAGGAGGACAGGAGGTTTACAGCGTTTTGGGGAGTTAAACAAAAGCGGGCCATTTTTCTGTTGCCGTGTGACTGATAGGTGGTGTCATAGTGAAAGGGGGGATGGAGGGAGGGAATGAGGGAGGAGGGAGATAGGGGACACTTTACCCCCAATGAGTCTTTTCTATCTCCTAGCCCTCTAGCTCCAGCCCTAAGGCCTCCACATTTCCCCTCTCTTCCTCCCTCGATTCCTCCCGTGAAGGGGGCACTAGTGGGATCCTCCTCTGTCGCGCTCTTACTCCCGCAGCAGAGAGAGGAAAAGCAATCTCCCCGCTTAGTGGCTGCCGTGAGATTTGATTTGTCTTCCTTCCCAGTGTGACAATTGGTTCCGTAGTACGGATGCAAGTGTATTCATTGTATATGGGGATGAAGGGGGCACTGAGAGAGAAAGAGAGAGTGGAGAGACCGAGAGAGAGAGAGGAGAGAGAGAGAGAGAGAGAGAGAGAGAGAGAGAGAAGAGAGAGGAGAAAGAGAGAGAGAGAAGAGAGAGAGAGGAGAGGAGAGAGAAGAGAGAGAGAGAAGAGAGAGAGAGAGAGAGACGAGAAAGAGTGATGATGGAAAGTGAGTGAGTGAGTGAGTTGAGTGAGTGAGTGAGTGAGTGAGAGTGAGTGAGCTGAGAAGAGAGAGAGAGAGAAAGAGAGAGAAGAGAGAGAGAGAAGAGAGAGAGAGAGAGGAAGAGAGAGAGAAGAGAGAAGAGAGAGAGAGAGAGAGAGAGAGAGAGAGAGAGAGAGAGCTAGAAAGGACGGGTTGGAGCAGACATAAACACCAGGCCAGTCAGAAGTGTCAGGAAAATAGAAATGAAGATAACATATAGAAATCTTGTCACACCACCGCGCTCAGCAATTTATGTTTTTTTATATTTTTTTTTATCACTGCCGAGTCCCGATACATCAACCAATGCAATTAGCATTTACACAAGGAGGGATGCTAAAAAAACTGTGACTAATGAGTAGCACCACACTTTCGCCGCAAATTATAATTTATTTGTGCCGTGTCCTTGTTTTCGGCGCTGTAGATAAAATGGCCATTAGTTTGCCATTTAATTCCTTTCAGAAGAGCGAAACACTTAACTCAAATGACTAAAACCTTGCTGGGACTTGGTTGCAATGGGGAGTGATGTGAGTGGTGGTAAAATAAAAACGTCGTCAGTGAGGTCTGGAAAGAGGAGCTCCATGTCCTGTCATCGGATGCAGGCCTCTCATCCTGTCAAGTTGCTTGTGCAGACACAACTCGCCGAGGCTGTATAACTTAAGTGAGTCACAACAGCCCTTGCTACACCATTCCTTCTACACACATCTATACAATAGAAAATAGTCCACAACATCATCAATGGTAGAAAAAAAACATGAACTTCCTCAATTAAAACGGATTGATGCGTTCCATCAGGCTTATTTTCACGCCTGAGTTTGGTCCTTCACACTCTCGGTCTGCAGTCTCAGTGTTGACTCATCTTATAGCAGGCTTACTCATAGGGTTCCCTTGAGTCCAGGGAGGGACATTTTGTTATATCCTCTTCCGTAGGAAGGGGACAGCTAGTAGGGATAGGAGAGAGAGGGGTGTTTGTGTGGTGTGTGTGTGGGTGTGGGTGTGTGTGTGTGTGTGTGTGTGTTGTGTGTGTGTGTGTGTGTGTGTGTGGTGTGTGTGTGTGTGTTGTGGGTGTGTGTGTGTGTGTGTGTGTGTGTGTGTGTGTGTGTGTGTAGCCTCTCATCCTACACTCTGCTCTTGCACATTCTGATCGTGAAAAGAAATACTCACCCTTAAGCCTCTCACACTCTCTCTGTCACGCAAGTCTCTCTCTCTCTTCCCCTTTCCAAAAAACGCTGCTCTGACAAACTCTGATTTGCATGCCTGTTTTGCCGCCCCCGCCACCACTGCTACTGCTGACGCCACAACAGACCTGCTACTGTAGAACCCCTAACCAGCTCAGATTTGCTCTGTGTGGCACTACCCATGACAACACACCAGACCACCATAGCACCTGGTAGGAGTGGGAGTTATGCAGCGTTTACCAACGAGAGAGGGTGGAAACGCTCATCTAGACTGTATGGGTTGCTAATATCCCGCCTTTACCACACACACACACAAACACACACACACTTATAGAATTTCCTATTAATGCTGTACCATTTTCTAGGCTATAGATTTCCCTCTTCCGTCAGAGAAGCCCAGCCCCCTCAGGGAGGCTCAACCAGTAAACAGGGGGGAACGAGCGCCTGAGGCACCACACCCATGGAACTAGTGGATGAGACTACACATTCTCTTTCTGAAGTCTGCCATATGATGAATACAAGGGTTAGAGTTGTTACCATTTAATGTCAACCAGCAAACTCAAATTACGGCCGATCTATGGTGACAAGAGGGCACGTCTGACGAATAGCCTGCCACGTCCTCGACATAATTTCACTTCATCACCTGTCAATTCAGCCCCCAAACTCAAATTGCCCCAATTGGGAATCAATCTTATTATGAAAGTGAGCGAGGAGGGAATGTAGTAATGGCTTTCTGAAAGCTGAGCTAAGAAATGCAGTTCTTTCCCAGTTCTTTGTGTCAGCAGGCACTGTGGTAGTGCTACTATGTTCACACAGAGAGACTGTGTCGCAAAAAGGTACTATATTCCCTATATAGTGCACTACTTTTGACCATGGCCCATAGGGCTCTAGTCATAAGTAATTCACTATGTAGGGAAATAGGGTGCCATTTGGGGCACAACCACAGAAAAGCATTGGCAGACTAAGAGTGAATCAAACACAGGACTGACCTTGACCACATGTGTTGTGGTGTCGTCGGCATTGTTTTGACCCAACTATACAACCGGTCTACCAAGGGAGGAAACACAATGAAACAGATATGTCAACACAATACTCCTACTTCCTGCTTCAAGTCTTTCTCTATTTCAGATCTTTCTCTCTGCCTTCCTGTGTGAAACGGAACAAATATTTGCCCATTTTGTTTGAAAACAATCGCCAACTGTTCATTCTAATAAATTGAGGAAAAGAAAAGATGAAGGTGTGTGGATATTATTATTATTTTTCCCCTGCCTTGGCATCTGTGGTTACAGAGAGAGAGAGAGAGAGAGAGAGAGAGAGAGAGAGAGAGAGAGAGAGAGAGAGAGAGAGAAGGCTTGCCTTTGTGTTTTGATCCTGTAATAGTGTAAAAGCCTCAATAGCCAGCCCAGGCTATAACATCCCAGTCAGACCTGTATGAGCTTGGTCTCCTTTGGCTCCATTTGTGTGCAAGTGAGTGGAGATGTGATTAATTATACATACATTAATAGCAAAAGTATGAATAATTCACGAGGTCGTCAAACGTCAAAGCTACTTTCCCTCCCTTTCAGCGTGATGAAAAGATTTTTAATAATAGACCCCCGTCCAGAAGTCTGTTGCTGCATTCCAGAGGACGGGGCTGAGAGGGTTTGTTTTAGCCTGATCTTGTTGTTGTCTTACTAGAGAGAAGCATTGTTCTAGCCCACCGCACCCAGTCAGAGAGAGTCGGAGAGTGGAATAGCACCTGTGTTGTGCTTTGTCCGTGTATCTGCCTTTGTGGTAAAATGCAAATGACACGAAGACAATGTATCCACTGAGTAGCAGGTTACCAGTGTAACATCACGTTCAGTAGAGTCACGCCATTGACATAGAGAGAAGGGAGGATGGGGAACCGTGGTTACATTTGAGACTTGTGTGTGTCAAGTGTGTTAAGACAATAAGTGTGTGTGCGTGTTTGTGTGTGCGGTTGGGTGTGTGTGTGTATGTTTGTGTGTCAGCGTGTGCCTTTTTTAAAGCTATCTATTATGCCCGTCTGTCTTGAGCGAAATCCTGAAGGAATGCGTCGAGATTAAGATTTGGGGTTTTACATACTAAAAAGGGGAGAAAAAACTTGGCTATCGCGTACTAGCTTTTTCAAAGGGAGGAATCAGCTTACTTTTCTCTTAAGCCTGTGGAACCTAATCAAACTCAAATAGAGGGAACTTCCCCTGATGGAGTCCCAGGGGATTTCCCTTCATTTGGAAGTCAGGACAGAAAAAATAAGGAAAAATCCAAATAAAATCACACTCTCATCCCAAAACCTGTCATCTGAGACAGGTGGACAGGTACATCGGAATTCCCTGAACAGGCCCTGGAATTCCAGAAATACCTGGAATTAGATGAATGGTGGAAGTTGGAACATTTAATCGGAATGTGTAATCCACGCAGATTTACCAAATTTCCTGTTCTTCCGGCGATAGGTATAAAACTGGTGTTGCTACCAGCCATTTTAGCTTTCCAAGTGAAATAACCTAGCGAGGATTTCGAAGGACTTCTTCTCAATTGTGGCCTCTATCTGTTCACCAATGTAACAGGGGAGAGGGGAGACTAATTTAATGTACTCATAATTCTCACCGCTTTTAGTGAATGTTCCTTCCCTTTCACTAAACCCAAATCTCAAATAGGAGCAACACTGCAGCATCTCGCCCACATTCTTAGCTAATAATCCTACATACTTAAGAGTGGCACTGGTAGTAGGCTGAACTTTAATGAGTAGGCTGTGCTCCTTTACACTCAAATACAAATATACAGTATAGTAGGATATATTGTAGGATACAGTATCACTGAGTACAGTATATAAATATGATTCACAGTACAAAGCTGTCGAATGACCCAAACCTTGAATTGTTGTACATAATTAAATTATTGAATAAACATTTTCCTATGACATAACATTTGACGTCTCCGCGTCCTAGCGGGTGTACAGAGAGCTATCAATCCAGGACAGGGCACTTTGTTGTGACCACATGACACAACCTGATATGGTACCTCAAGGGGCTATGTTTTCCCAAAAAATATCAGATGTACCTCAAGGGGCTATGTTTTCCCCCAACATATCTGATGTACCTCAAGGGGCTATGTTTTCCCCCAATATATCTGATGTACCTCAGGTGGCTATGTTTTCCCCCAATATATCTGATGTACCTCAAGGGGCTATGCTTTCCCCCAACATATCTGATGTACCTCAGGTGGCTATGTTTTCCCCCAATATATCTGATGTACCTCAAGGGGCTATGTTTTCCCCCAACATATCTGATGTACCTCAAGGGGCTATGTTTTCCCCCAACATATCTGATGTACCTCA
>NC_036846.1:15345465-15348703 GCF_002910315.2 Salvelinus sp. IW2-2015 | reverse complement strand
ACACACACACACACACACACACACACACACACACACACACACAGTACCTGTATACACTGGTTGTGCAGCACCACTACTGATGCACTTTCCTGTCTCACAAATGAGAGCCTCTATCTTGCTATGTTCTCACATCACCCCCTTTGTTATGAAGCCCCTAAATAAGATCTGGTGCAACCAATTACCTACATAATTAGTTAACTAAAGCCCACCTGTGTGCAAGTGTCTCATGATCTGTAACATGATCTCATACACCTGTTCTGAAAGGCCCCAGAGTCTGCAACACCACTAGCAAGGGGCATCACCAAGCCAGTGGCACCATGAATATCAAGGAGCTCTCCAAACAGGTCAGGGACAAAGTTGTGGAGAAGTACAGATCAGGGTTGGGTTATAAAAACATATCAGAAACCTTGAACATCCCACAGAGCACCATTAAATCCATTATTTAAAACAAGAAAATAATATGGCACCACAACAAACCTGCCAAGAGAGGGCCGCCCACCAAAACTCATGGACCAGGCAAGGAGGGCATTAATCAGAGAGGCAACAAAGAGACCAAAGATAACCCTGAAGGAGCTGCAAAGCTCCACAGCAGAGATTGGAGTATCTCCATAGGACCACTTTAAGCCATACACTCCACAGAGCTGGGCTTTACGGAAGAGTGGCCAGAAAAAAGCCATTGCTTAAAGAAAAAAATAAGCAAACTTGTTTGGTGTTTGCCAAATTTCATGTGGGAGACTCCCCAAACATACTGCAGAAGGTACTCTGGTCAGATGAGACTAAAATTTAGCTTTTTGGCCATCAAGGAAAATGTCTGGCGCAAACCCAACACCTCTCATCACCCCGAGAACACCATCCCCACAGTGAAGCATGGTGGTGGCAGCATCATGCTGTGGGGATGTTTTTCATCGGCAGGAACTGGGAAACTGGTCAGAATTGAAGGAATGATGGATGCTGCTAAATACAGGGAAATTCTTGAGGGAAACTTGTTTCAGTGTTCCAGAGATTTGAGACTGGGACAGAGGTTCACCTTCCAGCAGGACAATGACCTTAAGCATACTGCTAAAGGAACACTCGAGTGGTTTAAGGGGAAAGATTTAAATATCTTGGAATGGCGTAGTCAAAGCCCAGACCTCAATCCAATTGAGAATCTGTGGTATGACTTAAAGATTGCTGTACACCAGCGGAACCCATCCAACTTGAAGGAGCTGGATCAGTTTGTCATTGAAAAATTGCCAAAAATCCCAGTGGCTAGATTATAGAGACATACCCTAAGAGACTTGCAGCTGTAATTGCTGCAAAAGGTGGCTCTACAAAGTATTGACTTTATGGGGGTGAATAGTTATGCGCGCTCAAGTTTTCATTTTTTTGTCTTATTTCTTGTTTGTTTCACAATAACAATTATTTTGCATCTTCAAATTGGTAGGCATGTTGTGTAAATCAAATGATACAACCTCCCCCCAAATCTATTTTAATTCCAGTTTGTAAGGCAACAAAATAGGAAAAATGCCAAGGGGGGTGAATACCTTCGCAAGCCACTGTAGGTTTAGGTGACTGGTGGATATGATCGGGTTAGTTGAATGGTGGATATGATAGGATTAGTTGAATGGTGGATATGATAGGATTAGTTTTTAAATGGTGATACGAAGGATTAGTTGAATGGTGGCTATGATAGGATTGTTGAATGATGGATATGGTAGGATTAGTGGAATGGTGGATATGATCGGATTAGTTGAATGGTGGATATGGATGGAATCGGTGTATGATTATTAGTTGAAATGGTGATATGTATAGGATTAGTGTTGTGGTGGATAGTATAGATTAGTTGAATGGATGGAGGTATAGTAGGATTTAGTGAATGAGTGGATATGGATAGGATTAGTTGAAATGGTGGATATGGATTGTGATTATTTGTTCGTGTTACGTTGGGGATATGAATGATGGTTTATGTGAGTGGTGGATATGATAGGATTAGTTGAACGGTGATATGAAATTGGTTATAGGTGACGGGGGATATGACAGGTTTAGGTGAATGGTGGATGATATGAGGTTTGATGGTGAATGGTGGGAATATGATAGGGTTAAGTGACTGGGGGATATGATAGGTTAAGGTGAATGGAGGAATGATACGGTTTAGGTGAATGGTGGATATGATTAAGGTTGGTGAATGGTGGATATGATAGGGTTAGGTTTAATGGTGGATATGAATCAGGGCTTAGGTGAATGGTGGAATATAATAGGGTTAGAGTGAATGGTGGATATGATATACGGTTAGGTTGATGGGGATATGAGTAAGGTTAGGTGATGGTGGATATGATAGGCTTAGGTTAATGGTGTATAATGATAGGGTTTAGTGAATATGATAGGGTTATGCTGATGGTGGATTTGAAGGTTTAGGTAAATGGTGGATATGATCGGTTAGTGAAGGTTGATATTCATAAGGTTAAGGTGAATGGGGATATGATAGGCTTAGTTAATGGTGGAGTATAGATAGGTTTAGGTGTAATGATGGGTGGTGTGATATGGGGATAGGTAGGATGTTTAGGTGAATGTGTTGAGATAGGGAATGGGGATATGAAGGGTTAGGTGAAGGGTGGATGATGATAAGGTTAGGGTGAATGGTGGATATGATAGGTTAAGGTGAATGGTGGATATGCTATGATGGATTAGGTGAATGGGGGATATGATAGGGTTAGGTGAATGGGGATATGATAGTTTGGTTAATTTTGGATATTGATGACTGGTTAGGTGATGGTTGGATATGATACGGTTAGATGAATGGTGGATATGAATAGGGTTAGGTGAATGGTGGATAGATAGGGTTCGGTAAGTGGTGGATATGATAGGGTAGGGTAAAGGTGGACATGAGGAAGTACTAGGTGTGATGGTGATGTAGTTGGATGGTGGATATGATAGGGTTGTGTAATGGTGGGATATGATAGGGTTACGGTGAATGGTGAGTATGATAGGGTTAGGTGAATGGTGGATATGATAGGGTGTTTAATGGTATATGATGTTGGTAATATGGCTATGATAGGGTTAGTGGTGATGGTGGATTATGATAGGGTTCGGTGTAATTGGTGGATATGATAGGGTTAGTGTGCCAGATGTGGATTATATAGGGTTAGGTGAATGGTGGAAATGATAAGGGTTAGGTGAATGGTGGATATGATAGGAGTTAGGTGAATGGTGGCTATGATAGGTTTATGGTTAATGGTGGATATGAAGGTTACGGGTGAAT
>NC_036846.1:15336691-15345440 GCF_002910315.2 Salvelinus sp. IW2-2015 | reverse complement strand
TCACCCCCTTTTTATGGAGGGCCGTCCTAAATAAGATCTGGTGCAACCAATTACCTACATAATTAGTTAACTAAAGGCCACCTGTGTGCAAGTGTCTCATGATCTTAACATGATCTCAAACACCTTTCTGAAAGGCCCAGAGTCTGCAACACACTAGCAAGGGCATCACCAAGCCAGTGCACCAATGAATATCAAGAGCTCTCACAACATCAGGACAAAGTTGGTGAGAAGTACAGGATCAAGGGTGGGATTATAAAAACATATGCAGAAACCTTGAACATCCACAGAGCACCCATTTAAAATCCATGATTTAAAACAAGAAAATAATATGCACCACAACAAACACTGCAAGAGAGGGCCGCCCACCAAAAACTCATGGACCAGCAGAGAGGCATTTAATGCAGGAGAACAAAGAGACCCAAAGAATAACCCTGAAGGAGCTGCCAAAGCTCACAGCAGAATTGGAGATAATCTCCATAGGACCACTTTAAGCCAACACTCCACAGAGCTGGGGCTTTACGGAAGAGTGCCAGAAAAAAGCCTGCTAAAGAAAAAATAAAAGCAAACTTGTTGGTGTTTGCCAAATTTCATGTGGGAGACTCCAAAAACCCCATACTTGCCCGAAGGTACTCTGTCAGATGAGACTAAAATTAGTTTTGGCCATCAAGGAAAATGTCGGCGCAAACCCACACCTCTTCATCACCTCCGAGAACACCATCCCCACAAGTGAAGCAGGCTGTCTGGTGGGCAGCACATGCTGTGGGGATGTTTCTTCATCGGCAGGAATGGGGAAACTGGTCAGAATTGAAGGATGATGGGATGCTGCTAAATACAGGGAAATCTTGAGGAAACTTGTGTTCAGTGTTCCAGATGATGTGAGACTGGGACAGAGGTCACCTTCAGCAGGACAATGACCTAAGGCAAATCTGCTAAAGAACACTCGAGTGTTTTAAGGGGAAAGATTAAATATCATTGGAATGGCGTAGTCAAAAGCCCAGACCTCAATCCAATTGAGAAATCTGTGTATGACTTAAAGATGCTGTACAACCAGCGAACCCATCCCAACTTGAGAGGCTGGGATCAGTTTGTCATTGAAAAAATTGCCAAAAAATCCCAGTGGCTAGTTATAGAGGACAGTACCCTAAGAGACTTGCAGCTGTAATTGCTGCATAAAGGTGGCTCTACAAAGTATTGACTTTATGGGGTGAATATTATGCGCGCGTCAGAGTTTCATTTTTTTGTCTTGATTTCTTGTTTGTTTCACAATAACAATTATTTTGCATCTTCAATTAATGGTAGGCATGTTGTGTTAAAATCAAATGATACAACCTCCCCCAAATCCTATTTTTAATTCCAGTTTGTAGGCAACCGAAAATTAGGAAAAATGCCAAGGGGGGTGAAGACCTTCGCAAGCCAACTGTAGGTTTAGGGACTGGTGGATATGATCGGTTAGTTGAATGGTGGATATATAGGATTTAGTTGAATGGTGATAGAGGGTGGATAGGATTAGTTTAAATGGTGATAGAAGGATTAGTGAATGGTGGAGCTATGCATAGGATTAGTGAATGATGTGATATGGTAGGATGTGGATGGTGAAGATGTTCGGATAGTGATGCATGGAGTTATGATCGTGATATTGTCGATTAGTTTGAAATGGTGATATGATAGATTAGTGAAGGGTGATAGTATAGATTAGGTTGAATGGTGGATATGATAGGATGTTATGTGGAATGAGGATTAGTGATATGGTAGGATTAGTGAAATGGATATAGGTCTGTGAATGGTGGATATGATAGGTTTCGGTTTACTTTGGTATATGATAGGTTATGTGATGGTGGATATGATGAGGATTAGTTGAACGCGGGATATGATAATGGTTTAGAGGTGAACGGGGATATACAGGTTTAGGTGAATGGGGGAGATGACTTGAGTTAGAGTGGTGAATGGTGGGAAAATATGATTAGGGTTAAGTGACTGGGGGATATGATAGGTTAAGGTGAATGGAGAATGATAAGGTTTAGGTGAGATGGTGGATATGATAAGGTTAGGTGAATGGTGATATATAGGGTGTAGTTAATGGTGGATATGAATCAGGTTAGGTTGAATGGTGGAATATAAGAGCGGTTATGAATGGTGAATATGATTACGGTAAGGTGAATGGGGATATTGGATAAGGTTAGGTGATGGTGGATATATAGGCTAGTTAGTGTATATATAGGTGGGAATATGATAGGGTAGCGTTAGGTGGATAGTAGGTAGTGAATGATAATTAGAGTGATCATAGGTAGCTGAATGGTGGGATTATGATAGGCTTTAGGTAAATGGTGGATATGATAGTTTAGGTGAATGGTGAACAAAGTTTAGTGTGGATTAGATAGCGCTAGGTTAATGGTGGAGATATATAGGTTTAGTGAATGGTGATGACTGATAGGGTAGCCGTTGTTTGAATGATAGTGAGGTTTTTATGATGTGATGGGTAGGTGAAGGGTGGATATGATAAGGTTAGGGTAATGGTGGATATGATGAGGTAAGGTGAATGGTGGATATGAATATGGATGTGAGGGGGTATGATAGGTAGGTGAATGGGGATATGATAGGTTTAGTGTAATGTGGATATGCATAGTACGGTTAATTGAAGTCGTATAATGTGGATATGATACCCGGTTAGATGAATGGTGTATAATAGGGTTAGGGAATGGTGGATATGATAGGGTTCGTTGAAGTGGTGGATATGATAGGGTAAGGTGAATGTGGATCATGCAGAGTGGTTAGGTGAATGGTGGATATGATAGGGTTCGGTTAATGGTGGATATGATAGGGTTAGGTGAATGGTGAATGAATAGGGTTAGGGAATGGTGGATATGATAGGTTAGGTTTGAAATGGTGGATATGATCAGGTTTAGGTTAATGAGGTGACTATGATAGGGTTAGTGGTGAATGGGGATTATGATAGGGTGCGTGTTAATGGTGGATATGATAGGGTTAGTGCCATGGTGGAATATGATAGGGTTAGGTGAATGGTGAAATGATAAGGTTATGGTGAAGTGGTGGATATGATAGAGTTAGTGATGGGGATAATAGGTTTTTGGTCAAGTGGATATGAGGTTAGGTTAATTGGTGGATTATGATAGGTGGTAGGTGAATGTGGATATGATAGGTTAGTGAATGGTGAATGATAGGGTTAGTGAATGGTGGAAATGATAGGGTTAAGGTGAATGGTGATATGATAGGGTTAGGTGAATGGGATATGATTGCGGTGGGTGAATGGTGGGATATGATAGAGTAGGTGAATGGGGATATATAGTTTAGGTGAATTGTGGATATGATAGGGTTAGTGTGAATGGTGATGATGATGTGTTTAAGGTGAATGGTGGATATGATAGGCCGTTAGTGCAATGGTGGATATGATAGGGTTAGGTGAATTGTAGATGTGATATGGGGCCTGCTAACTACGAATCATAGAGAGGGGGGCCTTAAAATAGACAGATGTGTATTTACTATCCGTGGCTTCTAACCACAAACAGGGCTGTTCCAAATCCACGGCTCCCCCCCCAATTCCAGTAACGGAAGGCCCTAGTTAGTCTGAGCCCCCCTGGTCCGGTGGTTACATGTGAGGCACATCTGACCCCATTTTTCAATTTGCCTTTCTAGGCAGCTGTCAAGCTAGGGGTGGGATTGACCGGAGTCACAATACCTCCTCTAGCACGTCCACTCCACACATCGTACAGCCAGTAACAGGCTTGGTAAACAGCGCCTATGAACAGGCTGCCACCAGGCCATGACAGCTCCCACCAGGGCCATGACTGGCTGCCACCAGGGGCCATGACAGGCTCCACCAGGGCCATGGGACAGCTGCCACCAGGAGCCATGACTGGCTGCCACCAGGGCCATGACAGCTGCCACCAGGGCCATGACAGGCTGCCACCAGGCCATGACAGGCTTCCACCAGGGCCATGACAAGCTGCCCACCAGGGGCCATGACGCTGCACCAGGGGCCAATGACAGCTGCCACCAAGCCATGACTGGCTGCCACCAGGGCCATGAACAGGCTGCCACCGGGCCATGACTGGCTGCACCAGGGCCATAGACAGGCTGCCACCAGGGGCCATGACTGGCTGCCACCAGGGAGCCATGACAGGCTGCCACCAGGGGCCATGACAGGCTGCCACCAGGGCCATGGACAGGGCTGCCAACCAGCCATGACAGCTGCCACCAGGCATTATAGTCATAACAACAGCATTCTATCTCTCACATCTTCTACAGGGAATGCATTCACACTGCCATGTTATTCTAGTTCAACCACCTATTTCAATAAGCAAATGTATTTCCCCAGAAGACTCTACTAAATGTAGTGATAGATAAGCTGTATTAAAATGTATATTCCCCAGGCTGCTACTTAAAGGTAGTGATAGGATAGACTTATAAAATGTATTTCCCCAGGCTGCACTACTAAATGTAGTGATAGGATAAGAGCTTTAGAAAATGTGATTTCCCCAGCTTGCTTCTAAACGTTAGTATAGATAGAGCTTTATAAAATGTATTTCCCCAGGCTGCTTACTAAATGTAGTGATAGGATAGAGCTTTATAAAATGTATTTCCCCAGGCTGCTTCTTAAATGTAGATAGGATAGAGCTCTTATAAAAGTATTCCCCAGGCGCTACTAAATTAGTGATAGGATAGAGCTTTACCTGACACGGGCAGGAGTGCAAAGGTTTAAATATACATATAGGGGCATGGCTACCACTTGTGAGGAGAAACACACATACACGAACAACCAGCCCCCACTCACCACACCCAACTCACATCCCCACAACACACTCTCGGGGGGGGGTGGGGGTCGAGTAGGGGCTGCTGCATCTCAGTCTGGAGCGAACAGGGAATGGCTGAGCAGCTTGAGAGCGCGGCTAGGGGCCGATAGGAGGCCAGATCAGTGCGCTTGACCCGCTCGCTCACGAGGGATTCCAACCCGCTGATAAACACAGGGATTAGCCAGCCTACACGAACTTGAATTTAATTTAATTTGTATAGGCCCTGTCTTTGGGAGCAAACAGGGTTTTTAAGAGAGAGAGGGGAAGCCAGGATCACAGAAAACAACAACAACAGAAGGCCTGTCTCAATACGTGTCCCCAACCCCCTGTCTCAATACTGTGCTCCCAGACCCCCTGTCTCAATACTTGCTCCCGACCCCCTGTCTCAATTACTGTGCTCCCAGACCCCTGTCTCAATACTGTGCTCCCAGACCCCCTGTCTCAATACTGTGCTCCCAGCACCCCCTGTCTTCAATACTGTGCTCTCAGACCCCCTGTCTCAATACTGTGCTCCCAGACCCCCTGTCTCAATACTGTGCTCCAGACCCCTTGTCCCATACTGTGCTCCCAGACCCCCTGTCTCCATACTGTGCTCTCAGACCCCCTGTCTCAATACTGTGCTCCCAGAAACCCCTCTCTCCATACTGTGCTCCAGACCCCCTGGCTCAATACTGTGCTCCCAGACCGCCTGTCTCAATACTGTGCTCCCAGACCCCCTGTCTCAATACTGTGCTCCCAGACCCACTGTCTCCATACTACAGTCCCGGACCCCCTGTCCCATACTACAGTCCCCGACCCCCTTCTCCATACTGCAGTCCCGGACACCCTGTCTCCATACTGCAGTCCCGGACACCCTGTCTCCATACTACAGTCCAGAACCGCCTGTCTCCATACTACAGTCCCAGACACCCTGTCTCCATACTACAGTCCCGGACACCCTGTCTCCATACTACAGTCCCAGACACCCTGTCTCCATACTACAGTCCCAGACACCCTGTCTCCATACTACAGTCTCGGACACCCTGTATCCATACTGTAGTCCTGGAGCTGCGTGGATCTGCTACATACTGCAGGGAGCAGGAGTCACCAGCCACGGTGTTCTAGCACACCTGATAGCATCTTGTTTACGGCTGACTATGTCAGCTGCCTGTGTTTTACCTCCTCGACATAATGAAGTCAGTCGCATGCCTTTAATACGATACCTCTCCACACCTTGACATCTCCACACCTTGACCTCTCCAAAGATTGACCTCTCCACACCTTGACCTCTCCACACCTTGATCTCTCCACACCTGACCTCTCAAAGCTTGACATCCTCCCACACCTTGACCTCTCCAAAGCTTGACCCTTCCCCACCTTGACCTCTCCACACCTTACCTCTCCACACCTTTGACCTCTCCAAAGCTGACACCTCCACACCTTGACCTCTCCAAAGCTTGACCTCTCCACACGCTTACCGTCTCCAAAGGCTTGACATCTCCACACCTGACCTCTCCAAAAGCTTGCTCCCTCTCTCTCCACACCTTGACGTCTCCAAAGCTTGACATCTCCAAAGCTTGACATCTCCACACCTTGACCTCTCCAAAGCTTGACATCTCCACACCTTGACCTCTCCACACCTTGACCACTCCAAAGCTTGATCTCTCCACACTTTGAACCCTCCACACCTTGACTACCTTGAAACGATGAGCTGAAATCCTTCTGTTCTGCCGCCGTAAACAACTTGTCGTAATTGTTGTTGGCTTATCAGCCTGTGTGTGTAGGTGTGTGTGTGTATGTGTGGGTGTATAGTATGCTATGCTGCACACACACACTGTCAGTGGTTATCTGCTGAGAACATATCTTGGGGGTTGATGTTTATCCATTCTGATGCAAGATTGGGTGAAGTGAGTCTTTGTCTCAACACAGCAGCCATGGCAGGATAATGACATTCATCTTCTCCTTATTCATGGCTTCCTGATTAACAGGCTATTTTATTCCTTGCAGGCTGATGTATTTTGATATCCTATAAGGGATAGAGGAATCCTTTTATTTACCCCGTAGATATCTAATGTGCTTTTACTTGTAATCTTGGGAATTAATTCAATGAAAATGGGTAGAAATCTGCACACGATTGAAGAACTTTACATTCCCCTTTATACTCGACTGGCGACAACATACACTGTAACGCAGAAAGAGAGAGAGAGAAAGGAAACTGCAGAGCTGAGCTGCGGGCCTAGGAAAATAAAAAGTGAAAACTGAGCGGCAGGAGAATAATAACAGCGTGGGCTATTCCAGTGAATAAGTACACCTCCTAGCACCTGAACATTTACAATAGCACGCTGTGAAAAATATGGCAGTGCTGTGTAGCCATCAAGACTGTTATAGCCCAAAGGCCGTGGTCATCTAAAACCTCCTTTATGTCTTCTGGCTCAGGTGACAGGCTTCATGAGGCTCCCTGAGCAAACTAATGTACCATGCACTGGGGAAAGTTGTTTTATTACAGAGCAGATCTAAACAACATTAAAAAAAGAAAGAGAGGAAAACCTTGGGAGATCTAAAGATGATTTGGAGGCCTAGGCTAGTCCTTCTGACAGAACAAGAAAACACTGTCAGAGTTCCTTCGTTGGAGATTATCAAAAAGCACTCAGAGAAGCCATGCTTTTTTCTTTCTTTCTATTTATTTCTTCCTTAGAAAGTAGAATAATTGGGCCCCGCTTAGATTCATTGCAAGAGTAGCACGCCAGCCAAAAGAGTGCTCCGACTGCCCCCGTTCAGTTTACGTGGGAAGCTTTGAGAAATATCGCTTCCTGTACTAACTCGCTCGCCGTGAGATGCAACAGATCTGACATCAGTGGCACTCCTCTGACCCTACTGTGCATTGATGGGCAATTTCTCAAATCTTTGAAAATTCCTCTTTCATACCATCCCATTGTTAAAACATCTATGGCGTGGTGGTGAGGTAGTACAGAAAAAAAACGACAGAGACTCTGTAATAAGGTAATTAGGAACAAGCATTACACAACAATGTTTTCACATTCTTCCTCTCTCTCCTCTGTCTCTGTCTCTGTCTCTGTCTCTCTCTCCTCTCTCTCTCCTCTCTCTCTCCTCTGTCTCTGTCTCTGTCTCTGTCTCTGTCTCTGTCTCTCCGTCCCTGTCTCTGTCTCTGTCTCTGTTCTCTGTCTCTCTCTGTCCTCTCTCTCTCTCTCTCTCTCTCTCTCTCTCTCTCTCTCTCTCTCTCTCTCTCTCTACTCTATTCTGTCTCTCTCCCTCTCCCCAAATGGCAATCCTATTCCCTTTATTGTGCACTAGTTTTGACCAGAGCCCATAGGGCTATGTAGGGAATAGGGTGCCATTTGGAACGTAGCCCATATGGGCTGGTGAGGAATGCAGGACTGTCCCTTCAATCTAATCTAATTAGCAGTGTGTGTACAGGGACTCTGTGATGGCAATAATTAAATGCTACTGTATAGTAGAGGATACACACTGCATGGGAATGGGAAAGAGAGGGGGTAGAGAGAAGGAGGGGAGAAGATGGGGAGAAAGTGGTGAGGAGAAGTGGGGTATTGAAGATCTATATATTATAGACCTAGCTTCCGTTTTACCTCTCAAAATTGGTAATGGTTAACCAACCCCCCTCCCAAAAATCGATATTGAAAACCTATTAGACAGCAAATACGTTAGGGTTCCATCTAACAAAGTGAAAATGGATCTATGATTGAATTCTGAGGGTCATTACCAGGGAGCGGACTAGCTGTGAATTCACATCAACTGAAATTGATCTTCTACCTCTTGCCTTTGGGGTGCAACCAGGCTCTAGGACCACACTGTGCTCTACGTTCAGTAGTTAAAGTCTGATGTTGTTTGTTTGTGTTTACTTTTCTTATCGCAATTAATAATACTGGGAAGAGAGGAAGACAAAGAGACAAAGAGAGAGAGAGGGAGACGGCTTGAGTCATGCA
>NC_036846.1:15326215-15334247 GCF_002910315.2 Salvelinus sp. IW2-2015 | reverse complement strand
AAGAGGATACACTGTAAACGCAAGAAAGAGAGAGAGAGAAAGGAAACTGCAGAGCTGAGCTGCGGGCCTAGGAAAATAAAAAGTGAAAACTGAGCGGCAGGAGAATAATAACAGCGTGGGCTATTCCAGTGAATAAGTACACCTCCTAGCACCTGAACATTTACAATAGCACGCTGTGAAAAATATGGCAGTGCTGTGTAGCCATCAAGACTGTTATAGCCCAAAGGCGTGGTCATCTAAAACTCCTTTATGTCTTCTGGCTCAGGTGACAGGCTTCATGAGGCTCCCTGAGCAAACAATGTACCATGCACTGGGGAAAGTTTTTTATTACAGAGCAGATCTAAAACAACATTAAAAAAAGAAAAGAGAGGAAAACCTTGGAGATCTAAAGATGATTTGGAGGCCTAGGCTAGTCCTTCTGACAGAACAAGAAAACACTGTCAGAGTTCCTTCGTTGGAGATTATCAAAAAGCACTCAGAGAAGCCATGCTTTTTTCTTTCTTTCTATTTATTTCTTCCTTAGAAAGTAGAATAATTGGGCCCGCTTAGATTCATTGCAAGAGTAGCACGCCAGCCAAAAGAGTGCTCCGACTGCCCCCGTTAGTTTACGTGGGAAGCTTTGAGAAATATCGCTTCCTGTACTAACTCGCTCGCCGTGAGATGCAACAGATCTGACATCAGTGGCACTCCTCTGACCCTACTGTGCATTGATGGGCAATTTCTCAATCTTTGAAAATTCCTCTTTCATACCATCCCATTGTTAAAACATCTATGGCGTGGTGGTGAGGTAGTACAGAAAAAAAACGACAGAGACTCTGTAATAAGGTAATTAGGAACAAGCATTACACAAACAATGTTTTCACATTCTTCCTCTCTCTCCTCTGTCTCTGTCTCTGTCTCTGTCTCTCTCTCCTCTCTCTCTCCTCTTCTCTCCTCTGTCTCTGTCCTGTCTCTGTCTTCTGTCTCTGTCTCTGTCTCTGTCTCTGTCTCTGTCTCTGTCTCTGTCTCTGTCTCTGTCTCTGTCTCTCTCTGTCTCTGTCTCTGTCTCTGTCTCTGCTCTGTCTCTCTCTCTCTCTCTCTCTCTCTCTCTCTCTCTCCTCCTCTCTCTCTCTCACTCTATCTGTCTCTCTCCTCTCTCGCCAAATGGCAATCCTATTCCCTTTATTGTGCACTAGTTTTGACCAGAGCCCATAGGGCTATGTAGGGAATAGGGTGCCATTTGGAACGTAGCCCATATGGGCTGGTGAGGAATGGCAGGACTGTCCCTTCAATCTAATCTAATTAGCAGTGTGGTTTACAGGGACTCTGTGATGGCAATAATTAATGCTACTGTATAGTGAGGATACACACTGCATGGGAATGGGAAAGAGAGGGTGGTAGAGAGAATGAGGGGAGAGAAGAGTGGGGAGAAAGTGGGTGAGGAGAGGAGTGGGGTATTGAAGATCTATTATTATATGACCTAGCTTCCGTTTTACCTCTCAAAATTGGTAATTTGTTAACCAACCCCCCCTCCCAAAAATCGATATTGAAAACCTATTATGACAGCAAATACTGTAGGGTTCCATCTAACAAAGTGAAAATGGATCTATGATTGAATTCTGAGGGTCATTACCAGGGAGCGGACTAGCTGTGAATTCACATCAACTGAAATTGATTCTCTCTACCTCTTGCCTTTGGGGTGCAACCACGGCTCTAGGACCACACTGTGCTCTACGTTCAGTAGTTAAAGTCTGATGTTGTTTGTTTGGTTTACTTTTTCTTATCGCAGATTAATTAATACTGGGAAGAGAGGAGAGACAAAGAGACAAAGAGAGAGAGAGGGAGACGGCTTGAGTCAGGTGCAGCCAGGTACTAGTAACCGAGTCAGAAGGTGTCACACTCGTAAACAAGTTCCAGAAGTAATTAGATCAACTTAAAGCGAGTTGCTAACTTTAGAATGCCGCTTTGATCCGGTTTGACATTCAAGTATTTATGCATTCACATTTGAGCTTAAATCCTTATTTTCCTTTTCATAAAAGCTTGGGCAATCGTGTCAAATTGATGTTGCTAAGTGCGTGAGTTGTAAGTGATTATAAAGGCGTGAACCGTACAGCTTAAACAGAACAGCTGGACATGCCATCTGCTGCTACATTTGTCAGATTTTACTTACTGCCTTAATTCAGTGGTGTTGTGTGGTGTGTGTGTGTGTGTATGTATGTGTGTGTGTGTGTGTGTGTGTGTGGTGTGTGTGTGTGTGTGTGTGTGTGTGGTGGTGTGTGTGTGTGTGTGTGTGTGTGTGTGTTGGTGTGGTGTGTGTGTGTGTGTGGTGTGTGTGGTGTGTGTGTGGTGTGTTGTGTGTGTGTGTGTGTGTGTGTGCCTGCGTGTCTGTGCTTACGTTAAAATCCATATGCCTTTAGAACTTCAGAGGATTAAAAAACTCTAAATTGTTGTTATCCGATTATCAACTTAATGTCAGATGCCTAATCACGACGACACAAATAACACACATTAAACTAGCCCCATTCTATGACGTTGCCATCTTCCCACCATATTTGAAAAAGTTGCTATTAGAAGTGTGTGTCCAAATGGCACCATATTCCCTGCACTACTTTTGACCAGAGCCCTATGGGCCCTAAATAGGGAATACAGTGTAATTTGGGAGGCAGCTGAAGTGTTGAGGGAGGCGGTGATAAGCAGCCCCTTATCCGTTTAAAGACGCCACCTGGTAATCCCGCTGAGGGGAAGCTGCAGCTTTAAGAGACTTAGTCTGGATTAGGCCTAGTCCTTCCAAATTAAACCAAAAGTAAGCTTTCTAGCCGTTGCTCATGAAAGCTGCTGCTTTGCCTTGTTTGGCGTTGGGCCACCAAGCACCAACCAACCAGAACAAGGAGATCAGAAAAGGGTTAGGGCTATTATTAGAATATTAAGAATAATAGAATTATGTTGCTCTGTTGTCTGTTGCTGGTCCCCGGCCACCCAGGTACTAGCAGGATCGGCCAAGCCTTGTCCCATCCCATCCCAACCCTACCCCTCCTCCTCCCTCCTCCTCCTCCCTCCCTCCTCTCCCCAGCTGGCCTTCCAACAACCCATTGTCTCTTTTTCTCCTATTCTTTGCCACCCAGCTTAGCCTCTCAGCCAGCCAGACAAGCCTCTCATTCAGCCAGCCAGCCGTGGCGAGGCTTCTGCTGCCCTGACTATCCCCCAGTTGACTTTTGCTGCTTCCCAGGCAAAACAAGGCCAAATCTGGGGGGCTTAGTGGATGGAGGGGGGAAATAATCATTACTAAGGAGCACAAACAGATGAAAAGTCAGAGTGCCACTCCCCATTTCTAATTCTAACTTCCTCCCAGTACTGTATTTGGCCTGGCTTAGCTGTGGTACACACAAAGGAAAAGTAGACACACACACACAGGAGAGGCTATTGTTTATTATAGAAGAAGAAGAAGCAGAAGAAGGAGGAAAAAGAAGAACAAGAAGAAGAACAAGGCATCTGAACACCACTGAAACTAGAATCTGAGTTTTTACGAGGATGTGATTTCTATACTCGAGGGAACATTGCTACAGGTGTAGGATCTTAATGTGTCCTCTTTTGTCAGATCAAAATAATCCTGCAGTAACAGGATTTGAACGTTAAGTCCATAATGTTGCTTGATCGGTGGTTAGGCTATTAACTGGCAAAAAAAGTAGGCTACATGAAAAGTGCAATACTGTCAATATAACCATGTGTTAGTGAGTATTTTCAGTGAATTTACTAAGCCCATCTGCATAAATCACAAAGCCCATCTGCATTTCCTGCGGTGCAGGAAAATTCTCAGCAACAAAAGAATGATCAAATTAAGATCCTACACCTGTACATCGACCAGGGCTGTGCAGTAGGAAAACAGCAGAAAGTAATGATTTGTTACTTATCCCTTCCCCGCAATGTGCAAAACCATTACTCATGGAACTTGTAAAAAGCCTAGAGTGCACAATGTCTTGACTCATGTCATGACACACCCAAAATGAAATGCTTAGAGTGTGACGTGGCTCAGATTAAGATGGTTGTGATTGAAAACCAGATGCACCTCATTTTCCCACAATTACATTGTAGCTGTGTGTGTGTGTGTGTGTGTGTGTGTTTGTGTGTGTGTGTGTGTGTGTGTGCTGTCTCTTATACACATCTAGATGTGTATAAGAGACAGTCGCTATATAGTGCATTAGTTTTGACCAGAGCCCATAGGGCTATGTAGGGAATAGGGTGCCATTTGGAACGTAGCCCATATGGGCTGGTGAGGAATGGCAGGACTGTCCCTTCAATCTAATCTAATTAGCAGTGTGGTTTACAGGGACTCTGTGATGGCAATAATTAATGCTACTGTATAGTGAGGATACACACTGCATGGGGAATGGGAAAGAGAGGGTGGTAGAGAGAATGAGGGGAGAGAAGAGTGGGGAGAAAGTGGGTGAGGAGAGGAGTGGGTATTGAAGATCTATATTATATGACCTAGCTTCCGTTTTACCTCTCAAAATTGGTAATTTGTTAACCAACCCCCCCTCCCAAAAATCGATATTGAAAACCTATTATGACAGCAAATACTGTAGGGTTCCATCTAACAAAGTGAAAATGGATCTATGATTGAATTCTGAGGGTCATTACCAGGGAGCGGACTAGCTGTGAATTCACATCAACTGAAATTGATTCTCTCTACCTCTTGCCTTTGGGGTGCAACCACGGCTCTAGGACCACACTGTGCTCTACGTTCAGTAGTTAAAGTCTGATGTTGTTTGTTTGTGTTTACTTTTTCTTATCGCAATTAATTAATACTGGGAAGAGAGGGAGAGACAAAGAGACAAAGAGAGAGAGAGGGAGACGGCTTGAGTCAGGTGCAGCCAGGTACTAGTAAACCGAGTCAGAAGGTGTCACCTCGTAAACAAGTATCCAGAAGTAATTAGATCAACTTTAAGCGAATGTGCTAACTTTAGAATGCCGCTTTGATCCGGTTTGACATTCAAGTATTTATGCATTCACATTTGAGCTTAAATCCTTATTTTCCTTTTCATAAAAGCTTGGGCAATCGTGTCAAATTGAGTTGCTAAGTGCGTGAGTTGTAAGTGATTATAAAGGCGTGAACCGTACAGCTTAAACAGAACAGCTGGACATGCCATTCTGCTGCTACATTTAGTCAGATTTTAAGGGTGTAAGCCGTACAGCTTTAAACGAACAGTGGACATGCCATTCTGCTGCTACATTTAGTCAGATTTTACTTACTGCCTTAATTCAGTGGTGTTTGTGTGTGTGTGTGTGTGTGTAGTATGTGGTGTGTGTGTTGTGTGTGTGTGTGTGTGTGGTGTGTGTGTGGTGTGTGTGTGTGTGTGTGTGTGTGTGTGTGTGTGTGTGTGTGTGTGTGTGTGTGTGTGTGTGTGTGTGTGTGTGGTGTGTGTGTGTGTGTGTGTGTGTGTGTGTGTGTGTGCCTGCGTGTCTGTGCTTACGTTAAATCCATATGCCTTTAGAACTTCAGAGGATTAAAAAACTCTAATTGTTGTTATCCGATTATCAACTTAATGTCAGATGCTGAATCACGACGACACAAATAACACACATTAAACTAGCCCCATTCTATGACGTTGCCATCTTCCCACCATATTTGAAAAAGTTGCTATTAGAAGTGTGTGTCCCAATGGCACCATATTCTCCTGCACTACTTTTGACCAGAGCCCTATGGGCCTAATTAGGGAATACAGTGTAATTTGGGGAGGCAGCTGAAGTGTTGAGGGAGCGGTGATAAGCAGCCCTTATCCGTTTAAAGACGCCACCTGGTAATCCCGCTGAGGGGAAGCTGCAGCTTTTAAGAGACTTAGTCTGGATTAGGCTAGTCCTTCCAAATTAAACCAAAGTAAGCTTTCTAGCCGTTGCTCATGAAAGCTGCTGCTTTGCCTTGTTTGGCGTTGGGCCACCAAGCACCAACCAACGAGACAAGGAGATAGAAAAGGGTTAGGGCTATATTAAGAATATTGAAATAATAGAATTATGTTGCTCTGTTGTCTGTTGCTGGTCCCGGCCACCCAGGTACTAGCAGGATCGCCAAGCCTTTGTCCCACCCATCCAACTACCCTCCTCCTCCCTCCTCCTCCTCCTCCCTCCTCTCCCAGCTGGCTTCCAACAACCCATTGTCTCTTTTTCTCTATTCTTTGCCACCCGAGCTTAGCCCTCTCAGCCAGCCAGAACAAGCCTCTCATTCGCCAGCCCAGCCGTGGCGAGGCTTCTGCTGCCTGACTATCCCAGTTGACTTTTGCTGCTTCCCAGGCAAAACAGGCCAAATCTGGGGGGTTAGTGATGAGGGGGGAAATAATCATTACTAAGGGAGCACAAAGCAGATGAAAGTCAGAGTGCCACTCTATTCTAAATTCTAACTTCCTCCAGTACTGTATTTGGCCTGGCTTAGCTGTGGTACACACAAAGGAAAGTAGACACACACACACAGGAGAGGCTATGTTTATTATAGAAGAAGAAGAAGCAGAAGAAGGAGGAAAAAAGAAGAACAAGAAGAAGAACAAGGCATCTGAACACCACTGAACTAGAATCTGAGTTTTTACGAGATGTGATTTCTATACTCGAGGGAACATTGCTACAGGTGTAGGATCTTAATGTGCTCCTTTTGTCAGATCAAAATAATCCTGCAGTAACAGGATTTGAACGTTAAGTCCATAATGTTGCTTGATGCGTGGTTAGGCTATTACTGGCAAAAAAAGTAGGCTACATGAAAAGTGCAATACTGTCAATATACAATGTGTTAGTGCGAGTATTTTCAGTGAATTACTAAGCCCATCTGCATAATCACAAAGCCATCTGCATTTCCTGCGGTGCAGAAATTCTCAGCAACAAAAGAATGATCAAATTTAAGATCCTACACCTGTACATGACCAGGGCTTGTGCAGTAGGAAACAGCAGAAAAGTAATGATTTGTTACTTATTGCTTCCCGCAATGGTGCAAAACCATTACTCATGGAACTTGTAAAAAGCCTAGAGTGACAATGTTTGACTCATGTCATGACACACCAAAATGAAATGTTAGAGTGTGACGTGGCTCAGATTAAGATGGTTGTGATTGAAACCAGATGCACCTCATATCTTCCACATTACATTGTAGCTGTGTGTGTGTGTGTGTGTGTGTTGTGTTTGTGTGTGTGTGTGGTGTGTGTGTGTGTGTGTGTGTGTGTGTTGTGTGTGTGGTGTGTGTGTGTGTGTGTGTGTGTGTGTGTGTGTGTGTGTGTGTGTGTGTGTGTGTGTGTGTGTGTGTGTGTGTGTGTGTGTGTGTGTTGTGTGTGTGGTGTGTGTGTGGATAATGATCCCTAGATGGTGGGTGTGATCAGATCACCAGCACAACTCCATGGTGACCTTCTACTATACCTCCAGAGGGAAATTAAATCCCAATCGTTATACAGCAAGCAAATAAGTCACAATCTCCACTCCTTCCCCGTAAGGCAGGTCGGGAAAGCTGCCAAAGCAGGGGGAGTAAGTGAGCTTAGGGCTCCTGCTGTAAGCACTGTACTCAGAACAGCCCAGAACGGCTCAGCACGTCAAGCCCAGAAGCTTTCATTCATTAACTCGGCCACTTGTGCAGCGGGTTGTCAACGTTGGACGTGAGCAAAAACTCAAGCTTTACTTCCTATTGTGTTTCCACAAGACACCTGGCTGGCTGGACCTGCGAACATTGTTTTCTGATGCTGGTTTAATGGTTGCTATAGTTTATAGTTGTTTTCTGACTGGTTTAATGCTAACTATAGTTATAGTTGTTTCTGACTGGTTAAATGTGCTATAGTTATAGTTGTTTTTTGACTGGTTAATGGTGCTATAGTTATAGTTTGTTTTCTGCCTGGTTATGGTGCTATAGTTATCGTTGTTTTCTGACTGGTTAATGGTGTTATAGTTATAGTTGTTTTTCTGACTGGTTAATGGTGCGTTATAGTTTTCTGTCTAATGGAGCTACTATTATAGTTGTTTTCTGTAGTTCTGGTTGAATGGTGCTATTAGGTTATAGTTTTGTTTATTCTGACTGGTTAATGGAGCCTATAGT
>NC_036846.1:15170946-15326190 GCF_002910315.2 Salvelinus sp. IW2-2015 | reverse complement strand
TACTTACTGCCTTATTCAGTGGGTTTGGTGTGTGTGTGTGTGTGGTATGTATGTTGTGTGTGTGTGTGTGTGTGTGTGTGTGTGTGTGGTGTGTGTGTGTGTGTGTTGTGTGTGTGTGTGTGTGTGGTGTGTGTGTGTGTGTGTGTGGGTGTGTGTTGTGTGTGTGTGTGTGTGTGTGGGTGTGTGTGTGTGTGTGTGTGTGTGTGTGTGTGCCTGCGTGTCTGTGCTTACGTTAAAATCCATATGCCTTTAGAACTTCAGAGGATTAAAAACTCATAATTGTTGTTATCCGATTATCAACTTAATGTCAGATGGCCTAATCACGACGACACAAATAACACACATTAAACTAGCCCATTCTATGACGTTGCCATCTTCCCACCATATTGAAAAGTTGCGATTAGAAGTGTGTGTCCCAATGGCACCATATTCCCTGCACTACTTTTTGACCAGAGCCCTATGGGCCTAAATAGGAATACAGTGTAATTTGGGGAGGCAGCTGAAGTGTTGAGGGAGCGGTGATAAGCAGCCCTTATCCGGTTTAAAGACGCCACCTGGTAATCCCGCTGAGGGGAAGCTGCAGCTTTTAAGAGACTTATCTGGATTAGGCTAGTCCTTCCAAATTAAACCAAAAGTAAGCTTTCTAGCGTTGCCATGAAAGCTCTGCTTTGCCTTGTTTGGCGTTGGCCACCAGCACCAACCAACCAGAACAAGGAGATCAGAAAAGGGTTAGGGTATTATTAAGAATATTAAGATAATAGAATTATGTTGCTCTGTTGTCTGTTGCTGGTCCCGGCCACCCAGGTACTAGCAGGATCGGCCAAGCTGTATCCCTCACCCCCACCCTACCCCTCCTCCTCCCTCCTCCTCCTCCTCCACTCCTCTCCCAGAACTGCCTTTCCAACACCCATTGTTCTATTTTCTCTCTTATCTTGCCACCAGGCTTGCGCCTCTCAGCAGCCAGACAGCTCTCATTCGCCAGCAGCCGTGGCGAGGCTTCTGCTGCCTGACTATCCCCCAGTGGACTTTTGCTGCTTCCCAGGCAAACAAGGCCAAATCTGGGGGCTTAGTGGATGGAGGGGGGAATAATCATTACTAAGAGCACAACAGATGAAAAGTCAGAGTGCCACTCCCCATTTCTAATCTAACTTCCCCAGTACTGTATTTGGCCTGGCTTAGCTGTGGTACACACAAAGGAAAAGTAGACACACACACACAGGAGAGGCATTGTTTATTATAGAAGAAGAAGAAGCAGAAGAAGGAGGAAAAAGAAGAACAAGAAGAAGAACAAGGCATCTGAACACCACTGAAACTAGAATCTGAGTTTTTACGAGGATGTGATTTCTATACTCGAGGGAACATTGCTACAGGTGTAGGATCTTAATGTGTCTCTTTTGTCAGATCAAAATAATCCTGCAGTAACAGGATTTGAACGTTAAGTCCATAATGTTGCTTGATCGGGGTTTAGGCTATTACTGGCAAAAAAAGTAGGCTACATGAAAAGTGGCCCCAAGGAAATATAAACATAGTACAATAATGGTGCTATAGTTATAGTTGTTTTCTGACTGGTTAATGGTGCTATAGTTATAGTTGTTTTCTGACTGGTTAATGGTGCTATAGTTATAGTTGGTTTCTGACTGGTTAATGATGGTATATTTATGAATTCACAATCATAGCTATTATCACCATTACTTGTTTACTGCTTCCATGCCCAACCAAGAGTATATAGACCTATTTAATATATAAACAAGAGGCAGACGTTCTTGTCTTTCCTCCGCCTCCCAGGAAACGAGATATGAGCATAAACAAGAAACAAGATGCCTATCCCCCGTCTCTCCTCTCTCTCTCAGAAGCCTAATCCAAGCAAAACAAATCAGAGAGAAACAGGCCCACCTGAATCGCTTTCAGGGAAAACCAGAAAAAAAAATGCAAAACAGCCTTTGAAAAAAAAATACAATACAAAACACCGAGGCTCTAAAGCGCAAATCCGTATACATATAACTTCAGCATTTCTCCTCCTAAACGTTGTAGTCATCTGCTCTGTGTTTGGCTTTTTAATGTAGTATTATATAGTACAATGTAGAATTATATAGTATAATTTAGTATTATATAGTATAACGTAGTATTATATAATAGAATGTAGTATTATATAGTATAATGTAGTATCCCAGACCCTCCCAGTCAATGGACTACTGCTATTCTCTCTAGTTTCTTTAGGGCCAGCAGAATAGAGGAATCCCTAATGGGGCCTTCCAAACAGAAAACGCTAGAGGCATTGTGACACATTGTGACACATTAGGGGTCCCACCATCTCTTTAGACAGGGGACAAAGGGAGGGAAGGGGAGGAGAAAGAAAGGGGGAACAAAGGAGAGGGATGAGGGTAGTGGTATGGGCAAGGGGAAGATGAGAGAAATAAAGATGGAGACAGAGACATTGGTGACATAGGGTGGGGAGAAAAGAGAGGGATGAGGGTAGAAGGGGAAAGGGGAGGAGAGAAAAGAGAGGGTAGGGGCAGGGGCAGGGAAAGAAAAAGAAAAAGAGAGATGAGAACCAAAGACAGAGAGAGAAAGAGGCAATGGTGACTTGGAATGCTTGGGGTAAAGAGATGCATGGGGGGGTTAGCTCTGAAAGGCCTGTGAGTCCTATGGCCGGTCATAGCCCATTAGGCCTGCGCGGGGAGAGTGCTACAGCTCATTACATGCTCTGACTCCTGTTTTGGGGATGAACAATGCACAATTACTCCGCCCTGCTGTTTCCACAGCCTACCACTGTCTGCCTCTGAGGCTACTGTTGCTGTGGCTATAGCCTGCCAACAGGCTACTGTTGCTGTGTCTATAGCCTGCCAACAGGTTTCTATGTTCATTAAACTACCCCTATAGCTACTAGCTATGCTAATGCTACATTTTTGATAATACTAAGTCTATGAAGAACAAATGTAAATCTGTTTCTATGAAATGAGGGGAGGTATGGTATACCATTAAGATAGATATGATAATAATACACCAAGGTAATGTGCTGTTTGTTTTTTTATCATGTGGTTTTTAATGCAATTGTGTTTTTCTGGGTCAGCTCGCTCTAATAGATATCAAAGTCAGACATTAAAGTAAGACAACATGTGATGAGGAAATGAAGTGCCTAATTCATTTATCTTCAATTGACTTAGGGTCATTCAGGGTCAAAACCCAAAACAGGAATGTGCCGAAATGGAAATGGACATGGACAGCCAAACGCCATCTATCTTTTATTAGATTCAGATTCAATGACATTAATAGGCGACCAGTCATGCCTAAGGTGCATGACTATAATATAGTGACGCATATTTTCTTATTTCCTAGTACTGCCGGGGATAACAAGACAATGGGTCCATTTCACCCACCAGCAAATTGGTTCATGTCTCTATCCCTTTCCCCCCCTCATTCTTTCTCTCCTGTACCATCCAACAATTACACATGCAGAAGTTGACATTTAATCGGATGGTGGAGAAATGCTAACTAACTAACATCCTCCCTACCTCCTCTTTGTTTTAAGGAGGCAAAGCAGGACACTTGGAAAGGTCATTCTCTCCTAGTTGTCTGAGTTGGATGCCTGGAAAAATTGTATTTTGCTTCACAATGAGCATTGTTGTGTTCTCACCACGGCCCTCCCCCATCGCTCAATCACTCTAACTACCACACAGTATCACCACTTCAAGCTGAGGTCGTGAGAAACCTTGTCAGCCAGAGCGGTGGGAAGTCTGGTGGTGTAACTAGCAATTCAGCTGAGAGTGTGGGAGCCCAAAAGAAGAGCTAGCTATTCATACATTTTAATTAATACCTTTCCATTTGCATTTTGGACTGAATACATTTTTGTGCACTCGAATAATGGTGGTTATTATAAAGTCATAATTAATTACTTTTTCCACGATGGGAATGGTTAGGTTTTGTTGCTCCTCACACTTTGGAAGATAATTTACATAGATTTCCCCAAAGAGAACTCAAAGCCTGTAAGTCCCTTGTCAGTCTTATCGCTAACAGGGACAAACATATTGGAGGGGTGTCTACTTCCCCAAATCCGAAACCAAGGCTGCATTCCAAACA
Source organism: Salvelinus sp. IW2-2015 (assembly GCF_002910315.2). Classification (NCBI taxonomy): domain Eukaryota; kingdom Metazoa; phylum Chordata; class Actinopteri; order Salmoniformes; family Salmonidae; genus Salvelinus; species Salvelinus sp. IW2-2015. Next base: position 15,322,113 of record NC_036846.1, on the reverse strand, counting down.
AAACACCCATTCCTCAATGTTCCTCAGCCTGCACTATGAGTGACAGACTTAGCTATCCAGCACTTTTGCTGGCACAAAAACTCTGAGTCTAGGCCACTGTATAAAGGTCAATAGCCTTTCCTCCTTAACCCACGGCAATAACAAGTTGTCTAGCTTGTGTTGAGGAATGTAGGCCGACCTTTCCCACCCCATTAATTGAACTGCGGGAGTTTAAAAAAAGGTAGGAGACAAATCTGTATTAATGAGAGATGAGGCTAGGAGAGACAAAAATATTTTTTTCCTTCGATACCAAATGCTCTTCTCTGAGACCAGTCGTCTTTTATTGGGTATGCTTTTGCAACCAACCGCCACCTTCATTTGAATCGTTTTTTACCGAAGACGGTAGGAAATCTAACACATGAAATGTGTATGATATGAAAAAAATGTGTTATGTTTCTTGCAACCCTCAGTGCTGGTGTCCAAAAGCTTCTCTTAAAAATGAGATGGGAAGTAAAGCCAGCAGTAGACTGGATTTCTCTCACACCGACAGAGCGCCGTAGGAGATGCTTAAGACCCCCAAAAATATTCTACACTTAAAATCTTACCCAAGATTAAGATGAGATTAAGATACATCCATGCTGATAGGAACAGAAATATGTCTACAGTATTTAAGACATTATGAATTTGAGCGGAGCGGTCATTTTTTCTAACCATGTACCTCTAACTGCCAACATCACCAACACTGGATGCAGTAGGTCTACTTATCCTGACAAAACACGCTCAGAGATATAGGTAAACAACATAGAATAGTAGATTTTAAAAATGCTGGAGGTATAGGCCTATCTACTAGAGACCAGAGATTGCAGCGAATCGCAAACCGAATATGGCATATTTGTGTCACAGGCTTTAATTTGAAAAATAAAAACAGTGGCTGCAGGAAACTCATTTAAATGGGTAATTACGTCCGAGACTCGGCGTCGCTAGCAGGGCTTAACAAGGTGCGCAATGATGTCCCCCCTTCCCCGGCAATAAACATCATCCCTCTCTTTCCCTTTCCCCTCTCTCTCTCTGTCCATTTCACTCACTCCATTTATTTTTGGTGGTTTCGTTCTTGCCTTCTTCCCTCATGTATGTCTCTACTACCTTCAGTCCAGGCCCAAACTCATACCTTCAGTCCAGGCCCAAAGTCATAGCTTCAGTCCAGGCCCAAACTCATAGCTTTATCAGGCCAAAACTCATGACTTCCAGTCCAGGCCCAAAGTCATAGCTTCGTCCAGGCCCAAACTCATACTTCAGTCCAGGCCCAAAGTCATAGCTTCAGTTCCAGGCCCAAACTCATACCTTCAAGTCCATGGCCCAACTCATACCTTCAGTCCAGGCCAAAGTCATCAGCTTAGTCCAGGCCAAAGTCATCCTTCAGTCCAGGCCCAAAGTCATAGCTTCAGTCAGGCCAAACTCATACTTCAGTCCAGGCCCAAAGTCATAGCTTCATCCAGGCCAAACTCATAGCTTCAGTCAGGCCCAAACTCATACCTTCAGTCCAGGCCCAAATCATAGTTTCAGTCCAGGCCCAAACTCATACCTTCAGTCCAGGCCCAAAGTCATAGCTTCAGTCCAGGCCCAAACTCATACCTTCAGTCCAGGCCCAGTCCATAGCTTCAGTCGCGCAGGCCAAAGTCATAGCTTCAGTCCAGGCCCAAAGTCATATCCTTCAGTCCAGGCCCAAGTCATAGTTCAGTCCAGGCCAAACTCATACCTTCGGTCCAGGCCCAAAGTCATAGCTTCAGTCCAGGCAAAGTCATCAGCTTCAGTCCAGCCCAAAGTCCATAGCTTCAGTCCAGGCCAATATAGTCACCCAAATATACCTTCAGTTTCCAGGCCCCAAACTCATACCTTCGGTCCAGGCCTAAAGTCATAGCTTCAGTCCAGGCCCAAACTCATACCTTCGGTCCAGACCCAAAGTCATAGCTTCAGTCCAGGCCCAAAGTAATACCTTCAATCCAGGCCCAAACTCATACCTTCAGTCCAGGCCCAATGTCATACCTTCAGTCCAGGCCCAAAGTAATACCTTCAGTCCAGGCCCAAAGTAATACCTTCAATCCAGGCCCAAAGCCATACCTTCAGTCCAGGCCCAATGTCATACCTTCAGTCCAGGCCCAAAGCCATTATCTCCTTATTGCCTTTCTGGGATCTATGGAAGAGCTCGGCTAGTTTACGTGTTTAATGTATGACTTGTAATGCGCTGATGCCATTGTGAAACTCATTACGTTTGCGCACAAAATGTGTTTTGCCATCTGTAATGGATCACGGCTTGGCTCACAGTAAGTATAAGTCAAGCTATAATTGAGTAATATATATAATATGGATTTATAATTGAGGTTGTTGTTTTTCATCTGCTAGTCATGAGTGCTGGATGATGTATTGAAAAAGTGAGAAAGTAATTCAATAGGTGAATTGCATCTTGGGATGGGTTGTAAAATGTATCATTATATTAGTGTGTTATGATTTTGTTTTAGACAGGGGTTTCGGTACAACAACATAGTATTCATTTATTAACATCACATGGCAAGGACACTTGTGTAGCATGCCTGTTGTTAAATTACTGGGCTTTAACCCACTAAGGGTATTCATGTGCTTTCCTTTCAACATTCTATTTTTAAAGTTAGACTCGGTTTTCAAAGCACAGTTAGTGCTTACCTTTTCATACAGTCTACCATATAATATTTAATGTTGGACCGCCATTGCTTCTAGGCGAAATGTGCACATGCAAAAACAATACGCATTCTGGTGAATGACTACAGTATTTCCACATGTTCAGGTGCAATCCACCATTTGGAGCTGCAGACCTGGACTGGATGTTTCGTTTAGCACACAGAATTCCTTCTGAACCAACATTAAGAAAGACATTTTCTTTCTCTCCTGCTGTACAGTTTCATATGGGTTATATTCTGAACAAATGATTTCTCTCTGCTGTACAGTTTCATATGGGTTATATTCTGAACAAATGATGGGGCTTTCAGTATAATAACGTTATCTGTACTTTACAATAGAATTACATTTCCCTCTCTCTCTCCTTTCCTCCTTCCTTTCCTCATTATTCCAGGCGTTGCTCCCTGTCCAGTGTCCCTGGCCCCGATGCGCAGAGTGCTGCTCAGTCATCACACATGGTAGTAGGCAGGCTATAGTGACATGCGTATGTCAGGCTCTGTCACCCATGTATGTTTTTACACCTCAGCTGTTGCCTGTATGCACCGATCCTGACAAGAGGGCGGCGGCCTGGGACTTGATTAGGCTGCCATTGGCTCTTATTGCTGTACCCCCCCAACATACGAAGCAATGAATAGTGTTTAAGGGCCAAGGCTATATATACACTGAACTGGCCTTGGCTTGTCAGTCACGATAACCTTTCCACACTATAGTGTTGACCTGAAGCATACTGTGCTGTCTTGGATATTTTCTTTTCACATTGTCCTTTGCAGCAAGGTGCCAGGAATTATGGTGGGATGCATAACCAGGCCAGGCCAGCCCAGTACAGCTCAGCTTGGCTAGACCGTAGTGTGAAAAGGGTCTATATCTATGAGCAAAAGCATCTCATAGGATAATGTTACTCGTGCATTGAGGCTCCAGTGCAACCCATTTCAGAGTTCATCACAGCATCATTTCAGTCAACGGAAATGAAATGGCCCGACATGACCATTGGCTGACACATAGAAATGACTGCATGAATGTTGAAATATTTGCTTGGTTCTTTGACTAACTAACTGACTGTCAGACTGACTGATGCTTTATTTGTCTTGGCATAAAATTACACTCAAAGAGCAAGACGTTCCCAAATCCTCGGCTCACTCACAAATCTAACCTTTCTTGCTATAATTCCCACGCTCATCTGCCAGTTACTCAATCAGGGGCTTCAGATAAGACGCTTCACTCTCTCACATTCCTCTGAAGAGGAGACATTAAAGCACGCAAAGCTTTGCCTAAACTCCTTCTACAGACAAAACACACACACACACACACACACACTAACATTACAACATTTCAAGTTCAACTAGTCAAGGATCTGTCAGTTTCCAGTCTGTAAAATCTTTGTTTCATTTTTCCACTACCTGATTTGTCTGTGTTCTCCTTCCCGCGCTTTGAGAAGTCTCTTATTGAACGTGTTTAAATGCCTCATCAGAGCTTTCTCCTGGAACCTGACTGAATCTTCTCCTCAGCACAAAGCCCCTTGCCGAGACAGCATGCTGTGACCTTTACTTTATTGTGTACGGGATGCAGAGATGATTAATTGGATTAGGTTGATGAAATTGAGAGAAATACAAAAGCCCTAGTCGGGTGCCCCGATGGGAATCTTCGAAAATATCAAATTCTGTAATTCGCAACATATTAGCCCGTCATACTGTATGTGTTGTCACATGTATTGGTTGGTGGCTTAAAGAGGAAGGCAACCAGATTAGAAGAGACAGATGTTTTTCTCAGAAAAAGGAAAGTGAGATGGAGGGAGGGGTTAGATAGTCAGATTACAATGGAAGATCAGTGACTAAACGTGGAGCGGCTTGAGTTTGTGTTGTGCCACTCAAACCAGACCCAACACTCTAGTAAGAGGCAAGGCAATGTGCTTGGAATTCCTTTATTGTTCTCTTCGGGAATGTCATTATATTTTATATGGCAAAGATGCAGTCTTTGTCTATGTCCCAAATGGCACCCTACCCTATTCCCCTTATAGTGCACTACTTCTGACTATAACCCATATGCCTCTGGTCAAAAGTAGTGTACTCCAGATATAAGATCCTAATTTGACCAGTTTCTCACAGCAGGAAAATAATCCTGCAGCAACAGGAAAAGTGAATTATTGTGTGCAATATAATTACTGGACATTTTTGTAGGGGTTGATACATTTTTAGTTAAAAACAACAACAACATTTTTTTTAAACTTGAATACACTAAAAGTTAGCATTTGCTGGTGTGCAGCAAATTTCCTGCAACAACAGGGTGATCAAATTAAGATCCCACATATGTATATAGGGAATAGGGTGCCCTTTAGGATACAGCCTATATGTTTCAGGGAGACAGGATGACAGCACATTAGAAGACAGGAAGAGGGGGGATAGAAGATGGAAGGTGATTGGCATGCACAGCAGATGTGTACTATGTGTTGACAGCATGACATCTACTTTGCATTCTCAATATGACAAGTTTGAATGTGTTCTGTGCATATTGTCCTGATGTGAAAGAGATTGTGTGGGGGGGCGGGATGATGTGTAGGCATGTGGAATATGGAACCCAGTACCACTCCCCATCGCCTCTCTTGAAACAATATTAAAATGTAGACTATTTCTAGCTATCTCACAAAACAGTTAGCGTTTAGCATATTGCTGTAGCTAGCTACCTTGGTTTTGTTTACAGCATGGAGTTCCTTGACTGTGAGAGGAACAAATTCAAGACACAGACACAGAAATGCCTTTTGTTGTGCCCAACAAAAAAAAGCCAGAAAATGAACTGTACTGCATATGCCATACTGTATGCATACAATAGCTACTTATGTGGTCCTCTAACAAGTAACAGAATGGAAGCATCTGGAAGCGAATTTACCTCAATTAGCACTCAATTACCATCAATTTGTTCAATGTAGCACTAAACTAATTGGACAAGATGGCGCCGACAGAGATGGTTGCTTCGCTTCGAGTGCGTTTTTATGTATTATTTCTTACATTGTTACCCCAGGAAATCTTAAGTCTTATTACATACAGCCAGGAAGAACTATTGGATATAAGAGCAACGTCAACTTACCAACATTACGACCAGGAATACGACTTTCCCGAAGCGGATTCTCTGTTTGGACCACCACCCAGGACAATGGATCTAATCCCAGAAGCCGACCCAAAACAATGGCGCCGCAGAAGGGGCAGACGGAGCGGCCTCCTGGTCAGGCTCCGTAGACGTGCACATCGCCCACCGCTCCCGAGTATACTACTCGCCAATGTCCAGTCTCTTGACAACAAGTTTGACGAAATTTGAGCAAGAGTTGCCTTCCAGAGAGACATCAGAGATTGTAACATTCTCTGTTTCAAGGAAACATGGCTCTCTCGGGATATGTTGTCAGAATCGGTTCAGCCATCGGGCTTCTCCATGTATCGCGCCGACCGAGATAAACAACTCTCTGGGAAGAGGGAAGGTGGGGGTGTATGCTTCATGATTAACGACTCATGGTGTAATCATAACAACATACAGGAACTCAAGTCTTCTGCTCACCCGATCTAGAATTCCTTACAATCAAATGCCGGCCATATTACCTACCAAGAGAATTCTCGTCAGTTATCGTCACAGCTATGTGCATTCCGCCTCAAGCAGACACCAAGACGGCCCTCAAGGAACTTTAATGAACTCTATGTAAACTGGAAACCATATATCCTGAGGCTGCATTTATTGTAGCTGTGGGTTTTAACAAAGCAAATTTGAGAACAAGGCTACCTAAATTCTATGAGCATATTGATTGCATTACGCGTGGGGTAATACACTTGATCACTGCTACTCTAACTTCCGCGATGGATACAAAGCCCTCCCCCTCCCTCCCTTCCGGAAATCTGACCACGATGCCATCTTGCTCCTACCGTCTTATAGGCAGAAACTCAAAAAGGATGTACCAGTGACTAGAACCATTCAACGCTGGTCTGAACAATCAGAATCCACACTTCAAGATTGTTTTGATCACTCGTACTTCGGATATGTTCTGGTCAGCCTCAGAGAACAACATCGATCTATACACTGACTCGGTGAGTGAGTTTATAAGGAAGTTCATTGGAGATGTTGTACCATCTGTGACTATTAAAACCTACCCTAACCAGAAACCGTGGATGGATGGCGGCATTCGCGCAAAACTGAAAGCACGAACCACTGCATTTAACCATGAAAAGACGTCTGGGAATATGGCTGAATATAAACAGTGTAGTTATTCCCTCCACAAGGCAATCAAACAAGCAAAATGGCGGTACAGGGTCAAAGTGGAGTCGCAATTCAACGGCTCAGACACAAGACGTATGTGGCAGGGTCTACAGGAAATCACGGACTACAAAAAGAAAACGTCAAGCTTCCAGTCAAACTAAACACCTATTTTGCCCGCAAGGATCATATTACCTCCACCTTAACGGCCACCCTAGACACACTTCAGTTTGCATACCACCCCAACAGGTCTACAGACAATGCAATCGCCATCACACTGCACACTGCCCTATCCCATCTGGACAAAAGGAATACCTATGTAGGAATGCTGTTCATTGACTACAGCTCAGCATTCAACCCCTTAGTACCCTCCAAGCTCATCATCAAGCTGGAGGCCCTGGGACTCAACCCCGCCCTATACAATTGGGTCCTGGACTTTCTGACGGGCCACCCCCCAGGTGGTGAAGGTAGGAAACAACATCTCCACTTCGCTGACCCTCAACACTGAGGCCCACAAGGTTGCGTGCTCAGCCCCTTCCTGTACTCCCTGTTCACCCACGACTGCGTGGCCATGCACGCCTCCAACTCCATTGTCAAGTTTGCAGACGACACAACAGTAGTGAGCTTGATTACCAACAACGACTAGACAGCCTACAGGGAGGAGGTGAGGGCACTCGGAGTGTGGTGTCAGGAAAACGACCTCTCACTCAACGTCAACAAAACAAAGGACATGATTGTGGACTTCAGGAAACAGCAGAGGGAGCACCCCCTATTCACATCGAAGGGACAGCAGTGGAAAAGGTGGAAAGTTTTAAGTTCCTCGGCTTACACATCACAGACAAACTGAAATGGTCCACCCACACAGACAGTGTGGTGAAGAAGGCGCAACAGTGCCTCTTCAACTTCAGGAGGCTGAAGAAAGTTGTCTTGTCACCCAAATCCCTGACGAACTTTTACAGATGCTCAATCGAGAGCATCCTGTCGGGCTGTATAACAGCCTGCTATGGCAACTGCACAGCCCTCAACCGCAAGGCTCTCCAGAGGGTGGTGCGGTCTGCACAACGCATCACCGGGGGAAAACTACCTGCCCTCCATGACACCTACAGCACCCGCTGTCACAGGAAGGCCCAAAAAATCATCAAGGACAACAACCACCTGAGCCACTGCCTGTTCACACCGCTACTGTACCATCCAGAAGGCGAGGTTAGTACAGGTGCAGCAAAGCTGCGACCGAGAGATTTAAAAACATCTTCTATCTCAAGGCCATCAGACTGCTAAACAGCAATCACTAACTCAGAGAGGCTGCTGCCAACATTGAGACCAAATCACTGGTCACTTTAATAAATGGATCACTAGTCACTTTAAACAATGCCACTTTAATAATGTTTACATATCTTACATATCATATGTATATATACTGTATTTTATACCATCTATTGCACCTTGCCTATGTCGCTCGGGCCATCGCTCATCCATATACTTACATGTACATATTCTCATTCACCCCTTTAGATTTGTGTGTATTAGGTAGTTGTTGGGGAATTGTTTGATTACTTGTTAGATATTATTGCACTGTCGGAACTAGAAGCGCAAGCATTTCGCCACACTTAACATCTGCTAACCATGTGTTTGTGACCTATAACGCTTGATTTGATTTGACTAAATTTGATAAAAACGATAGAACTCGAGAATAATAGTCTTCTTACAGTTTCTCCACAGAAAGTCTAACACTAGAGTTAAAAGACTGCCTCCCTTTTTTCCATTTCATTGAACACCATAATGAAACCCAATAACAATTTTATATAATTCAATCTCTTTCCCGCATAAGGATAAGCATAAACTGAATCAATACCCAAGATAAGTTAGTTCTTTCTGCTATATTCATTTTCTGGAAACACAGGTGGAGGAAAAATCAAGTCACAGTAATACACATTACCAATTCAAAAACACATTATAGCCAAAGGCCATTGCTTACTGTCTAATTGTCTCTCTCCACCAACTGATCTGGTATAATTAAGACATGGCAGAAGGCTCTATTCTCCAGTGACTTCTAGTCTTTTCATCTGCAACCACAACCACAGGCAGGTCAACCAAACATCTCTCAGCTGCTGCTGCTGCTTCTCAACAATGGACAGGGGTTCCTCTGGGATGTCTATTGGAGCTGCATGTGTCTCGGGAGAGGGAATACTGTACACACAATGCAATTGCAGGTAGAAAGCCTTTGGGGAAGCGTTGCCACTGTTTTCTTGGCCAACTACTGTATATTATGCACCAGTCTGCTGCTATGTGTAGTCTACCTGTGTGTCCTTGCTGGGACAGCTGATGGCAGTTTATTTTATGCTACTCTTTCCACTGGTATTTATCTGGTGTTTTATTGGAAATTCTGTGGTAACAATGGGTGCAATTCATTACTGTTGGTGATTACCTGGTACCAATGGTGCCCAGTGGTTCTTTTTTAGTGAATCCCTGAAAACAAACAAGTAATACTGTACATAGGTGCTTCCTGCCTAACTACCTGCCTAACTACTATGTTCTTTCTCAGTAAATACCTGGTCAGTGAAGTACGACTAAAAAGCTCTCTCTATCTGAAGTAGAATACTACAACCACTGTAGCAGACCTGATACTTGTACTGGGTGTTGATGAGACCCATCTACACCAACAAGCCAAATCCAATAACAATAATGAATCTCCTAAAATCAAATCCTCATTATTATACATTAAGTCTTTTACTCTCCTCTTTTCTATTCTTCTTCTTTATTCTCCTCTTATTCAAATCCTAATATTATAATTCCATGAGGCTCGGCCTAAGCTTCATACAGTAGGTTGGAAATGAAACCAGTAAAACAGTGGTTGACTCACAAATGATTATGACGGCGCCCTGGGGCCAAGGTGATGACAAATGTTTTTGGGGACAAAGCAAAAGCCTCACTAATCACAACAGTGCTCTAGTGTCCTAGCTAGACCTCGGGGAAATGTGGACTTGTGGAGTCAAGTGGGTTTCAAGCCCGGGCTTGCTCACCGTGACAGAGCTACAGATGTATTATCTTAATTTTGTTACTGAGAATTTTCCTGCACCGCAGATAAGCTTCATGATTTACATACATTCAGTCAAAACCTGCACTAACACACGTTGATATTAACAGTATTGCACTTTATTGTAGCCTCATTTTGGCCAGCTAATAGCCTATCTACCGATCAAGCAACATTATGAACTAAACATTCAAATCCTGTTGCTGCAGGATTCTTTTTCTGCTATAATACTAGTCAAATGAAGATCCTACAGCTGTATTTTCGTTAACTTTACAGATGCACTGTTTGTTTACACTACATAAATGGCTATGTAATTGCACTTGACAACAGTTTTTGTAATTTAACAGCAATGTGTGGTTACGGAGTTACTGTCTTTTCTAAATGTCAGAGTGGAGAAGAAATATTTGGAGATAGCTGCAGCCTGCTTGAGGGGGAGAATTCACACACCTCTCTCTCTCTCTCTCTCTCTCTCTCTCTCTCTCTCTCACTCTCTCTCCCTCCTTCCCTCTCTTCCATCGACTAGCTATCAGCACCTCCTCTCTCCATCAGTCCACAGGAAATATGCATGGGGCCGCAGTCAAAGGGATGTTTGTCAACGTCATGTGGAACGCGGAGCTGCGACGATGCTTGCATGTTAAGCAGCCCCTCTGCCTTAATCAAGCCAATCACAGGCGCTAGGAAAATGAGAAAATGCGGTAGGGCCCAGACACCTGGCATTAAGACACTCTCCCTCCTTCCCTCCATCCCTCTCCCTCCTTTCCTCCATCCAGCCATCCCCTAACTCAGCCCTATCAGACACCTCCAAGCTTTGCATATGAGATCATTAGATTCGATCTGCGGCCCTATTTGTCTCCCCCTCTCCCTCTCCCTCTCTCCTCTTTTCATGAACCGAAACAAAGAAAGGCCTCCCTAATCCCGCGGCTAAGGTGCTTTTTTATTGGATGCTTAAGCCACCAAGACAGGCTACTATGCCTGGGTTTAACAACTGCTCAGGAATTCCTTTGTGCCGGTTGGACTGTCCTTGTGTTTTGCTCATGGAGAGGGTTGTGACCTGAATGCTACCTGTGGGTACATAAAGGCCTGGACACAGCATAGCGGCATGCAGTCGTTCCCCTCTACTAACGCTTGACTTTACAGTTCAACGGGATGGATCTACACCCTTTCTTTCTTTCTTTCTTTCTTTCTTTCTTTCTTTCTTTCTTTCTTTCTTTCTTTCTTTCTTTCTTTCTTTCTTTCTTTCTTTCTTTCTTTCTTTGTCTCTCTCTCTCCCCCTGCCCCCTCTCCCTCTCTCTCTCTCCCTCTCTCTCTCTCCCTCTCCCTCTCCCCATCCCCCTCTCTCTCCATCTGTCCCAGACAGTCTGCAGTAAATCATTGTGGCTGTAAATGGGGCCTCTTTGACCCTCGCGAGACCCAATAAGTGCCCAGATCCTAACTGGATCCGCCAATCAATGGATCAATAATCGTTCTTATGTTTCTGGTTTTGTTTTTAGACTTTTCTTCTTCTTGCTGAATGTCAAACTGGATTTGGAGTCATCAAATATGTGATGGGTGGGTTGGGGTTGCTTTACTTGGGGCTGAACAGGATTGTGAGAACCCCCTACCCAGCTGAGGGCCATAGCAGTAGGTCAAGCTAGAGACGTTGTCCAGGAATCCAGTAGACTAGGTCATAGAGGCGAAAAGCTATAGTCTTAAAATCAGCTGGTTGGTGGACACTTTTATCAGCTTGAATATCCCACTCGAGCGAGACTTTTGCTTTCTTCTGAATCTCTACGGCAATACAATCAACCTCTATGCATGGTGGGGTGACTATAGCTATAAAATAGCAAGCTGCGCGGAGTGCAAAGCTGCAGCCTTGGCCTTCACTGCATGACGATTGGGCAGTTCGCACATCGAGCAATGATTATTCTTTCTGCTACCACCTAAAATAAGATGTGGTGGTGGAGCTGATAACCTGGATCAATGCGTCTGGCATGCTGTAAAAAAAATCAAGATACTTCAACTAAATATTATTAAGTAACTGCTTCCACAGCCTTTTTATTCTTTACTCAACTTTTCTGTCAAAGTGTTAACTGAACTTAATATTTTTTTGTTTGCCTAAACTTAGCACCAACATGAGAAAACATAGGCAAAAATTATGTGTTTGCTCCAATTGTTTCATATGTTCATTCAACTACTGTCATGTGTGCTCCCTCTCCGGCCTCTAGGTCACCAGGCTGCTCATTATGGCACACACCTGTCACCATTGTTACTCGCACCTGCGCGTCATCAGACTCACCTGGACTCCATCACCTCCTTGATTATCTTCCCTATATATGTCACTCTCTTTGGTTCCTTCCCCAAGTGTCATTGTTTCTGTTTCCTGTCTGTGCATTGTTCGTGTTTCTTGTTTTGTTCATTTGTTTATTAAATTATGCACTCCCTGAACTTGCTTCCCGACTCCCAGCGTTACGTTACAACTACAAATTATTATTTGGATATCTTACCTAAAAAAAGGCTGTGGAACTAGTTACAGACACAGTATTTTTAACATACACTGTTTTCAACTTGTTAAGCAAAGACAGCATAATACATTTACTGAATTTCTTCTGAACGTTTTCTCAAGTTGGAACTAAGTTCGGTAACACTTGGATCGAAAAGTTAAGTAAACAAAAAGGCTATGGAACCAGTTACTTAATAATAATTAGTTGAAACAAATAAACCTCTGAAAGGCCTTTTCGTTCCGTACAGATCTGGTCAGATCCAGATCCAGACCCGGTTCGATCCGAGTGATAGAAGCAGCAGAAAAGTCATTTTTTAAGCTACTTTATTAAACGTAGTAGAGAGAGGTGCCGCCGTAGCGGCGCCGGGGGGGGGGGCGTACTGTGAGAGAGTGACACAGGGAGGAGGGAGGAGGGAGGAGGGAGGGAGATACAAGAGACAGCAACCAACCAAGCCGACTCGCTCTGTAGTAGACTAATAGCTGCCATAGCTAGGTTATTTATCATGCAATATGATTACGTAGTACCTGTCTTGACTGCATCAAACCGTGAGAACCTAGTTAAGATAACGTTAGCTAGCTAGGCTAATTCAGGCTGCAGTGGATGTGCTTCTCATCCTACAGTTACAAATAACAACTCCACCCAGAATATTAAGCAGCAGCCTACCTGTTGGCTCTTGGTTGTTGTAGCCTATCCTTGTCCTTTAACTTTTAATTCCGACATTTTAATTCCATCTTCCACTGATTAGATATCTCCTAACTTTTGCCACACATGGAGGCTCTATGACTGTAGACTATTGCCGCTTTGATGACTTATGATTGGCCAACAATAACAACAATCTACACACGCCATGCTCCACTCTCTTGAAAAGCAAGAGCAGCAGCAACCATTTTAAAATGTCTCTATCTCTCTACTGCAGCAGTCACATTCGAATCTGTACCGGCTCTTCCAGACAAGGCAGGGTAATTCGAGTACAGGTGGATCCGTGAAGACCTCTAATTGACATACACCAGGTGAATCCACAGTGACTATACTCCCTACAAAGACTATATTATAACCCACAGCGACTATACACCCTACAAAGACTATATTGTAATCCACAGCAACTATACACCCTACAAATACTATTTTATAACCCAGTGACTACACTCTCTACAAGACTATATTATAACCCACAGTGACTATACATCCTACAAAGACTATATTGTAATCCACAGTGACTACACTCCCTACAAGACTATATTATAACCCACAGTGACTATACATCCTACAAAGACTAATATTATCCCCAGTGACTACACTCCCTACAAGACTATATTATAACCCACAGTGACTATACATCCTACAAAGAACTATATTGTAATCCACAGTGACTAACACTCCCTACAAAGACTATATTATAACCCACAGTGACTATACTCTCTACAAGACTATATTATAACCCACAGTGACTAATACTCCTACAAGACTATATTATAACCACAGTGACTATACTCTCTACAAAGACTAATATATAACCCACAGTGACTATACTCCTACAAAGACTATATTATAACCCACAGTGACTATACTCTCTACAAGACTATATTTATAACCCACAGTGACCTATACTCCCTACAAAGACTATATTATAACCCACAGTGACTATACTCTCTACAAGACTATATTATAACCCACAGTGACTATACTCTCTACAAGACTATATTATAACCCACAGTGACTACACTCCCTACAAAGACTATATTGTAACGCACAACAACTATACACCCATTGGATGCTGAAGCACTACGCAGTCATGACAATGAGTAGTGAGACTGAGAGTCGACTGGGCCCGTCTTAACCATCACTCTCCTATGTCCCCGTCTTAACCATCAATCTCCCCTGTCCTGTACACCCACCCCCTGTCCCCCTCTCCCCCAGGGCATTGGCACAGATTGGCACAACAGCAACATGCTGCAGGGACAGATCAGATCAGAGCGAACTAAGCGTGGTCTCACCTCTGGCAGCGGCATGCCGTTGATGATGAGGTCAGGCTGCTGGGGACCCTGCCCGCTGGCGAAGGGATGCTGCTGATAGCCACCGTGGTTGGGCGCGGCATTGCGCGAGTTCTGGTTCTCCACGTTGAGGAAGGTGCTCTCGGAGCGCCTGCAGCCCAGCGGCAGGCTCTGCTGGTGGTAGTCGAAGTAGTTGAGCGAGGAGGTGAGAGACGAGCAACTCACCACGTTCATCTTGTCCGTCTCCTCCACGTCGCGCGGCACGAGGCGGATGTCGTTCTTGCTCAGCTTCTTCTTGCTCGACTTCTTCTGGCTGCCATACGAGTACTCCGCCACCCTGCGCAAGTAGAAGAAACTGAACAGACTCAATAAAGCAGTGCTCTGTCGTACCCGCCCACAGGCACACGCCGTTCGGCCAGAGGCGCCCCGCTCAGTCATGCCAGAGTGCTGACCGAAGTGTGCCGTGGTGGTGGCAAGCACATTGGTAAGCATCCGGGGTAGCGAGACAGAGGAGCCACGCTCAAGTGACCCCCCCCCCCTCCACCCAAGCCTGACCGCCTTCCCCGGGCCACCAATGGAGCCGTCATCCCTCATTTGTTTTTATTTGCATGCTCGGCACAGTTGACATGTCACAAACAACAAGCACACACAATGCAAACATGCCAAACCACAAAAGCACACAAGGCAACAACAACAGACGATACTGAAGATCACCAACCAGAATCTGCCATCATATTAAAGCCTCACTGCTAATTCACTTTTTTCTTTCATTATCAAGCGAGACCCACTGGCGATATGGAGTGCAGGAGCACTGTAAATTCAAATTCATTTAGAGCCTAGTCTCTGTGGCTGTTCCCTGACTTGAGCAGAGCATTTTGATTCTAATCAGACCAAATGAGCAAGCCGGAGATTCTTTATGGAAAGAATGCTGCTGATGCTCGGGTCCATTCTCCATCCAGGCTTGCAAATTCTTATGAGGGGAAGCTGTGTTTTAAGCAGCTTCTGCTCTGAACCCTTGAATCCCTCCTGACCCGAGCCTTTCCTCTGAGTTTTTAACGTGTCAAACATTTGCATGGACTCCCACTCTCCAAAAGTATATTTTTAGCCCTGGTTGGAAATAGTGTGTTATTTACTCTTGTTTCTAGCCTGCATCTAATAACACTTGAGGCCCTGGCTGCATATGCTGAAATGCCCTAGGAAGATTCCCCATCCTTAGTATTTACTGGATGGGTTTTCCTTTTCATGTATGATGAAGTCTGGGTCTGTCTGCTCTTCCATGCCTTCATTCTAGCAAAGAAAATGGTAATAGCAGCCTTCGAATGTTTATTTTTCAGGATATCTCAAAACTGTTCTTTTTTTCTCTCTCTCTCTCTCTCTCTCTCTCTCTCTCTCTCTCTCTCTCAATCTTTAGAGTCTGAGTAGGGGAGAGAAGAGACTGAGGGTAAAAAAAGAGTGCATTGTTCTGTCATTGTTCTCTCTAGTGCTTCTGGGCCCAAAATCAGAAAATGGACAGGAGAATCAAAGAGAATGAGCAATAAATTGCAGATAAGCACTGCTCAGGTTTGAGGTGGTAGCTAACTACTCAGGAGCACTGCAAATCAATATTGATTAAAGTACCCAGCAGGAAAAGGATTTTTATGCCACAAGACAGGATTTTTAAAGAGGAAGGTTAGGTGGTTAGGTGGTGTTGGTCAGATATTATTTGATTTACCTTAGTTGTTTGTTTGAATGGTTGGTTGGTTTCTTGTGTTTTTTTTTTTAGAGAAATAGTGCATTGTGGATCACATCCAAATGAGAAAGCATGTTGAGAAATGTACTAGGCTATATTTGTCAATATGACAATGACAGCCATCAAATCATATAAAATGCCCTAAAACCCCTATAAATTGTCTTAATAACATAACTTATGTCGAGAGTCTTTTGCATAGTTCTTTAAGAGCATTGGGTTTTCAGAAAACAGATGTTTTTATTCTTATGTCGTTAAATTAGTCTGTGGGCTGACAACAATGTCACTTTGAAACTATACTGAACAAAAATATAAATGCAACATGTAAAGTGTTGGTCCCATGTTTCATGAGCTGAAATAAAATATAATTTTTTTCCCCATATGCACAAAAAGGTTATTTGTCCCAAATGTTGTGCACAAATTTGTTTACATCCCTGTTAGTGAGGATTTCTCCTTTGCCAAGATAATCCATCCACCTGACATATGTGGTATAAAAAGATGCTGATTAAACAGCATGATCATTACACAGGTGCACCTTGTGCTGGGGACAATAAAAGGCCACTCTAAAATGTGCAGTTTTATCCCACAACACAATGCCAGACATGTCTCAAGTTTTGAGGGAGTGCGCAATTGGCATGCTGACTGCAGGAATGTCCACCAGAGCTATTGCCAGGGAATTGAATGTTCATTTCTCTACCATAAGCCGCCTCCAACGTTGTTTTAGAGAATTTAGCAGTACGTCCAACCGGCCTCACAACCGCAGATCACGTGTAACCACTGCAGCCCAGGACCTCCACATCGAGCTTCTTCACCTGCGGGATTTTCTGAGACCAGCCACCCAGACAGCTGATGAAACTGAGGAGTATTTATGTCTGTAATAAAGCCCTTTTGTTGGGAAAAACTCATTCAGAAAAAACGAATTCTTCCCAGTGTGTGGCCTTTGCCCAATGCTGCGCTCATGCCCAGTCATGTGAAATCCAAAGATCCGGGCCTAAGGAATTTATTTCAATTGACTGATTTCCTTATATAAAATGTAACTCAGTAAAATCGTTGCAATTGTTGCACGTTGCGTTTATATTTTTGTTCAGTAGAAGCTATGTATCTTAACAAGTGAGGCCTTAGAGGTGCTATACTACATACTTAGAATACTGAATGTAAAGATGCTCTCCTACTAGGTCAAACCCTCATCAAATCTACATCTCTAAAGAATAAGGATTGGAGAAACCTGATGTGGATCCACCAACCATCACATGATATTGCAAATACATGACTGCTTTAGATTTAAAATCAATAGGTGATCAATATTAACCATTATCCATGAGTATGTGAAAAGTTTCATTTCAGAACGCAATATATACATTTTCAGAAATATTGGTACATAAATGTTTATACTTCAAAGAACTTATGAAAGAGATTCTTTAAAGAGATTCTTTAAAGAAATAGATTGGTGTGTTTGTTCGCTATTTAATCATGGCATGGGGTTGTTGAATGAGAAACATATATTTGTTTAAAATCTATCACTTTAAACAAATAATCATGTTTTTTTGCAAAACTCTATATATCCGCCTCACTCTCTGAGAAATAAGTGGTACTGCTAAGTTTTACACAGTCAAATAGAACAAATTGCCTTTTTTTTTTTATAAAGAACTGTACAAATTATACATTTGTGACAATATATGTAAATAATATATTTTGTAACAAAATAATCAATTCAGTAATATGAGATCTGTATGTAAAACATTTACATGTAACATTTTTTTTTAATTTAGCAGATGCTCTTATCCAGAGTGACTTACAGTTAGTGCATTAATCTTAATATAGCTACAGTAACTGAGACAAATATATATATATATGGATATATAGCGTTTTGCACAAGTGTATTTTTTTAAACATTTTAATACAGATCTAAAATCTATGAATTACACAT
The DNA here is from genome assembly GCF_002910315.2 of Salvelinus sp. IW2-2015. Lineage (NCBI taxonomy): Eukaryota > Metazoa > Chordata > Actinopteri > Salmoniformes > Salmonidae > Salvelinus > Salvelinus sp. IW2-2015. Next base: position 15,304,043 of record NC_036846.1, on the reverse strand, counting down.
CTGAGAGTAGTAATATTTTAAACATATATGAAGGTACCCATAAGCAATCATTTCTGATGAAAAAACGAATGTGAAAAATTGGTGGATATAGTGTTTTGGAAATAAACTGCTCTGTGTGCCTGTGAAGGCCCACACTTTAAAAAAAACATTTGTCTGGACACCTTATGTAGTTCTTTAAGTGCATGAAGGAGAAGAAACTCAATGTTTAAAAAAAAAGAATTACTGCCACACAATGGCATTCTTAGGCTACATGTATGTTTAATGGATCTCAACCCAACATTTTGGTCAAAAGAGCTTCATCCGCTGGGACTTACTGAGAGATGTATATTGGCTCTACTTTATGGAGGAATCATACAGGGTCAGCCAAATGCCACACGTATGAAATGGCCTGACATAGCAGCACATCAACAAAAATGATGTTGAGTGTAAAATATGAAATATGATAATAGTTTCAGGTTAAATTGACAAATTCACAGTACCAGTCAAAAGTTTGGACACACCTACTCATTCCAGGGTTTTTCTTTATTTTGACTATTTTCTACATCGTAGAATATTAGTGAAGATATTAAAACTATGAAATAAACATATGGAATTATGTAGTAACCAAAACGGTGTTAAACAAATCAAAAAAATATTTTATATTTGAGATTCTTCAAAGTAGCCACACTTTGCCTTGATGACAGATGGGGAATATAATTTGTTTTTCAACAGGACAATGACCCAACACACCTTCAGGCTGTTTAGGGGCGATTTGACCAAGAAGGAGAGTGATGGAGTGCTGCATCAGATGACTTGGCCTCCACAATCACCCGACCTTAACCCAATTGAGATGGTTTGGGATGAGTTGGACCGCAGAGTGAAGGAAAAGCAGTCAACAAGTGTTCAGCATATGTGGAAACTCCTTCAAGACTGCTGGAAAAGCATTCCAGGTGAAGCTGGTTGAGAGAATACCAAGAGTGTGCAAAGCTGTCATCAAGGCAAATAGTTTTGATGTCTTCACTATTATTTCTACAATGTAGAAAATAGTAAAAAATAAAGAAAAACACTTGAATGAGTAGGTGTGTTCAAACTTTTGACTGGTACTGTATATATTTTAAGTGGTAATACACAAGGAAAGTGAGAGCTGATGCTATACAGATTGATGAAGAAAAACATACTTTTATTATGATGGATCAAGATAATAATGTGCTTCCCTTCTGATGCATAGTCATACACGGAGTAGAGGCCTAGATGGTTCAAAGCTGCATTACTTAATAGTTTTAGTATAATAGTAGATCCCACTTGATTTGTATTACTTTTTTTTAAATGCTGTATTATTATTAACACTATTATTGCCATTATCATCATTACTATGTCATCATTCTTGCAGAATCGTAGGCCATGCTGTCTTCTTTAGAACATCCATTTAAACCTTTGGGAATAGAATGCACTAGAAATTCAATAGCCGTAAAATTCTGCTAATTGTCCTCGCCTAGTCAAGATTATTAGTCCTAGTTAATTGTGCGTGTTGAAAAAAAGAAGTAAGGCAACGCTGCCTGGTCTAGGAGTCCATTGGCCATTTTTTCTTATCAGTTATGGGCACCTGCATTCCTTAGTGCTAACATCTGGGGCCCTCAACATGCACTAGAAATACAGCTACGTGCACTCACGACTAGCCTGAACAACACACACACACGGAGGCACGCACGCAAGGGCGCGCATATCACCAGCACATACACACGCGCGCACCACTGAATGGGCAATAAAAGGCGTAAATATAGGCCCATGAGAATAAGAAAATAGGTCATTGGCTATAATCATGACTGACTGAAACACCAAAGTAATGAGATGCGTATGAAGAGCTGTTTTCAGTACCTGCAGTTGTACGTTCGGATCTCCTTGTTATCCCTTTTGCACTTGACTGCCACAAAAATCATAGTGACAAACAGGATAGCTGCAATAGAACCCAGGGCAATGATGAAAATCAATGACAGGTTTACTGGTCCAATAGATTCCTGGGCGTTCAGGTCCGGTGAGAGGTAGACAACAATGTATGCAGAGGCCGACAACGACGGTTTCCCGTGGTCGCGTGCCACCACTGTGATCTCGTAGGTCGACTTGACCTGCTCCCCGAACATCTTGGTGGACCGCACCTCTCCATTCACCTGGTCTATTTCAAAGAAAGGCCTGTCTCCCTCCGAAATGGTATAGGTCAGCCTTCCATTCTCCCCCTCGTCGTAGTCATCGGCCTTGACTTGGGTCACCAGGTAACCCACTCCTGCATTCCTTGGAATGGATACTTCCGCGGTGCCATTTACCAGGGGTGGAGTGGTCATAACAGGTGTATTGTCATTCACATCCAAAACGACAATGCGCACCGTCGCGTTACTGGATAAGGACGGATTCCCCTGGTCCCTGGCCAAAACTTTGAAGTCAAAAGTCCTAGTGTACTCATGGTCGAATGATCTCATGGAGTAAATACGTCCTGAAGGATTTATACTGACATATGTGTTTACGTCCATGTGTTTAATCTCACTGGGCACGATGGTGTATGAAACGGTGCCATTCATGCCCAAATCGGGATCTACAGCAGACACTGCCAGCAAACATGAGCCGGGCAGGTTATTTTCTAGGACCATCTCTTGGTAATGGGGTTTTAGGAAGTGGGGAGGGTTATCATTTTCATCTGTGACTTTCACTACAAACGACTTAGTGGCGCGTAAAGGGGGGGTGCCACTGTCCTCTGCTTGGATAGTTAGATTGTACGTGTCCCTCTGTTCTCTGTCTAGCCTGCCATCGACAAGGATGGTTGAGAAGCTCTCGTATTCCTGGAGCCTGAAAGGGACGTTGCCTTGTAGTCTACACTGCACCTTGCCATTCGCGCCCGCGTCCTTATCTGAGACCCTTACTAATGCAATAACGTATCCACGTGGCGCGTTCTCACTAACTTCAATCAGCTCTGTGTTCACCGACAATAAACTAATGACAGGTGGGTTATCATTTGCATCCATCACATTGACCGTGACTTTACAATGAGCCGGAATAGAATTTGGACCTAAATCTTTGGCTTGGACATCAATCTCGTAAATGTGGGTTGCTTCATAATCCAACGGGCCATTTACAGTGATAATACCGGTTCTAGGGTCAATTTTGAATACATCTCTAGTTTTCTCGGTGACGTAACTGTTAAACGAGTATACAACCTCACCATTAGTTCCCTCGTCAGGATCCGTTGCATTCAAGTCAATTACAAGTGTATTAATAGGAGAATTCTCCATCACATTCACTGTATACACAGGCTGGTCAAAAACGGGATTATTATCATTCGAATCCATTACTTTAATATTGAGCTGGACTGCGCCAATCTTTGGAGGGTCTCCGCCGTCTTCTGCACTGATTTCGTATGAGTAGTGAGACTGGGTCTCCCTATCTAACGATTTTTGCACTACGAGTTCGGCAATCTTGGACCCGTCCCCCCTAGTCTTAATCTCCAACCCGAAGAGCTCATTCGGGGTGATCGAATATGATTGCACACCGAAAATCCCAGAGTCCGGATCGCTTGCCCCCTCTAGGGGAAACCTGGTACCAGGGGAGGCATTCTCTGAGATTTCAATGTCAATGTGGTTTGTGGGGAACCTGGGAGCATTATCGTTCAAATCCACAATTTCAACTTTAATCACACAGATCTCCATGGAGTTTGACATCACCTCCAGAGAGACAGTGCACTTTGATGTCTGTCGGCAAGCCACATCCCGGTCTATTTTCTGATGTGTGAGGAGAAGTCCAGCCGGGCTGAGTTCCACCCATCGCGGCTCTGAATTCGAGATGACCCGCAAGTACGGCGCACGCGGTGCAATGGCAAATCCTTGAGTTTGTGCATCCTTTGTCACGTTTCCAATGATATACCCAGCCTTCTGCTCCTCGTTTATCGAGTATTTCAAATTGATAACAGAATCAGCCCCAGTCCAGCATAAAAGGACTATCCAAAGAATTAGCATAAAATCCATTTCCTTGGCGTACATTGTACCTGTTGATTTTTCCTTAGATTTAATTGGGACCTCGTATGATCACGCACACCTATGCATGTCAGAGATAACTGGCAAAATTTTCCAGTAGGCTAATCTCATCGAAAAGTTATCCTTGGAATAGATTTCGATAGCAGAAAAGGCTCCTATCTGATATAAATGTAACTTGATTATATCGATATGGTCTTAAGTCCATCTACCTCATTGTACTCTTCTGAGAGAAACCACATTCTCCAATCTGCTGCAACGCGTGAGATCTTGAGGATAGATATTAGAAAACATTCTGAATGGTCTCAGAACACTGATGGTCTCAGAACAACATGTAAATATGCGCTGTTTATATCAAGCTACAACTATAGGAACGTCTGACATGATAAACCGACCATTTCGATGCAGACTGGAAAACAATGCAAATAATGAATTAAAAAATCAAAAGGGAGGAAAATTCTATCGAACAGGTTTACCCAAAAAATAATGTTCACTGAAGATTAAATTATTGGCTAAAAATGATCCAGTTCAATTCTTCCCAGCATCATGATTCCGATTCAACAACCATAAGGAGAATTTTAGACACACTGAATTTTACGCATACGTCCACAAATTCATATGAATGATTTGATTAAGTTGTAATGACTTTTCCTCTTCAATGGGCAATTATATCACACCACATATCCGATGGAAACGTAAAAATGGAATCCGCATTGAGAAAATCCGTGAATAGCCAAAGTCCAGTCATCGAATGTAGACCAATGATGCTGTTGACAGAACGAATCTTATGGGCCTAATGCTATCAGTGAAGACCACCGTTACCTTTTCATTTCCAGGCGAGCCGATAGAGGTTTCACTCTCTCTCTCTCTGTCAAAGTCTTTTATCTTTCTTTTACTAATTCATTTCCTCCAATCTCACACATGAATACACCGAACACGTCCCGGGGAGATATGGTCAATATCAAATCCAGTGTAGAAATATAGAGGCAAAAAAATGATGTTATACCGTCACGATAAAAGCAGTTCGTTTCAAGCATGCAGCAGAGCCAATTGCATGAAAAATATCCAGCACCACTCGTTGTCAGTAGGCTACTAGTTCACCCCAATACGCGCTCCGGCTCCGCTCGCATCAATGCTGCACACTGCCGAATGCACAGCTCAGCGCTGAGCGCTAATTCTCCGGACCAGGACCCGCAATCCCCTCAACCAATCAGAGGTTACACAGGAGGGTTGGATTTGCTGGTTGGTGGGGAAATATACAGCAATGAAAACTCGGCCAGCTACCTGCACACTTGTTCAGCTGTGGAATGGGTTAAGTAGTGTAAATACATGTATTTATGTATTACTCGATGTGTATCATGTAGTTAATGTAGTAGGACTAATTAACTACCCTACGTCTATATAGCCTAATGGTTAGAACTCTTGGTATGTTTACTCGTCATTCCAGTGCAATCGGAGTGTTTACATGTTTTCTTTCTAAGTGTGATATACCGGTGGTATTCAGGGTTTGCCCTAAAGGCGACTGTGATCTGAGGACTGTGATCTGAGTCCAATCCTTCAATGAATCGAAATAATACTTGATCCACACATGATTGCTGATGACATCCCGATGATTTGATATAGTCTTTTTTTTTTTTTACATAATGGACGTAGCCTATATCTTATTGTAGCCTATTTTGTTAAGGTGAGACAAATTTGATTATGAAACGCTGAATATTTTTGCTGCTTCAGAATGCTGTACTGTAGATGCGTGAAATGTAACACCAAGCATTCTTGAGAAACAGGTAGGTATAGTCTGACATGTAAAACGAGGACACGTGCCTTACCAATACAACGACGGCAAGTGTTATGTTGCATATTATTTGTGTAACATCGTGTCTTATTTCTGGACAATGAAACAAATGGGATTGTAGTCGCAGGCTGCAAAATCTCCCTCTCTCTCACACATACACTCAGTCACGTGCGCGCGCGCGCACACACACATACAGGCACACACACACGTTGCATTTCTTAGATGTGAAGAAAACGATATGGTCACTAAAATGTATAACAACAACAAAAATATGAATGCATTGATGCAGAAACATGTTCTAATGAAAATAATTTGAGATAATTCTTTAGGATAGGTCACTGCAGTCCTTTGGTCTGTTGAAAGGAACACTTTTTGTGTCATGCCAGCTGATCCCTGATAAGGCCAGTACGGCAAATTACCTGTAGACTAGGCTACTTCGATCTGCTTTTGGGTGGAACAGCAATATAACTTCCCACGTCAATCAGTGGAAATGAAGAGAAGCCTACCTGAGAACTCATATCAACTTACATTCAGAAGTTCACGACACTGAGTGGCAATATTTAATTGTTGTATTAATGGTACAGAAAGCACACAGATTTTTACTAACATTTGTGTCATGTGTATAAAAATTGGCCAGGTCCTATTCCTAAAATGACTATTTTGAGGATGCGATAGACTGCATATGTTTTCCGTCGTCAAAAAGGTTGGCTAATTGCTTGGATAGGTAGTCTAATAATGTTTGGTTTTTGTTGCAAGGACTAGGCCTAGTATGTGTGTTGTAAGGCTTATTTATCATTTAGAATAGACCTCCTTATCCCTCGTGGGTTTCGCTGCCTTCTCACTCCCCAGCTCACTCCTCCCCATCTGGTAAACTTGGCTGCAGACAACCCAGACCATATCGAGGGTAACCCGGTTTAAAAGTCACAAGGGTGACACCTAGCGTCCTTTTGCTGCTTGGCTCGGTTATTGACATTGACCCAACAACATTTGTCACAAACATTCTGCCTTTTGTTAAATTGCATAACGCATACCTTTCTCATTGTGGCAGACCATCTTGCTCTGTGATATGCAGTTATTTTGCTTTTCAAGGTTTTATTACATTTGGATGTAGTTTGCTTGATTTTCTGTTTGTATTACAGGTGATTATTGTTTTCTCATTATCAACATACAGTATTTGTCCACAAGTTATGCTTTCACAGAAATGTTTTGTATTCCGCCTATCTTACCTGAGATGTAATGAAAAATAATAATAATAGCCATACATCAAACTATCATACCAAATAGCCAGACTTCTGTAACACAACACCAGGGGCGCAACTTTGGTTTTAGAAGTGGGGGGGACATAATATTAATATTATATATATATTTTTGATCCTGTCGGATAACACTCCAAACAGTTTACCCGACCGCTCAGAGGCATCCGCACGGTCCTAAAGCACACCGTTGCCTTGTTTTGTAACACAATTTCAGAATGTTCGGGGGACATGTCCCCCTGTCCCGTCACCCGTCCCCTCTGTCCCCAGCGAAAATTGCCCCCCTGTACACCAAAGCCTCAAACAGCCCTCTACTTTCAGAGTGGGGGTACTGTTATATTCAAATTACTGGCTGTACACCCCAACATGGAAAAGGCCAAAACACTGATTGCGTGTGAAATATGCATCAGAGTATCTCACAGTCTTACGCCACATGAAATAAGAGGCTCTAGTAAGACAAGAATCCCTATAGAACTGTAACAGTATGTAGATATAGAATGGGCTCGGATGGATGGATGCTTTATTTAAAAAATTCTGAGTTATTTTACGTCTAACTGTCAACTGCAGGCTACACTACTCTGTCATTCTGCTTCTTTGTAAAGCAAAACAAGCAACATTTCTCTGTGTAGCCTGTAATATGGTACATTGCTGGTGCTTTTACAAGACAATACACTGGGTGGATTCTGAGGCTAGATACAGTATCCTCGTAATAAATTCTTAATGGACAAGGAATTAAAACAACCATAGGTGGCTGTGGGACTTTTTACTCAAGGCTTTTTAGACGCCATATTTTAATCCCGTTGCAGAGTAAAGGCCTGCACATTTTATTCTGTATTATATTCCATTTGAAACTGTGCAAAGGTTGAAACAAAGTTGCTGTTTCATAGGAAAGGGGAATTAAGCTGAACAAATCAATAGTCCCAGTAGCCTAGCCACTAGCTATGTCTCTGTCTCCATGGAAGTGGCAATAGAGTAGACTACTGGACAAATTACACTCATTGGTTTGTCCTTTTGATTTTAATGATTTGAGTGCTTTGTGTTGAGTGGTTGTAAAGATAATTGTTTACATTTCTAAGTATGGTGTTGTCTTATCTGTATCATTTGGTCGAAGCCAGATATTGATCTCAGACACTAATATACTGTATCTCCTCTGTCATCTAAGAGGAGACGATGGTGATTGGCTAGGCTACTTCTCCTTTCATTATGATTGTGACTTTTTATTGTTTCAGAGTCTAATTACCCAGAATGTACTGCCAATTTAACTCTCATTAACAAAGTGGCCATGACAATGTGTTTCTCCTTAGACATTGGACCACATGTGGAGCACAGTCAGCACACCCCTACTGTGCATGGGGAAAGGTGTTACTTGTTTGCAATTAAAGGAACCTTAAGCATTACCCAGATGGTGTTGGGTTCTGTTTACCTGTGAGTCGTGACCCACACCTATATGTAATTAATTTCTACTATTAACATTGGTTGAGGGACACAGAGAGAAGTGAGACAAGGGTGGTATTAATGTTTGGTGAGGGCAGTGGTGTAAAGTACTTAAGTAAAAGTACTTTAAAGTAATACTTAAGTAGTTTTTGGGGTATCTGTACTTTACTTTACTATTTATATTTTTGACTATTTTTACTTTTACTTCACTACATTCCTAAATAAAATGATTTACTTTTTACTCCATACATTTTTCTTGACACCCAAAAGTACTCATTCAATTTTTTATGCTTAGCAGGACAGGAAAATGGTCAAATTCACGCACTAATCAAGAGAACATTCCTGGTAATCCCTATTGCCTCTGATCTGGCGGACTAACGGACACACATAACAGAAATTCTTTGTTTGTAAATTATGTCTAAGTGTTGGACTGTGCCCCTGGCTATCTGTAAATTAAAAATATTTGCTTAATATAAGGAATTTGAAATTATTTATACTTAAGTATCAAAAGTAAATGTAATTGCTAAAATATACTTAAGTGTATTTAAAACCAAATACTTTAAGACTTTTACTCAAGTAATATTTTATTGGGTGACTTTCACTTTTACTTGAGTCATTTTCTATTAAGGTATCTTTACTTTTACTCAAGTATGACAATTGGGTACTTTTTCCACCACTGGGTGAGGGACACCAAGCAAGGATGATCTCCCTGTGCCCTTCACCTTCAACAAGCTTCCATCCAGACAATGGCTTATTGTCAAGCTCATAATAAAGAAAACATCATCAAATTTACAAAAGACAACATTTCAGTTATATTCGCATGTGGATAAAAAAATACATGTTGTTGTCTAACTGGAGTCTATGGCAAAACAACATCCTTGTTATGTTGACATACAGTATATGGAGTCCAAGTGGAATCCACCTAGCCGTGCTTTAAGGACTGTGGCTAACTAACAACATGCTTGGTTATATTGGCATAAGAAAAACTTATACCAGTGCTTCTAGGACTGTGCCCTCGGATAGAGAGAGTTAAAGAGATATTAATGGACGTATCATCACCATGTCCATGGTATGGAGGGCATAACATCATTGAGGGGCTCACAGGGCTCATAGACAGATTAAGCCTGTCACTTCCTCTTCCTTCAGCCTCTGGCCAGGGCGGTGAGGGGGAATCAATTTCTTGCAATGCCGTGTGGATGAATACCAATAATAAGGTTGTCCTCCACCACAGCCAAAATAAGCACTGCCATCTTGCCCATTCCGAATCAATGCACCACTGTCTGTCTCTGTCTTCCGCTAGCTACCTGTAGCTATGTGTCTGAGTGTGGGCCAAGTTTCAGTGGGCAGAGAGGCATGGACAGGCATATTGGACTGCGATGGGTGAGGATAGTGCCAAAGCAGCGATAGAGGGACTCAGCTATTACTCTCGAGCCAAGCAGCAGGGACAGAAAGTCAGACTACAGAAGTACAGTCTTAGAAAATAAATTTCTAAAAGGGTTCTTCGGCTGTCCCCATAGGATAGCCCTTTTTGGTTCAAGGTAGAACATCGACAGGGCGGTAGTGGAGGGAGTCTTTGACAATTTCTAGAGACTTCCTCTGACACCGCCTGGTATAGAGTTCCTGGATGGCAGGGAGCTCGGTCCCAGTGAAGTACTGGGCCGTAAGCACTACCCTCTGTAGCGCCATAACAAGCGGTGATGAAGCCAGTCAAGATGCTCTCAATGGTGCAGCTATATAACCTTTCGAGGATCTGAGGACCAATGCCAAATCGTTTTAGCCTCCTGAGGGGGAAGAGGGGTTGTTGTGCCTTCTTCAGGATTGTGTTGGTGTGTGTGGACCATGTTAATTCCTTAGTGATGTGGACACCAAGGAAATTGAAGCTCTCGACCCGCTAATCAAGTCATAGATTGTTGTCTCTGCTACCGCACTGCAAGCAGTACCGATTCACCAAGTCTAGAACCAACAGGACCCTGAACAGCTTCTACACCCAAGCCATATGTCTGCTAAATAGTTAACCAAATAGCTACCAGGACTTTCTGATTCGACTCTTTTTACACTAACTCTTTTGACTCATCACATATGCTGCTTCTACTGTTTATTACCTATCTTGTTGACTAGTCACTTTATTCCTACCTATATGTATAATTCTACATCAATTTCCTCATACCTCTGCACATCAACTCTGTACTGGTACCCCATGTATATAGCCAAGTTATCATTACTCATTTTGTATTTATTCCTCGTGTTACTATTTTTCTCTCTAAATTGTTGGGAAATAAGCATTTCACTGTTAGTCTAACACTATTTTTTCCCCAACATGTGACCAGTAACACTTGATTTGAAAACTTTTGGGTTCCATGTAGAACCCTATGTAGAAAGGGTTCTACATGGAACCCAAAAGGGTTCTACCTAGAACCAAAAAGGGTTCTTCAAAGGGTTATCCTATGGGGATACCCGAAGAACCCTTTTAGGTTCTAGATAGCACTTTTTTTTCTAAGAGTGTGTGTGCCATGCAGACATGCCTTGCCGGAGAAAAAATATAGAAAGGGACAAAATCAATAATTCTCTGTGTACTTTGAACTGTGGCGGTTCAAGTCTTCCAGGCTAAAAAAGTCTTAAATATGCTCAAAAGCAGACTTGGAGTGTGAAACTCCCCATCACCCTAACTAGCCTAGCTTTTGCTACCGTCTGCGCGTCATCATGCTCCTCCGCAATGCTTTACTTCACACAGGGTTAGAAAGAAGTGGCGGTCTGTGCTGTTTAACAGGTTTAGGCCAATATATGATACTCAAATTTCCCCTATACCCATCATGAGGTTGCTACAACCTAGCCTATGAATGAAAGTTTACAACGTAGGTGCACAGGTCGAGAGAAATTTGATTAATCAAGGTGACAGACATTGACACATTCAATACCGCCTTCCACAAACTTGCCTACATCTAGCTGATCTAGGATGTAATCATTAATCCAACAGTTGAAAATGAGAGTTTCCATTGGACAAATTCAGTTATGTTTATCCCTGTTTCGTTTCGTTTGCTTCCATTTAAGAAACCTTTTTTAACAGAATTGGTGGTATGAATACACCCCTGATCACATGTAAACACAGTTCACTTTCATAGCAGCCACATACAAACAGAATGATCCCTTTGATCGTTGGATAATTCCTTCTCGCATCTACACGCATCTTCCTTCTTGCTACATTCACTTGTGGACTTCAGTGCACAACACATCAGCTGTTTGTGACCAGGCAAAAAAAACTTTCCAAGCCAAACCTTCATATCATAACCGCTAACCGCTACACAGCCTACATCATTGTCACCATATTAGCTAACATCAAGTCAACATAGCTACTAGAACTACCATGTTAGTAAACCCGCAACAATCATGCAGTACAGTGTACAGTTAGCAAGCAGTTTAGCAGTTACACCAGTTGGCTCCGGTGGCAATAAATTAATAAAACCAAAAGCTTACCTTAACTTGGAAGAGTTCCAGTGTTGGATAGCCATAGTCAGCTAGGTAACATAGCATCCCTCTCTTGAGGGTGTTTGAGTAGGCTAAACTAGCTAGCTGCATTCACTAGCTAAGTAAGTGAAAGTGAAAAAAATATACTAAACAGAGCTAGTTCTCACTCTCTCTATTGTTTCTTCATTTAAAAAAAGTTAATTTGTTCAAAACTGTTCAACTATTGTCCTTCTCTCTCTTTGAGTCAACTACTCACCACATTTTATGCACTGCAGTGCTAGCTAGCTGTAGCGTATGCGTTCAGTAATAGATTAATTCTCTGATCCTTTGTTTGGGTTGACATTCAGTTCATTCTGCAAGAGCTCTGATAGGTTGGAGGACGTCCACCGGAAGTTGTCATAATTACTGTGTAAGTCTATGGAAGGTGGTGAGAACCACGAGCCTCCTTGGTTTTGTATTGACGTCAATGTACCCAGAGGAGGATGGAAACTAGCTGTTCTTCCGGCTACACCATGGTGCTACCCTACAGAGTGCTGTTGAGGCTACTGTAGACCATCATTGCAAAACAGCGTGTTTTAATGAATTATTTGATGATGTGAATATATTTAGTATAGTTTTATTTAAAAAGGATATATACAGTGGGGAGAACAAGTATTTGATACACTGCCAATTTTGCAGGTTTTCCTACTTACAAAGCATGTAGAGGTCTGTCATTTTTATCATAGGTACACTTCAACTGTGAGAGACGGAATCTAAAACAAAAATCCAGAAAATCACATTGTATGATTTTTAAGTAATTAATTAGCATTTTATTGCATGACATAAGTATTTGATACATCAGAAAAGCAGAACTTAATATTTAGTACAGAAACCTTTGTTTGCAATTACAGAGATCAACGTTTCCTGTAGTTCTTGACCAGGTTTGCACACACTGCAGCAGGGATTTTGGCCCACTCTCCATACAGACCTTCTCCAGATCCTTCAGGTTTCGGGGCTGTCGCTGGGCAATACGGACTTTCAGCTCCCTCAAAGATTTTCTATTGGGTTCAGGTCTGGAGACTGGCTAGGCCACTCCGGGACCTTGAGATGCTTCTACGGAGCCACTCTTAGTTGCCCTGGCTGTGTGTTGCGGTGTGTTCGTCATGCTGGAAGACCCAGCCACGACCCATCTTCAATGCTCTTACTGAGGGAAGGAGGTTGTTGGCCAAGATCTCGCGATACATGGCCCATCCATCCTCCCTCAATACGGTGCAGTCGTCCTGTCCCCTTTGCAGAAAAGCATCCCAAAGAATGATGTTTCCACCTCCATGCTTCACGATTGGGATGGTGTTCTTGGGCTGTACTCATCCTTCTTCTTCCTCCAAACACGGCGAGTGGAGTTTAGACCAAAAGCTCTATTTTTGTCTCATCAGACCACATGACCTTCACCCATTCCTCCTCTGGATCATCCAGATGGTCATTGGCAAACTTCAGACGACGGGCTGGACATGCGCTGGCTTGAGCAGGGGACCTTGCGTGCGCTGCAGTATTTTAATCCATGACGGCGTAATGTGTTACTAATGGTTTTCTTTGAGACTGTGGTCCCAGCTTCTTCAGGTCATTGACCAGGTCCTGCCGTGTAGTTCTGGGCTGATCCCTCACCTTCCTCATGATCATTGATGCCCACGAGGTGAGATCTTGCATGGAGCCCCAGACCGAGGGTGATTGACCGTCATCTTGAACTTCTTCCATTTTCTAATAATTGGCGCCAACAGTTGTTGCCTTCTCACCAAGCTGCTTGCCTATTGTCCTGTAGCCCATCCCAGCCTTGTGCAGGTCTACAATTTTATCCCTGATGTCCTTACACAGCTRTCTGGTCTTGGCCATTGTGGAGAGGTTGGAGTCTGTTTGATTGAGTGTGTGGACAGGTGTCTTTTATACAGGTATCGAGTTCAAACAGGTGCAGTTAATACAGGTAATGAGTGGAGAACAGGAGGGCTTCTTAAAGTAAAACTAACAGGTCTGTGAGAGCGGAATTCTTACAGGTTGGTAGGTGATCAAATACTTATGTCATGCAATAAAATGCAAATGAATAACTTAAAAATCATACAATGTGATTTTCTGGATTTTTGTTTTAGATTCCACCTCTCACAGTTGAAGTGTACCTATGATAAAAATTACAGACCTCTACATGCTTTTTAAGTAGGAAAACCTGCAAAATCGGCAGTGTWTCAAATACTTGTTCTCCCCACTGTATATATTTGAAATTCACTGAGGAGGATGGTCCTCCCCTTCCTCCTCTGAGGACCCTCCACTGTTAATGGCGTTGCGTGGTCAATCCGACGTCTGCATTGGCGTGCAGCATTTAATGTGATACGGCCTCTGCAGAAGTCAGGGCATCCATACTTCTTGCGCTTCGTGGAGCAGCGCAGAGCTGTTGTGAAGGAAGTTGTCAAGGAAGTGATTTTGTGTATACAGGACCCCCCACCCCCACCTACCATCAACCAATCATGTCATTGCGGAGCTAATGTATACGGAGCCCTCCTCATTGTAACAAAATTTGAGAGGTGCACAGCGATGCGTTATGGAGCTCAATTTGGCTTCTGTGTGCCTCCGGAGGCGCCGCAATTCCGTCACTCCATCCATACGACGCCTCCGACCACATTTTCAGATCAAGCATAAATTGGCTCTTAGAAAGAGCTGATAACAGTGCAGAGAGCAACAAACAAATGTCAGCAATGGTGGTACACTATAAATGTACAAAGAAAAAAGTCTGAGCTGCCTCAAACACTGTAACAGCCTTTGTCGTCTCTGATTAGCCTCCCCCCCTCCCCCAACTTCACCTGATAGCAATTTCAAAGCATCTCCGTGCAGTCCAGTCTCTGCGTTTTCTGACAGAGAGCCATCTCATCTCCCCACTTCAGTCTACCGAGGCGGCAGAACCCATCTCTGACAGAGAGCCATCTCATCTCCCCACTTCAGACTACCGAGGCAGCAGAACCCATCTCTGACTTTCTCTCACTCTGCGCACAACAGCCAATGCTCCTTGCTCCCTTTGATGGTCATTTCTGTTCCATGAAAAGGAATGGAGCTACAATGGATTAAAACCTCATTCATATGCATCACTCCATATTGCGAGATCAAGAAAAACCTTGCAGTCTGTCTGTCAAAGGTAGAGCACGTTTGTAAGTATGATAGTGATGAGAGCTCACGGTGTGTTCCTATCTGTTAATACCACCCTTCTCTCACTTCTCTCTGTGTCCCTCACCCAACATTAATACCACTTCTCTCTGTGTGGCGCTCTGATTAGGAATGAAGTGGATGCATTTGTGTTTGATGGCATGTGATTATTACATTCAGAGTAGTGTTTGTGGGGAAGCCGTTTCTGGTCTGTGCGCCGTATTTCCTAGGATCCAGTTGTGTGTTACCAGAGGCCAGATATGAGGCTTTTCCCCATGGCTGGTGTTGATACATACTGTGGCCCTCTCTGCCCATCATGAGCACGACAACCAGCAGCCAGTTGGCACGGCAACCAGCAGCCAGCACATTTGCATTTTGGTTTCCACTCAGATTGATTTGGATGTTTCTCTTGTCAAATATGTCATGGATTTCTGGAACCGTGCTCTCGCAGGTTTAATGATCCAAATGTTATCCCCTCTATCTCCTATTTTTTTGGCACGGGATAAGAATTACGTGCAGATGGTATTGTATTGGAATGGTTGTGTGGCTCTAAATGGGGAATGAGATGCAAGTGAATAAAGGAATATTGTTTGAAGTGTGCAGGAGGGTTGGTAGGGTTCCTGGTCATCAAACGCTGCCAAACGCTGATTTAATATGCGGTTTGTGGATATTTAAGCAATTCATAATTAGTCACCCAATAACCCATTTGCTTCTGAAATGAAACATGTTTAAGATGAATATGCTATATTTGTGCATGATTAATCTGAATATTTATGCCATTAGATGGCAATTAACATGCACTATGTAGTCCTCCCTATGGGAATGGCCTAATGTTCTCCTACAACTGCTAAACTTAGAAGATGTCAGACTAATTAACAGCTATTATATCTAACCCCCCTCCCCAAATTGTTGAATTAGCGCTTTCTTCCTGTCAATGTGCAATTATCTGGCCTTGAAAGTTTACCAAATGAATATATTGGATGTCATAACTTATTCATCTGACAAAAAACAGGTTATTATGAAGTATGTGTTCTTCGCATATTGATACATTTTCCACACTAATAATGACAACGAGCACTCAAATAAAATAACAATGTATCGACGTATCCCTTTTTCCTCTATGCGGTTCAGCTAGGCCTGAGAAGGGCCCTAGTTTAGGTACAGGCAATAATGCCATGAATCAGGACCCAAGTCTGAATGAGTTTGCCCTATTGATGTCTGCTAGACCTGAACCCTGTTTGAACCCTGACATTTGACATTCCTCCCACCGGTTCACCAGCATTTAGCCCAATAGGCCCAATCACACACACAATGCAGTTCCAGAGATTTTCATTTTGATCTGGTTACCACAATGTGCAAAATCAGTAGCCTTTGTTGTGAGGCCCCGGGGCACCTGACAAGAAAGCCACACAAACACAACGTCCTGAATGCACAAGGACTTGGTTCTATAGTCCTATAGGCTGCGTTGTTAACATGGTGTACGCTCAATTAGCTTTGTACTTAGTGTGTTTATTCAGTGTCACCCTCCCTGATTAATTGGGGAACATGGACGATGGTAACACCTAAAACTGAATCAGGCCTTGGTGGGGCATGTCTCCCTGTCTGATAGCATCTCCACGACCCACCACAGGAGCGCTTATCTACGCTTCCCCTCTGGGGTGTTTACAGCTGTTTTCTAGTCAAGACAAATTAGCGCTCTGCTACCGATTGTGTTCCCCTTAGATGTTGTGGGTGCAGAAAGGCGGATGTTGGTAGCATAGAGATACATTTCATTCTATTTAAATCTATGGCTGGTTGATACTGTATAGTCTCTCTATGTAACTGTACTGATGCATGTCGAACTCTGAGCTGAGGCTTAAGTTAAAGGCCATAGACAGCAACAGAAGGATAAAGAGGTCATTGACATCAGCCTTCTACAGTAAAAGAGCACGAAGTATACTGACTACTGTCTCCATCCGGCAGCATGTGTAAGTGTGTTTGTGACTTGATATGTATTTACGGAGGCGGGGACTTAAGTCGGAGAAACATATTGCCATGTTTATTTTCCTCCCCAAATCTGTCTATCTAATATCTAGTTTATGAGCAGCTGCTCTGGCTGATTTAGATCCCCAGTAATATTCTAAATCCCTCCCTAGTCTCAGTTGGCTATTGAGTGGCTTAATCAGGAGGACAAGAGGTTATAGTGACAGGGATAACCCTCTCTCTCTCTCTCTCTCCTTCTCTCTCTCTCTCTCTTCTCTCTCTTTCTCTCTCTCTCCTCTCTCTCTCTCTCTCTCTCTCTCTCTCTCTCTCTCTCTCTCTCTCTCTCTCTCTCTCTCTCTCTCTCTCTCTCTCTCTCTCTCTCTCTCTCTCTTCTCTCTCTCTCCTTTCTCTCTCTCTTTTCGTCTTCTCTCTCTCTCTCTCTCTCTCTCTCTCTCTCTCTCTCTCTCTCTCTCTCTCTCTCTCTCTCTCTCAATGACACTGGGGATTGTTAGTGTTTAATTGAGAGTGGAAACCAGGGAAAACCTGGATACACCTAATCTTCTTTTCTTGATATATTCTTGCCTCATAATACCTCTGATGAATGATGACATGTCATTAGAATGTGACACTTTCCCCTTTCTACTGTCCACAGCACTGTGGTTATCACCCGTGGGAGGGGGAGGGGGTGTTACCCATATGTTGCCACTGTTGATAAACGCAGTAGCACAGAGGCCCTCGTGTTTATTGCTTTCCGTAATGTGCCACCGGGCTTGACGGTAATGGGGACTTTGCCCTATGATTGTGCCAGCTTTAAATGTTACACTTCATCACCTTCGCCGTCGGACTCCAGCAGGGCTGGAATGTACACTGCTGGCAGGCTCCATAAGGCAGGTGTAATCAGAACCCCTGTTTATTTATATAGCCCCTTATCAACCAACCACTCATCTTTGCTTCTCTGCAAAGAGCCTATTGGTCCCTAAGCAATGTAGACCTCCCACAATGTGGCAATCATGGATGGTTCAATGTCAACCTCCCACAATGTGGCAATCATCGATGGTTCACTGAGTATTGGTTATGGGAGAGGTGTGTGTGGGTGATGGGGTTGTGTATGTGCGTGCGTGTGTATAAGCATGCATGTGTGTGTCCAAACATTTGTGTGTGTGTGTGTGTTTCTGTGTGGGTGTGTGTGTGTGGGTGGGCGTGTGTGTGTGTGTGTGAGCCTCACTGCACATGTCATGTTATTTTATCCCCATAAAACCTGACAAACAACCCCAGAGACTAATCTGGCTTAGCATTCAGTGGCGGTGGTGGGACTTGTTTGCGCTGCTATGATTGGTGCAGGTCTACTAACTTGGACTGGTAACAGCAGAGTCACAGCATTAGCCCCGGTGGAGTCACGCTGCCTGGGGACGGTAAGGCTGCTTCTATCTGGCCAAAGATATCAATAAAGGCAGAAGCACTGCAGTCTTTTGGGATGGCTGGACAGTTCAATTTTCTCTTCCCTGAAGGAGGGTTATTAATTGTCACTATGTCGTATGTGGTCTGCCTGCATAGATGCCGTCTGCGTTTCCCCTCACATTCCGAATTCCGAGCGTGTAACCCAGAATGCAATTAATCTTCCGCCATTGGATCAAGAGACACACATCTGCTAGCCTGGCGCCCGGCGCTGGAATTAAGGCGAGTGAGTAGAGAAGAAAGAAATTAGTATGGAAATTAGCCCCCTTTAATGCCGCTGGCGATTAAAGGTGGTTTAGGGAACAAGCCGAGAAGGTGTCAGTTTCCCTTTGCAGATATCTGAGGTGTAGAAAACGGGAGGATACGAGGCGATTGCTTTCCTTGGGAGACTCATTTCCTCTCCTTTGCAGTGTTGGGGGGATTAAGGAAATAGCATATGAAAGGCAGAGCATACTGTTTAGTGTACCCTAATTGCACATGCAGTATATTAAAAAAGTTTTGGGTGGCCAGATTATACTGTATTTTACATCAGTTTTTTTTTAGATAACTAGGGGTTCAGCATAGCCTGGAGGTAGGTGCGCCGGGGCCCCAAATGAGTTAGTCGGCCCTGTTCCGATGCATTGCGTCTCACCCGCTCAACCGTGTTTTCTATAGACAGCCGATCTGTCTATTCATGCCCCTCCAGACTCATTTCAGTACGAGGGGAGGTGGGGGTTGGGGGGGCAGAAATGTGATTGGCCACCCTTGGCGCTCCCCCATTCTCATTGGGTCAGAGCGATGTCAATCTGGGGAAAAATAGATGTATTTGTTCTGGTTATCCCGTTGGCTGTAATCTTTTTTGGGCTGCTCCATTGACTTTAACGAGATGATAACGCCCAGGCACCCCTGGCAGGCTAAAACGAACACACCAAAACCGTCGTTGTCATTAGAAGGAAAACTTTCCCAATGACAAAGTGGATGCTGAAATAATACGGTTGGGAGACAGACTCAGGAGTCGGGATCAACATTTGAGCCTTACAGAAGAAGAGCCATGTATCTCCATTTTTTATTATTCTAACAGCTGATGTAGTTGCATTTGTGTAAACAATTTGGAGTTAGAATGTTACATCACCTGAAAGGACACAAACTTTACTATCTACTTCTATGTCTCTAAACAACTCTTGATGTTAGTCAGCAGATAATGACCTTTGAAAACATCACTAATCTGAAAAATTACAAGGCACATACAGAGTATATGGTTAATCATCTGTAGGGTTAATTTATTAACGGCAAGTGTAATAATAATAATAATTTGGTAGGTGCAAATTTTTGTCCTATTTCACATTGGAAATGTGTTTTCTTGCATATCCCAACCCAATGTGTTTTTGCATAACCCCTCTGAGACACCCTCGGAGAGTGGGGTCATTGCCAGGGTCTACCATTCTCAATGACAACCCTGAAGCAATTAGCGCCTTTCTCAAGGGCACATCTACAGATTTTTTACATTGTCAGCTCGGGAATTCGAACTAGCAACCTTTCAGTTACTGGCCCAATACTCTAACCGCTTGGCTTCCTGCCACCAGTGTCAGTCCATGTCCATGGAATGTCCACACTCAATTACTATACTTAAAAGAAAAATGTGGACTGGGCATAAGGTAGGCGAACTCCAACTATAAAAACTCAGTCTTTATCTTTTGCGTCTTCTTAATACTATACCACTCCATATACCCCTCCATATACCCCTCCAGAAGCATAATAAGTAACGTCAAAGTGTGTAGAAATGCGTTTTAAAATGTCATAAAAAAATATTCGGGGGAGGACGTCGGATATTTGCTTGACCTAATTGCTGTTTGCTTCTGTTTCCATAGGGATGTACATGGTACAACAGATACACTGACTGTATCTGGTGTGTTAAAGAGACAAACATCCCTTTCTCTGCATGCATGGTTCAACAATAGGTCAGAATGTCACAAAGTCAACCCTGCTCTTCTAGATTGTTGTATCACTTTATCCCTAGCTTTCTCTCCCAGTCGCATGTTCGTTTGTTCGTTCACGGTGTGATGCTCTGCATTCTTGAGGCATTTGTTAAACTGCTAAACTCACTAATACCCACCTCCCTGGTTTTGGGCCCTGTGGTAATTGCTGCCTCCATTCCTCATGGCTTCATTATCTAGCCTTGCCAGGTAGTGGGCAGCAGGGCTGCGTATTGTGCCAGGAGGCAAGCTATCCCTGGGGCTATGAGAATTCCTTGCCCCCATGTGTCAGCTAATGTTTGCTAAGCCCTGAGGGACCGGAGACGCCGGGGAAAGAGCACAGTATTTCACAATCCATCGGCCCTGTGCTTGGAGGCAGGGAAGAAGAATTCTCCTTGTGTCAACAGTTGTTTCATTCATGGGTAATTTCCCCACACCGCTAGCCATAGAACCTACTATAGGCTGGATTCACTGGGATTTCACCAGCATTCTCGACTCTCCTATTAGTGTCTCTTAACCATGCATTTGCAATTCCAGTCATTTATATGAGAGCTATACAAGTCAGGTTGTTTATACAGCCACAGTCAGCATTTCTTTAAGCAAAAGGCAGCAATCTTTGACTCACTGTTTTTGTTTTGCAGTTATTTGGCTTTGGCACAGTACCAACATATCCAGGTTAGGCTGGCTGTCTGCTGGGAGGTAAGCACGTGCACGTAGCTAGAAGACCTCGGCTGTAGATCCTGCAAATACTCATTTGCTTTTCTCCTCTCCTCGGCCATAGCACTGATATCTTCCCTTCACATAAGACTGGGCTCAGGAGCAAGGTCCATCTTAAGCTGGATTTAAAGGGGGACTTGCTTTATCGGAAGGGTTGGGTGGATTCACTATGCTGTGATGATTTGAAAGGACAGTGTATTCCTGATGTGTAAGCCCAGCGGGTGCATTCATTCATTGGTGTAATGTCTATTTGTATTCTTCTCACAGGGGACATGGAAATGTACAGTAACATTTTTCATTCGGAAACAGGTGCAGAGATGTTGAATAGCCCACATGATGTCATGTGAGAGAAGTAATTAGTGTGATATATTGTTGAAGGAGCAGAAAGGAGTACACTTGACTATTGTAATCCTGGCTTAATGTACATGATGCAGTACACAGTAGAGAAACCGAGGTACTGTCCGTTTTACCATGGCCTTTGAGAATCGCCATGGGGACGAAAGCAATGATTAAACACCCTATGTCAGTTTATTTCTCATTAACTATTGTAAAAAAAAAGATGTGCTTCCATAAAATTTGGAGGGGGATGTTCAGGGGAAAGGCGATATGTGTAAATTGAATGTAGGCCCCAGCGAGGGCACCGTGAATTGTGCGTGGGAATGGGTGTGGGTTATAAGCAACATATGCAACTGTGTGTGTGTGTGCGTGCGTGTGGTTGTGTGTGTGTGTGTGTGTGTGTATGATTATTTGTGCTTAGGCCTACTGTACATTCAGGTATGATAGTGTGTGTGAATGATTGTGAGCATATGTCTGTCTGTCTGTCTGTCTGTATATGGCCTGTGTAATGCAGACGTTCTGAATGCAAACATCCCCCGTGTAAAATATAGTAAACACGTAGCACACCATGTATTCAGTGGGATGGTTTAGCCTAGCATGGTGAAATAAGCGAGGCAAGCCAAGAGGGATTGACTTCACCATGAACCACCTCCACCGCAGAGCACATTGGAGAACCACATAATCTATGTACACAATTGGAGAACGATTTATTTCTAACTGCCACCTCACTGGTGGGAAGGAAATTATTTCTGTCAACAGCGTTGTAAACAAGGAGAGCGTGGAAGCAGAATATACCCGCAAATCACAAGATATAGATTTGTTTTTCTATTTTAGATATTAAAACCTCTACATTATTGGTGGGTCCCCTATGGGACGGTTGAGCTAACGTAGGCTAATGCGATTAGCATGAGGTTGTAAGTTACAAGAACATTTCCCAGGACGTAGACATATCTGATATTGGCAGAGAGCTTAAATTCTTGTTAATCTAACTGCACTGTCCAATTTGCAGTAGCTATTACAGAAATAATACTATGCTATTGTTTGAGGAGAGTGCACAGGTATGAACTTGAAAAATTATTAATAAACCAATTAGGCACACTTGTGCAGTCTTGATACAAAAGTTTGAACAGAAATGCAATGGTTCATTGGATCAGTCTAAAACTTTGCACAAACACTGCTGCCATCTAGTGGCCAAAAATCTAAATTGCACCTTGGCTGGAATAATACATTATGACCTTTCTCTTGCATTTCAAAGATGATAGTACAAAAAACTGCAAAAAAACGCATGTTTTTTTATTTGTATTATCTTTCACCAGATCTAATGTGTTATATTCACCTACATTCATTTCACATTTCCACAAACGTCAAAGTGTTTCCTTTCAAATGGTGTCAAGAATATGCATATCCTTGCTTCAGCTCCTGAGCTACAGGCAGTTAGATTTGGGTATGTCATTTTAGGTGAAAATTGAAAAAAGGGGCAGATCCTTAAGAGGTTTTTAACTGTAATAACAGTGGAGAGGGAGGGAGTAACATATTTCAGGTGGGTTTTGTGTTTCAATATTCCTAAGAAATTATCAACTGCAGAGCCCTTGCCAAAGTTGATGCTTGTAACCATCTCCGCCGAATCAACCCAACTACTCAGTCAGTCCCTCAGTGTTAGATAAGAATGTAATATGATATACTCAAAGCCGGACCATTAATCAGATATTTCACCTCGGCAGATAGGAAAGATATAAAAACGTATTAGGATTCTGCACTAAGAGGATTAGTGGATGGAAATGGATGTGTGCTGGCGTTTTTAATCCACTCACGCTTAACCATTTTCAAGCTGCCCATTCTTCCACCATGCAAAATAATGATTCTTTGTCTTTCTCCTTTGATGCCGACTTGTGGTACCAGATTCAGGCCAGCTCTCCCTCCCTCCCCCCCTCCTTCCCTGCCTCCCTCCCTTCTCTCGCAGGGAAGAAAAGCCGATAATGGAGCTATCAAGCTCGGTGTTTGATTAAGGGCCACTGTCTGGTGACAACACAGCTGCAGCACTGGTTAGGGGGCTCCGGCACCGCTGCTTTAGTCTGGCTCGCACACTGGCATTAGGATTTAAGTAAGGGACTCAGTGTGAATGTGTGTGTGTGTGTGTGGGGGGGGGGGGGGGGGCTCTCTGTAGGTGTGTCTGTGTCTTGTGTGTGCATGTCTGTATACAGTACCAGTCAAAAGTTTGGCAAACCCTACTCATTAAAGGGTTTATCTTTATTTGTTACTATTTTCTACATTGTAGAATAATAGTGAATACTTAAAAATTATGACATAACACATATGTAATCATGTAGTAACCAAAAAAGTGTTCAACAAATCAAAATATGTTTTATATTTGAGATTCTTCAAAGTAGCCACCCTTTGCCTTGATGACAGCTTTGCACACTCTTGGCATTCTCTCAACCAGCTTCACCTGGAATGTTTTTCCAACAGTCTTGAAGGACTTCCCACATAAGGTGAGCACTTGTTGGCTCGAATGATCTCTGCATGTGTGGTTCCCACCATGAAGCATGGAGGAGGAGGTGTGATGGTGTGGAGGTGCTTTGCTGGTGACTCTGTCAGTGATTTATTCAAAATTCAAGACACACTTAACCAGCATGGCTACCACAGCATTCTGCAGCGATACACCATTCCATCTGGTTTGCGCTTAGTGGGACTATCATTTATTTTTCAACAGGACAATGACCCAACACACCTCCAGGCTGTGTAAGGGCTATTTGACCAAGAAGGACAAATAGGTCTATCTTCTGTATACCATTAATACCTTGTCACAACACAACTGATTGGCTCAAGTGCTTTAAGAAGGAAAGAAATTCCCCAAATTAACTTTTTACAAGGCACACCTGTTAATTGAAATGCATTCCATGTGACTACCTCTTGAAGCTGGATGAAAGAATGCCAAGACTGTTCAAAGCTGTTATCAAGGCAAAGGGTGGCCACTTTGAAGAATGTCAAATATAAAATATATTTTGATTTGTTTATCACTTTTTTGGTTACTACATGATTCCATATGTGTTATTTATGGGCTCCCGAGTGGCGCAGTGGTCTAAGGCACTGCATCTCAGTGCAAGAGGTGTCACTATAGTCCCTAATTCGAATCCAGGCTGTATCACATCCAGCTGTGATTGGGAGTCCCTTAGGGCGGCACACAATTGGCCCAGCGTTGTCCGGGTTTGGCCCGGGGTAGGCCGTCATTGTAAATAAGAATTTGTTCTTAACTGACTTGCCTAGTTAAATAAAGGTTAAAATATTTCATCGTTTTGATGTCTTCACGATTATTCTACAATGTAGAAAATAGTAAAAATAAAGAAAAACTCTTGAATGAGTAAGTGTGTCCAAACTTTTGACTGGTACTGTATGTGTGTGTGTGTCTGTGTGTGTGTGCTGTAGGCTATGTGTGTCCTATGTCTGTCCTCCAATGTCTGTCCTATGTCTGTCCTATGTCTACCCTATGTCTGTCATATGTCTACCCTATGTCTGTCCTATGTCTACCCTATGTCTGTCCTTAGTCTACCCTATGTCTGTCCTATGTCTATCCTATGTCTGTCCTATGTCTACCCTATGTCTGTCCTATGTCTACCCTATGTCTGTCCTATGTCTGTCCTATGTGTTCCAGCGACTGTAGAAGGCTGTGACACTGTAGTAGCAGCCAGGTAGTGTAGCCGTGTTGCCACTAGCCACAGAGGCTACAGCTACCATCTGGCGTTGGGGTCATCACTCGTTGATCTGACCTCTGTGACCTTATAGTGAACACACGGGAGGTTCAGGCGACCCAACAGAAGGTCACCTCCAGCCGTCAATAAGGAGCCACGCATGTGGCGGTTGTCACGGCAATAACAGGTGTCAATCTTCATTACCTGCGATCCGACACCTCTCCAGATTCCAAATGATTGACCAATTAAGAAGAAAAATGAAGGCGAGGGCGCTCTTTGAATTTGACATCCTAATTAATTACGCAGTCTCCCGTTTCATGTCACCTTGGAACTAACTCTCTTCTGTGTTGTGTATCACATAATTAGTCCAGAAAGCCACCATAGAAAAGATAAGAAACTTGATCTTGCACACAGTTTGGCTCCAAGATAATAGCTAGTGTAAAGAGTAAGTCCCCATTCAATCAATTTAAGTTCACTCAGAATATTGACTTTACTCTGTGTTGTAAGGACAGGGTGTTTCACATAATTATCAATGTGCGCTAGAGGATTCGTACAATCAATTACAGGTTGATTGGGAATGATTCACTGTGAGCGCGAAAAAGGAGAGAAAATATGAAAATATGATTTCAACTCCACTGGGAAATTGTGCCAATATGAGTGGTTGTTTTGCTGAAAGAGATACAAACAAGTGTGTGTGTGTGTGTGTGTGTGTGTGTGTGTGTGTGTGTGTGTGTGTGTGTGTGTGTGTGTGTTGTGTGTGTGTGTGTGTGTGTGTGTGTGTGTGTGTGTTGTGTGTGGTGTGTGTGTGTGTGTGAGCGGTGCAGGTCGTGCACTGTGAATGCAGACACACACACACATTCTATTTATTATCTTTAATCCGTGATGTGTATGGCTGTGACTGATTGTTGATGAATCAATATCCCATAGAATGACTACCAGATGACTTGATAAATTACATCCTTCATGAACATTTCTCTAAGCTGACAATGAAAGGAGAATCCTTAGAATGTCTATGTACCGAATGATGTGGAAGACACCAAGCGTCTACGACTGTTTGAGTTTGAATAATTGTCAGTAAAACTCTCTGTTCAGTGAATTGAGCTTAGCTATTGCGTTAATTCTCAGGCTTCCATCCCTCACTCCACTGTATTCAACTGCTTAGCAAATTGTCAGACAAAACCTACCAAGAGAATTATGGGCCTGAGGCCTAGGTACGGGGGAACTGCACCACTGGCAGTTTTTCTCCGGCGGAGCTGCGGGGTGTAGACAACGCTCTATTTAAGTGTGATGACAGCCTGAGGGGAATATGCACCCTATTCCTTTTATAGTGCACCACTTTTGACAGGGGCCTCATATGAATCTGGTCAAAAGTGGTGCACTATACAGGGAATAGGGAGCTATTTGGGACGTAACCATAGGTCTATTATGCATTAGAAAGCCAGAAGCTCAAACAACAACTGAGGGCTCACAACGCAAAATACATAATACACCTGACAGGGCAAAACGATCAAAAAACATGACAACTGTTTGCCTTCAGTGAATGGTGTGCTATCCTTAGACCTATCCTTGGCATTAAGGCACTGTAAAGTAGTCATTGCTTATGTACTATTTTGTATCTATTTATGATCTGTTCATAACACTCTATTACGCAGCACATGGGCCAGTTGAGGTAGGCTTAGTTGTGATGATGTGTTCCATTTCTGTTACCTGTTTGCTCATATCCTTTATACAGGTTAACTGCCCCATTTCTGTTACCTTTTCATATCCTATATACAGGTAACTGCCCCATTTCTGTTACCTTTTCATATCCTTTATACAGGTAACTGCCCCATTTCTGTTATCTTTTCATATCCTATATACAGGTAACTGCCCCATTTCTGTTACCTTTTCATATCCTATATACAGGTAACTGACCCATTTCTGTTATCTTTTCATATCCTATATACAAACCCTGAGACAGGGTTTTCTACCACCATCAACAAAACACCAAATTATGGAATTTCTCATGTAAGAATGGTGTTGCATCCCTCCAGTAGACTTCCAGACACTTCTAGAATCTATGCCAAGGTGCATTGAAGCTGTTCTGGCTTGTGGTGACCCAATGCCCTATTACAGTTTTTTTTGATTGCTTAAGCACGATTTTCAAAACAGGGCCCGTGTTTTCAAAACACTACACACAATTAGCACAACCACACACCCAATTAGCAAAACACTACAGATCCTTTGCAAAATTAAACACTCTTGTAAAAACTATACACTTCTTTTTAAAAACCACACTTTGTTACCATATGAAACACACACGTTTCACATTACTATACTCTGTTTGCACGAGTTACACTCTGCTGTGATAAACCTAAAACACTTTTAGCACTTCTACTTCCCTATGATTAGAGTAGGCTACTATCAACAAAGTACAAATATAATGTAAATTCACCAAACACTACACAAGACCAATGTTGCAGACTGAAGAAACTCATTTATTTCTCAACACGCCCAAAATGTTGACATGGAGATTCATAATACTGTAACCAAACGTCACTTTACGTTTGTAAGTTCAAAAAATAAATAAAAAAAAGACCTAGACATTGTCTCTTCGCCTAGCTGGATCTGGCCAGAGAATTTCATCAACATCGCAGGCAATGTTGTCATTAACAAGACACCTTGGAAAGAAACGTCTTGAATGACGAATCCATCCTTGCATTGCTGCTACCTCCATCTGGTCACAGGCCTCCTCCATGGCTTGGATGAGGGGTACCTCAGCCTGGAGACGGAGATCATATACCTTCCACCGCCATGCCGAGAAAAACTCTTCTATAGGGTTGAGGAATGGAGAGTATGGTGGAAGATATAGGACGGTGAAATGTGGATGTTGCTGAAACCAGTTCTGAACCAGAGCAGAGCGGTGGAAAGACACATTGTCCCAGACAACAATGTATTGCATATGATCGATTTGATTTGCTGCTGTTATGTTGTGCAATTGGTCCAAGAATGTAAGTGTGAGTGCTGTGTTGTAAGGGCCCATATGGGCATGGCGGTGGAGGACCCCATTCTGTGTAATGGCTGCACAGAGTGTTATATTACCCCCACGTTGCCCTGGGACATTGACTATAGCCCTGTGGCCAATGATGTTTCTTCCCCTCCTTCGTGTTCTCGTCAGGTTGAACCCAGCCTCATCTACGTAAATGAACTCATGCTGGATCTCCTCTCCATCCATTCGTAAAACTCTCTGAAAAACAGTGTCAAGCAAAATTGTGTAGTTCAGTGTAGATCTAGTATACATATTACAGTACAGTAAAAGATTATGAGACAGTATGCAAGATCACACTGCTAAAGTGAATACATACCTCTGCATAATCATGCCGCAGTCGTTTCACCCTTTCGGAATTGCGCTCAAAAGGCACTCGAAAAATTTGCTTCATTTGAATATGTTTTTTTTTTAGGATGCGTGCCAGTGTTGATGTTGAGACCTGATGGATATCGTTGAAAATGGCGTGGTTATTGACAATGTTAGCTTGGAGCTGCTTGAGTGTTATAGCATTGTTGGCCAAAACCATGTTTACTATCTCCCTCTCTTGCTGTTCTGTGAACATAGGAGGCCTTCCCCCTTGTCGTCCCTGACCCTCAATCCTATGTAGTAGAAAAAACAGTATACAATAGTACAGTAATTTCACAGGAAAAGGTAACAGAAGTGCTGATAGTGCATAGAATACAGTACTGTAAGCAGTTACTGAAACCGTGCAGATGTTTTTGATATGATGATATTTTTACAATACCTATTTTCCAGTCGAAATGTTCTCATCACACTTGCCACTGTATATCGGCTTAGATTTGGCTGTACTCGCAGTCCAGCCTCCCTCAGCGTCAGGCCGTGGTTGACAACGTGGTCAACCAGTGTTGCGCGGATCTCATTTGTCAGATTCGGTCCTCTTTGAGCACCTTCTTGTCTTCCTCTTCCTCCCCTTCCTCCTCCTCCTCGTCCTCCTCCTCGTTCTCCTCGTCCTCCTCGTTCTCCTCGTCCTCGTCGTTCTCCTCGTCCTCGTCGTTCTCCTCGTCCTCGTCGTTCTCCTCGTCCTCCTCGTTCTCCTCGTCCTCCTCGTCCTCCTCGTTCTCCTCGTCCTCCTCGTCCTCCTCCTCGTGCTCCTCGTTCTCCTCGTCTTCCTCCTCCTCCTCGTCTTACTCTTTCTCTGACTCTTTCCATTGTGCTTGAAGACCGATGAACTCACCTGCTGATTTTTATAGTGCTTATACACCTGATTGGTGTGTCTACAATTAAGCAAACGAGTGTTTGCACACCTGATGACTGTGTTGAACCAATTGGTTGGACGGTGTGGTAATTTGACAGTCAGTGCTTTGGTATTGCAAGGACGTGACTTCATGATAGATTTTTGTGTGTAATGTATGTTAAGTGTGTTTAGTGTTTTGCAAATCACTGTGTGTAGAGTTTTGCAACAAGTGTGAGGTTGACAATGTGCTTATAGTTGTGCAAATATGGGCTGATGTTTTGCTTCTTGAGTGTAAGGTTTTGCTAATAGTGTACTACTTTTAATTTTAGTGTGTAAGCAATCCAAAAAAACTGTAAGACAATTTATGTTGGTGTTTCATTTATTTTGGCAGTTACCTGTAGATTATCAATGAAAGTATTTGTTCTTGAACAAATAATCCTACCCAGTTATACACTAATGATGAAGTTTAATCAAATAAACTCATCGCCCAGCATATGTTCTTCTTAACGCCTTACGCCTGAATATCAAAACATGTGCAGACAGATGTGTACGTGCAGTGCCACAGACTCTGAAGATTAGCAGGTCGGCATTTCTGTGACTGCTTGCAAATATGTTTACATGCATTCAGCTCCGGGGGATCACAACGGTGATGGATAGACCTCGACGGTGGCGACGTCGCTGCAGAGAGGCGTTCAGGAAAAGCCTATTTGCTTTGAAGTGGATATTAATACACAGAGAGAAATTCCTGCAGGGATCAAACTGAGACGCTGGAGAGAGATACTGGAAAACGGGAGTAGCAGTGCTGCTGCATCTTGGGAGTCTCATTTTTTTGGTGTTGGGTTAAGATGATGGTTTGATACATTCGCCATTTCCATGTAATTTAAACTAAGCACTATATATGATCCAGAGAGTCTGGTCACAAATTTGAATTATCTCGCTGGCATTGGCGTTCATATACATAACATGATAAACATCCCTCTCTTACTCTCACCCCACAGTTACAATATGTGTGCTGCAGAGTAGGCTACTGTAGGTCAACTGGTCTATGCTGTATGGCAAATGTATCCGTGCTGGGTAGGGTAGTTTAGCAGCCCAATGGAAGACAAGGTCAATCCAGACACACACATACTTTTCATGTGAGTTGCAGCTGGCTAAATAAGTGAACATTATACTTCCCCTTATTTCAATACAGAGCGAGAAAAAAAGAGAGAGAGAGAGAGAGAGAGAAAAAGAGAGAGAGAGAGAGAGTTGTTTTTGCTGTGTGTGTGTGTGTGTGTGTGTGTGTGTGTGTGTGTGTGTGTGTGTGTGTGTGTGTGTGTGTGTGTGTGTGCATACATGGACATGTGTAATAAAGGGAGAGAGATAAACAACTGAAAGAGGGTTACTCTTTGCATAGGAGGGGACTGGGTACTGTAGCATACCTGACTACTGAGCTGACATTATTCTAACATTCTAATCTACTTTGGTTTGTCATGGGAGACCACACACACACACACACACAAGGTGCGAGAGGCGTCCTGAGGGAGGGGGAACACGGGGCTATTTCAATGGAAATGTATCTATCTCCTTTATTATTGGCTGGTTGTCTGGTTCAGTGGAATTTGTGATTTGTAGTTTTTCCTCCATTTTCCCCACGCCGTACAGCTGTTGCATCAATATCCACATTCATTACAAAGTGACAGTTATGAACAGAGCAACTAGCTCTGGAACAGAAGTGGGGAGATTTCAGCGAACACTCCTCACAATGTTCTATTAAGAATAATGAGATAGACTGATTACTGGCTCTGGACCCGGTTTCCCAAAAGCATCTTATGGCGAAGTTCATTGTTAGAACCTTCGTAGGAGCACCATTGTTGTTAACGTTGCACTTGAAAGCGCTGGTAATCTAACACCTGCTTCAGACCACCTCTAAAACGGTGCGTCGTTAGGCTCCCGAGTGGCGCAGCAGTCTAAGGCACTGCATCTCAGTGCAAGAGGCGCTGCTACTGTCCCTGGTTTGATGCCTGGCTGTATCACATCCGGCCGTTAAGTGTGAGTACATTAGGGCGGCGATTGGCCCAGCATCGTCCGGGTTTGGCTGAGGTAGGCCGTCATTGTAAATAAGAATTTGTTCTTAACTAACTTGCCTAGTTAAGTAAATGAGGTGCTTTTTGATGTAATTTTTTGGCTGATCCGTTGTCAGTATTGTGAGATATTTCTAATGTTAGATCCTATCACATGCTCCAACAAAGCACTTAGCGACCGTTCTCTTTGCGTGGTGTTTTGGGAAACGGATGTTACATCTTCGACCGTTGTAGCAAAGATGCATCGTTAAAACAATCGTAAGCCTGAGTTCCATCGCTATCAGGAAACGGGGCCCTGTACATTTCTCACCAGAGTGAAAAGTAATGTTGCACTCTTGTCTTCGATGCCAATGGAGTAAATTAAATCACAGTCAATTTCTGTGGAACGGAAATGTCAGTAAGCTATTTAGAAACAGGTAACCTGTAATGATAAAAACAAGTCCATATTGATTTTTTTTTTGCCCAGTCTCAAAAGGCATCATCATGTTTTGCACATACAAGCGTCATAGTCCCAAAAGGCATCATCATGTTTTGCACATACAAGCCTCACAGTCCCAAAAGGCATCTTTCTTCATTTAGATTTCCTAAGCCTGTCACTGGGATCACAGCAGCCACTTTACTGAGTAGCACTGAGGTGAGGCTGATAACGATTCCATGGTCACAAGGTGGTTGTTGCTCTGGTGTGGTAGGAGGGGTTTAACTGGTAACTGCCCCTGTCTGAGTAAGAGTGAGATGGGCCGCCCTCCTTCCTCATCAATGTCAGAGCTGCTGTTTATGCCTATAGAGACAGCAGCGAGCCGCCACCCAGCCCTGCTACGCCTGCAGAATCTCCCTCGGTTTGATCAGCTTTCGGAGTCGGCTTAATCTTGTCAGCTACTGACAATGAGGTCTGATCTCCTCTGTTCTTCTCCGGCAACTGGAATCGGCCTACAGCTCAGTCTATTCAAACAGCTCCAGATTCCTCTCCGGAATCCATAATCATTTCTATTAAGAATATTTCTGAATGTATTGAACATTCTCGAGTAACGGCACTGATCTGCATTCATCCCAAACATAAGCCGGCCCAAGTGAATACAAAACGGCCCTACTAAATCCCCCCCCCTATTTTCCTCGATTTTAACCGCCTAAGATATGCATAAAGGATAAAATAAGATAGACACCGAGAGAGAGAAGTCATTCCTCCT
Organism: Salvelinus sp. IW2-2015; assembly: GCF_002910315.2. Taxonomy (NCBI): domain Eukaryota; kingdom Metazoa; phylum Chordata; class Actinopteri; order Salmoniformes; family Salmonidae; genus Salvelinus; species Salvelinus sp. IW2-2015. Next base: position 15,271,373 of record NC_036846.1, on the reverse strand, counting down.
TTGAAAGAGACTGGAGACAAATGTCTTACTGGAGCTTTCTGGGAACGTCAGAGCTGAGAAGGAGACAGAGGCAGCCAGGATCCTAGCATTACTACAAGGCCACTTAAATCCTCCACAGAGGGCACTAATGGAGTGATGTGTAATTGAGTATTCCTTTTGCTATGCTGGCAGGGTAAAACAAAAAATGCTCTATATCCCATGTAGGGGACTGAGAGTGGGTGTTCGGCCTCTCAAAGTGTCTAGTTCAACCAGATAGAAAACAAACTGTAAATGATTGTCAAGTAATTCATTCTCTGCTTCATGTGATCAGCATTATTTGAATTAACCTTGATGCCAAGGGCAGATTATTTTAGCTATTTTGTGACATGTTTGTTCTATAATGGCATCAACAGCATGACAATGGGACTGATTGTATTGACGGGTTGGTTGTTCAGCAACAAAACCCACGCGTGCGCTACTATGGGACACACAGACAGGTTGGCATAGATTGTTGAAATGGAAACTATATTTAGTCTCCAAATGTTTATTGAAAACATAAATATATTTTCACAATAAGCACTTGGTGTCTCAAAAACATTGTTACAGTTGTTGGTTAGCTAGCTCGCAAATTTTTGCCATATTAACATAGACATGACATCAGTCAAAACACCTTAAAACAAGACATCCCACTGGGCATACACTGGTTGAATCACCATTGTTTCCACTTCATTTCAATGAAATGGCGTTGAACCAACATGGAATAGATGTTGAATTGATGTCTGTGCCCAGTGGGATGGTATCAATAACAAGATACAATGAGTTGAAATGAGCCACCTACGATTCCCCACATGGTAGCTTCTTGTCACTGTAGCTATCTGACTGTTCAGAATCATAACAATGCACAGCTTCCGGCCACATCAATGCGTGCACATCATTTTCATTATCTTGCCAGCCAACCTGTCTATAGGAGAGAATTTTTGGTAAGAAACCGTTTCTGTAGAGTCATTCAATGAGCTTGTAAACTATCAATTCTTTTGGGACTATTCCATTGGTTCCATTTTACCAAGCAAACTAAATCACATGCAGCTCAAGTATTTTAAAGTATTTGACCCAAGTCTGACTGCTCAGCTATAGTCTGTGACTGAACCCCTATCAAATTGGCCCCTTTCTCTCAGATCCTGAATATGGCAAGGTTTAATACTCTGTATGAATGAGTCGTATGGCATGGTCATGTCTTTCAATATGCTGGTGTGATTGTCAACTCACCTTTTAAAATTGTCATTCTATTCTATAGCAAATATCTTAGGTGCCAAATGGCAATTTACACCATTTGTGTTACAGTGGAGTTTAGTGTGTCATGGCTTGACATTTCCACTGTAAAAATGGTTTCTATTCAGTGTATGAGTCTATCTGACCTGAGTGAGAGCATCCTCTACTTCTAGTGTGTTTTCTGAGATGGTCCTGATGATGCTTGATCTGTAGGTGAAGTGTTATAGTACAGTCCAAGTTCTATTCTCCATCATATACCTAGTCTGGCTATGACAGAAAACTGGCTACGATAGGTGTCTACCTCTCTGAATCATAAAACTCAGCACTCAAACCTTTATAATTATTTGGTTAAAGTGTTCTGTAACTCCTATTAAATATTATAGAGGAGAATTGTTTTATGTGTATATAAATCTCAACGCTCATATTTCACATGACACCTATGCATTAGCTAACATTTGCTTTGGGTTACACACTGGAGAATTTACAGCATAAATTTACGATTTCTTTCAAATTATTTTAGTGGAGTGGTGAAACTTCATTCGGAGGTGCAAGGATCACAGCTTTAACTGAGTCATGAATGGACTTTTGCCAACTGTGCGTAAATCAAGCAAGGAATTCCGAAACAACGGAAAAGATTTTGATTATCTACTGTGGGGTAGAAATTGGTGTTGTCTGTGATGTCTGAAAGAGCTATCGGTACTGAAATAGCTATCAAGAGCTATGGGTACTGAAATAGCTATCAAGAGCTATGGGTACTGAAATAGCTATCAAGAGCTATCGGTACTGAAATAGCTATCAAGAGCTATCGGTACTGAAATAGCTATCAAGAGCTATGGGTACTGAAATAGCTATCAAGAGCTATCGGTACTGAAATAGCTATCAAGTTAGGCGATATGAAGTATAATAGTGATCGGGAGGGACCCATCGCAACTTTGAAATATATTCCATGAAAGCAGTTGGTAAAAAATTGTGGTGAAGGAAGATGGGGTGTTCATAATACAACAAAGTATGAGTCCTGAATCTACCATTTAGTCAATTCTCTTTGAGAAGTTCTGCTCAGCTACACTGATAGGCAGCAGCCGCTACACGACCAGTTTTATTTGTACCATACCTGGTAAACTGTGTAGAAGGGATGGAAAGGAGGTGAAAGGGGGAGGAAATGGGTACTGGACACAGGAGCTAACTTGAGCCCAGGGGTGTGTCAACAGAAGGCCTTTATCTATCCCCTAGTCCCTGCTTTTGTTCTGAGGCAGGCTGTTGAGAGAGGCAATGAGTAGTGGTTGAACACAGGGCCAGAGGCCCAGGACTGCACGGAGTGTGCGCGGTGAAGAAATTGGCTGTGAGTTGAAAGAGAATGGTGAGAGTTGGGAGTTGGAGTTGAGACCTCCTCTCTCCCTATCTCTTGCTGTGTCTCTCTCCACTCTCTATAATGATGACTTTAGTTCCCATGCAGGAGCACCACTGGCCTCAGGCTCCTTTGTATCACTAGGTATCAGAACTGTATCTCACGCACACTCCTCCTCGCCCGCTTTTCATCTCCCACCCCAATAGCAACTCATGTGCTGTTTATCCTTAACTATGCAGTACAAGTGGAATAATTTAGGGATGTCCCGGTTTAACACCCTGGAATGTTCTGTCACATTTTCACTCCTGATTATCTTGAATAACGGAGGGCAAAGTCTTTGACAGTGCGCTGTTTTTAAAAACACTTAAAGGGACGTATCTGCGCAGGAAGATACATTTCACAACATGCATAGAGTAAATGAGAGTCTAAACACTGAATTATGAACATCAAGACTGAACACAGCCATATGTCTGTATTGTCAGCTACCACAGTTTCCCCACTTTTGTCATACACTACCGTTCAAAAGTTTGGGGTCACTTAGAAATGTCCTTGTTTTTGAAAGAAAAGCAATTTTTTTGTCCGTTAAAATAACATAAAATTGATCAGAAATACAGTGTAGCCATTGTTAATGTTGTAAATGACTATTGTTTTTAAAGGAATATCTACATAGGAGTACAGAGGCCCATTATCAGCAACCATCACTTCTGTGTTCCAATGGCACGTTGTGTTAGCTAATCCAAGTTTATCATTTTAAAGTGCTAATTGATCATTAGAAAACAATTTTGCAATTGTTAGCACAGCTGAAAACTGTCATCCTGATTAAAGAAGCAATAAAACTGGCCTTCATTAGACTAGTTGAGTATCTAGAGCATCACTATTTGTGGGTTTGATTAGGCTCAAAATGGCCAGAAACAAAGAACTTTCTTTTGAAACTTGTCAGTCTATTCTTGTTCTGAGAAATTAAGGCTATTCCATGTGAGAAATTGCCAAGAAACTGAAGATTTCGTACAACGCTGTGTACTACTCCCTTCACAGAACAGCTCAAACTGACTCTAACCAGAATAGAAAGAGGAGTGGGAGGCACCGGGTGCACAACTGAGCAAGAGGACAAGTACGTTAGAGTGTCTAGGTTGAGAAACAGGCGCCTCATAAGTCCTCAACTGGCAGCTTCCTTAAATAGCAGCCGCAAAACACCCGTCTCAACGTCAACAGTGAAGAGGCGACTCCGGGATGCTGGCCTTCCAGGCAGAGTTGCAAAGAAAAAGCCATATTTCAGACTGACCAATAAAAAGAAAAGATTAAGATGGGCAAAAGAACACAGACACTGGACAGAGGAACTCTGCCTAGAGGGCCAGCATCCTGGAGTCACCTCTTCACTGTTGACGTTGAGACTGGTGTTTTGCGGTAATATCTAACAAGTAATCTAACAATTTCCCAACAACTACCTAATACACACAAGTATAAAGGGGTGAATGAGAATATGTAAATACAGTTGAAGCCGGAAGTTTACATAGCCAAATATATTTAAACTCAGTTTTTCACAATTCCTGACAATTAATCCAAGTAAAATTTCCCTTGCTTAGGTCAGTTAGGATCACCACTTTATTTTAAGAATGTGAAATGTCAGAATAATAGTAGAGAGAATGACTTATTTCAGCTTTTATTTCTTTCATCACTTTCCCAGTGGGTCAGAAGTTTACATACACTCAATTAGTATTTGGTAGCATTGCCTTTAAATTGTTTAACTTGGGTCAAACGTTTCTAGTAGCCTTCCACAAGCTTCACACAACTTAGTTGTGTGAATTTTGGCCAATTTCTCCTGACAGAGCTGGTGTAACTGAGTCAAGTTTGTAGGCCTCCTTGCTCGCACACACTTTTTCAGTTCTGCCCACAAATTATCTATAGGATTGAGGTCAGGGCTTTGTGATGGCCACTCCAATACCTTGACTTTGTTGTCCTTAAGCCATTTTGCCACAACATTGGAAGTATGCTTGGGGTCATTGTTCATTTGGAAGACCCATTTGCGACCAAGCTTTAACTTCCTGACTGATGTGTTGAGGTGTTGCTTCAATATATCCACATAATAAAACATAATGATGGTCATTATGACCAAACAGTTCTATTTTTGTTTCATCAGACCAGAGGGCATTTCTCCAAAAAGTACGATCTTTGTCCCCATGTGCAGTTGCAAACCGTAGTCTGGCTTTTTTATTGGGGTTTTGGAGCAGTGGCTTCTTCCTTGCTGAGCGGCCTTTCAGGTTATGTTGATAAAGGACTCATTTTACTATGCATATAGATACTTTTGTACCTGTTTCCTCCAAAATCTTCACAAGGTCCTTTGCTGTTGTTCTGGGATTGATTTGCACTTTTTGCACCAAAGTACGTTCATCTCTAGGACACAGAGCGCGTCTCCTTTCTGAGCGGTATGACGGCTATGTGGTCCCATGATGTTTATACTTACGTACTATTGTTTGTACAGAAGAACGTGGTACCTTCAGGTGTTTGGAAATTGCTCCCAAGGGTGAACCAGGCTTGTGGAGGTCTACAATTTTTTGCTAAGGTCTTGGCTGATTTCTTTTGATTTTCCCATGATGTCAAGCAAAGAGGCACTGAGTTTGAAGATATGCCTTGAAATACATCTACAGGTACACCTCCAATTGACTCAAATGTATATATTTTTTTATTTCACCTTTATTTAACCAGGGAGGCTAGTTGAGAACAAGTTCTCATTTACAACTGCGACCTGGCCAAAATAAAGCAAAGCAGTGCGACACAAACAACAACACAGAGTTAGACATGGAATAAACAAGCGTACAGTCAATAACACAATAGAAAAAAGAAAGTATATATACAGTGTGTGCAAATGGCGTGAGGAGGTAAGGTAATAAATAGGCCACAGTAGCAAGTAATTACAATTTAGCAAATTAACACTAGAGTGATAGATGTGCAGATGATGATGTGCAAGTAGAAATACTGGTGTGCAAAAGAGCAGAAAAGTAAATAAAAACAATATGGGGATGAGGTAGGTAGATTGGATGGGCTATTTACAGATGGGCTGTGTACAGCTGCAGTGATCGGTTAGCTGCTCGGATAGCTGATGTTTAAAGTTAGTGAGGGAAATATAAGTCTCCAACTTCAGCAATTTTTGCAATTCGTTCCAGGCATTGGCAGCAGAGAACTGGAAGGAAAGGCGGCCAAAGGAGGTGTTGGCTTTGGGGATGACCAGTGAGATATACCTGCTGGAGCGCGTGCTATGGGTGGGTGTTGTTATCGTGACCAGTGAGCTGAGATAAGGCGGAGCTTTACCTAGCAAAGACTTATAGATGACCTGGAGCCAGTGGGTCTGGTGACGAATATGTAGCGAGGGCCAGCCGACTAGAGCATATATGTTGTATGGGTGGTATATGGGGCTTTGGTGACAAAACGGATAGCACTGTGATAGACTGCATCCAGTTTGCTGAGTAGAGTGTTGGAGGCTATTTTGTAAATGACATCGCCGAAGTTGAGGATCGGTAGGATAGTTAGCTTTACTAGGGTATGTTTGGCGGCGTGAGTGAAGGAGGCTTTGTTGCGAAATATGAAGCCGATTCTGGATGTCATTTTGGATTGGAGATGTTTAATATGAGCCTGGAAGGAGAGTTTAGCCAGACACCTAGGTATTTGTAGTTGTCCACATATTCTAGTCAAGTCAGAACCGTCCAGAGTAGTGATGCTAGACGGGCGGGTGGGTGTGGGCAGCGAACGGTTGAAAGCATGCAATAAATTTTACTAGCATTTAAGAGCAGTTGGAGGCCACGGAAGGAGTGTTGTATGGCATTGAAGCTCGTTTGGAGGTTTGTTAATACAGTGTCCAAAGTAGGGCCAGATGTATACAGAATGGTGTCGTCTGCGTAGAGGTGGATCAGGGAATCACCTGCAGCAAGAGCGACATCGCTGATATATACAGAGAAAAGAGTCGGCCAGAGAATTGAACCCTGTGGCACCCCCATAGAGACTGCCAGAGGTCCGGACAACAGGCCCTCCGATTTGACACACTGAACTCTGTCTGAGAAGTAGTTGGTGAACCAGGCGAGGCAGTCATTTGAGGAACCAAGGCTGTTGAGTCTGCCGATAAGAATACGGTGATTGACAGAGTCGAAAGCCTTGGCCAGGTCGATGAAGACGGTGTAACGGTCGTCTTTAGGTGAGAGATTGGACCAAGGAGCAGCGGGTGATGAATACATAATGATTTATTTAAACAAAGACGAAACACGAAGAACACTTGAGAAATTACAAAATAATAAACGAAGTCAACAGACCTGAACAAACGAACTTACAATATACGAAGAACGCACGAACAGGAACAGACTACATACACGAACGAAAACGAAACAGTCCCGTGTGGTGCGACATACACAGACACGGAAGACAACCACCCACAACAAACAATGTGAAACAACCTACCTATATATGGTTCTCAATCAGAGGAAACGTCAAACACCTGCCTCTGATTGAGAACCATACAAGGTCAATTAACAATGACACTTAACATAGAACAAACAACACAGACTGCCCACCCAGCTCACGTCCTGACCCACTAAACACAACTATACAAAAGGAAAACAAGGTCAGGAACGTGACAGACGGCTGCACAGTACAATCTTTTCGTTCAAATATTTTTTATTGAACACACACAAGAATGGTGTATAGGTATAAAAGACAGGTATACAATTCTTATCTAAACATAAAAGAGCAGACAGAAACAACAAGACCCAGAGTTCTGGGTACAAAACAAATATTATAAAACAAGACATACAGAACAAGGACAGGTAGAAAGAAAGAGGGTAGATGTCACCCCCCCACTTATGCCCCCCCTTTATCCCTCCCCTGTTATTCCCCTCCCGACTGCTCGGGTGGCGGGGCCAGCACATGCTGCCCAAAGGTAGATTAAAATATTACAATTGAGAGTGCGTTAAAAAGTACAAATTCACAGAGCGACTTACACATTGGAAAGTTCATACATATTCATCCTGGTCCCCCCGTGGGAATCTAATTATTTCTTATTGTAGAGTGTTTTCCAATTCGCTGAGCCATAATTTGGTAGAGGGCGCTTTCCTCCTTTTCCAAAACAACAAGATTCGTTTTTTTGCCGAAATGAGACTGTAAGAGATGAGTTGTTTTGGGGGGTTGGTTAATCCGTTTAGGGAATCAGACACTCCCAGGATTATCAGAAGCGGTTCTGGGTCAATTGAAGTCTCCAGAACTTCAGAGAGGATCCAAAAAATTACACACCAATAACCATACAAGCTAGAGCATAGGGCAAAGCAGTGGAGTAGTGTACCCTGCGCACAGTACAATCTTTAATCGATGGCGTTTATGATATCGTTTAGTACCTTGAGCGTGGCTGGCTCGGAAACCGGATTGCACAGCGAGAAGGTACGGTGGGATTCGAAATGGTCAGTGATCTGTTTATTAACTTGGCTTTCGAAGACTTTAGAAAGGCAGGGCAGGATGGATATAGGTCTATAACAGTTTGGGTCTAGAGTGTCACCCCCTTTGAAGTGGGGGATGACCGCGGCAGCTTTCCAATCTTTAGGGATCTCGGACGATACGAAAGAGAGGTTGAACAGACTGGTAATAGGGTTTGCAACAATGGCGGCGGATAATTTTAGAAAGAGAGGGTCCAGATTGTCGAGCACAGCTGATTTGTACGGTTTTGCAGGTTTTGCAGCTTTTTCAGAACATCTGCTATCTGGATTTGGATGAAGGAGAAGCTGGGGAAACTTGGGCAAGTAGCTGCAGAGGGTGGGGAGCTGTTGGCCGGGGTTGGGGTAGCCAGGAGGAAAGCATGGCCAGCCGTAGAGAAATGCTTATTGAAATTCTTGATTATCGTGGATTTATCGGTGGTGACAGTGTTTCCTAGCCTCAGTGCAGTGGGCAGCTGGGAGGAGATGCTCCTGTTCTCCATGGACTTTACAGTGTCCCTAAACTTTTTGGAGTTAGAGCTACAGGATGCAAGTTTCTGTTTGAAAAAGCTAGCCTTTGCTTTCCTGATTGATTGCGTGTATTGGTTTCTGACTTCCCTGAATAGTTGCATATCGCAGGGACTATACGAAGCTATTGCAATCTGCCACAGGATGTTTTTGTGCTGGTCGATGGCAGTCAGGTCTGGAGTGAACCAAGGGCTATGTCTATTCTTCGTTCTACATTTTTTGAAAGGGGCATGCTAATTTAGATGGTGAGGAAATTTCTTTTAAAGAACGACCAGGCATCTTAGACTGACGGGATGAGGTCAATATCCGTCCAGGATACCCGGGCAAGGTCGATTAGAAAGGCCTGCTAGCAGAAGTGTTTAAGGGAGTGTTTGACAGTGATGAGGGGTGGTCGTTTGACCGTGGTCCCATTGCGGATGCAGGCAATGAGGCAGTGATTGCTGAGATCCTGATTGAAAACAGCAGAGGTGTATTTGGAGGGTAAGTTGGTCAGGATAATACACTTCTCAAAAAAATAAAGGGAACACTAAAATAACACATCCTAGATCTGAATGAATGAAATATTCTTATTAAATACTTTTTTCTTTACATTGTTGAATGTGCTGACAACAAAATCAAAAATTATCAATGGAAATCAAATTTATCAACCCATGGAGGTCTGGATTTGGAGTCACACTCAAAATTAAAGTGGAAAACCACACTACAGGCTGATCGCAACTTTGATGTAATGTCCTTAAAACAAGTCAAAATGAGGCTCAGTAGTGTGTGTGGCCTCCACGTGCCTGTATGACCTCCCTACAACGCCTGGGCATGCTCCTGATGAGGTGGTGGATGGTCTCCTGAGGGATCTCCTCCCAGACCTGGACTAAAGCATCCGCCAACTCCTGGACAGTCTGTGGTGCAACGTGGTGTTGGTGGATGGAGCGAGACATGATGTCCCAGATGTGCTCAATTGGATTCAGGTCTGGGAAACGGGCGGGCCAGTCCATAGCATCAATGCCTTCCTCTTGCAGGAACTGCTGACACACTCCAGCCACATGAGGTCTAGCATTGTCTTGCATTAGGAGGAACCCAGGGCCAACCGCACCAGCATATGGTCTCACAAGGGGTTGAGGATCTCATCTCGGTACCTAATGGCAGTCAGGCTACATCTGGCGAGCACATGGAGGGCTGTGCGGCCCCCAAAGAAAAACCGGTCATGCTGGAGGATGTTGCAGTCAGCAGAACGTTCTTCACGGCATCTCCAGACTCTGTCACGTCTGTCACGTGCTCAGTGTGAACCTGCTTTCATCTGTGAAGAGCACAGGGCGCCAGTGGCGAATTTGCCCTCTTGGTGTTCTCTGGCAAATGCCAAACGTCCTGCACGGTGTTGGGCTGTAAGCACAACCCCCACCTGTGGACGTCGGGCCCTCATACCACCCTCATGGAGTCTGTTTCTGACCGTTTGAGCAGACACATGCACATTTGTGGCCGTGCTGGAGGTAATTTTGCAGGGCTCTGGCAATGCTCCTCCTGCTCCTCCTTGCACAAAGGCGGAGGTAGCGGTCCTGCTGCTGGGTTGTTGCCCTCCTACGGCCTCCTCCACGTCTCCTGATGTACTGGCCTGTCTCCTGGTAGCGCTCCCATGCTCTGAACACTACGCTGACAGACACAGCAAACCTTCTTGCCAGCTCGCATTGATGTGCCATCCTGGATGAGCTGCACTACCTGAGCCACTTGTGTGGGTTGTAGACTCCGTCTCATGCTACCACTAGAGTGAAAGCACCGCCAGCATTCAAAAGTGACCAAAACATCAGCCAGGAAGCATAGGAACTGAGAAGTGGTCTGTGGTCACCACCTGCGAAACCACTCCTTTATTGGGGGTGTCTTGCTAATTGCCTATAATTTCCACCTGTTGTCTATTCCATTTGCACAACAGCATGTGAAATGTATTGTCAATCAGTGTTGCTTCCTAAGTGGACAGTTTGATTTCACAGAAGTGTGATTGACTTGGAGTTACATTGTGTTGTTTAAGTGTTCCCCTTTATTATTTTGAGCAGTGTATATATTAGGGTGCCCATGTTTACGGATTTAGGGTTGTACCTGATGGGTTCCTTGATAATTTGTATGAGATTGAGGGCATCTATCTTAGATTGCAGGACTGCCGGGGTGTTAAGCATATCCCAGTTTAGGTCACCTAACAGAACAAACTCTGAAGATAGATGAGGAAAAGTCAATTGATATATGGTGTCCGGGGCACAGCTGGGAGCTGAGGGGGGTCTATAACAGGCGACAACAGTGAGACTTATTTCTGGAGAGATTCATTTTTTAAATTTGATGCTCGAACTGTTTGGGCATAGACCTGGAAAGTATGACAGCATTTTGCAAGCTATCTCTGCAGTAGATTGCAACTCCTCCCCCTTTGGCAGGTCTATCTTGATGGAATTTTTTTTAGTTGGGGATGGAAATCTCAGAAATGTTGGTGGCCTTCCTAAGCCAGGATTCAGACACGGCAAGGACATCAGGGTTAGCAGAGTGTGCTAAAGCAGTGAGTAAAACAAACATAGGGGGGAGGCTTCTGATGTTAACATGCATGAAACCAAGGCTTTTTCGGTTACAGAAGTCAACAAATGAGAGTGCCTGGGGACACCTCCACATCACCCGAGGAACAGAGGAGGAGTAGGATGAGGGTACGGCTAAAGGCTATCAAAAATGGTCGTCTAGAGCGTTGGGGACAGAGAATTGAAGGAGCAGATTTCTGGGCGTGGTAGAGTAGATTCAGGGCATAATGTATAGACAGGGGTATGGTGGGGTCCGGGTACAGCGGAGGTAAACCGAGGCATTTTGTGACGATAAGAGAGGTTGCATCTCTGGATGTACTAGTTATGCTGGGTGAGGTCACCGCATGTGTGGGAGGTGGGACAAAGGAGGTATCTGAGGCATGTTGAGTTGGACTAGGGGCTCCGCAGGTAAACTAAAACAACGATAACTATCCTAAACAACAATAAACAAGGCATATTGACATTTGAGAGAGACAAAATGCGAGGCATAAAGCAATCACAGGTGTTGATTGGGAGAGCTAGCTAAGACAACAACGGGTAAGACAACAACAGCTAATCAGCTAAGACAACAACAACAGGTAAAATAATGATGAATGGGCAGAGAGGGTCAGTTAACTACACACAGGGCCTGAGTTCGAGGCTGGGGCCGACAGATAGACAAAAATAAAGAAAATGGAGTACCATGATTAATGAACAGTCCAGCAGGCATCAGCTATGTAGCCAAGTGATCATAGGGTCCAGTGAACAGCAATAGAAGAAACAGGGAAGCCGCTGGGTAGTCGTTACTACCTAGCAAGCGGGAGACACGGCGTTTAAAGTTAGCAGGCCGGGGCTAGTAGAAGCACCTGCTCCGACGCCCGGAAAAGGCCGGTTGGGGGCACAGCGGATGGAGTTGTGTCGGCAGACCAGTCGTGGTGGAACGGCGGGGCTTCGTGTCGACAAAGGGTCCGGGCAAGTTGGAGAAAGAGGTATTGTGGTTGTAGTAATTTCGTTTGCTAGCCGGGAAATGTGCCTGACTCACGGCTAACTGGTGCTAGCTTCAGGACAGGGGCGTTAGCCACTATAGCCACTCGGTAGCAGCTAGCCATCAGAAGCTAACCAGCTTCTTATATCCAGTAGTTCTTCCCAGCTGTATGTAATGAAGTCTTCACTATTATTCTACAATGTAGAAAATAGTAAAAATAAAGAAAAAGTCTTGAATGACTAGGTGCGTCCAAACTTTTGACTGGTACTGTATGTATATATTACTTGACTGTTGATGTAATTTAGACTATCTGATATTTCTAACAGTATTATTTTCAATGGCGATCAAACATGGTCTCCATATTTATTTCTGTGACTCATCCCTTTAAGGTGTAATATCTCTTTAAGAAGAGGGGCATGTTCCACTGTGAGTATAAATAGAGAGAAAGAGGTAAAGAGAGAGACCCAACTCGACAGAAAATCTGGCTCCCTCCAGTAGGTGGCGTTTTTCGTACTGAGCTCCTTTGGTGTCATAGTGGATGACAAAAACAAAAAACAAATCAGCTAATCCGTTACCTCATTTTTTCTTATCCATTCCCCCCCCAAAATATTTGTTCCCTAATTTTTTTAATCCTTTCCCTCTGATTTTTTGTTAATTACATGCTTAAAATGGTGATGATTACTGACCATTTAATAGCTTATTTTCCAGTTTCCAGTTTCAGTGCCTCCGAATCATAAGGGCGAATAATAGTAACAGGCGTGCAAAACCACTCAAGGTGCAAATATGGGGCAGCTATGATGCACTCTCATCCCTAGGTATCAATTCCATTTGGCTCATGACCGTAGCTGTTCTATGTCTATACTCCGGGGGAGTTTGTTAGCTACCTACCCTAGCATTGCAATTACACAATTTTACACTGCCGCTACTCGCTGTTTATTATCTATGCATAGTCACTTTACAAATTACCTCGGCTAACCTGTACCCCCTGTACCGTTATTGTTATGTCATTTTCTTGTGTTACTTTTTGATTTGATTTGATTTTTTAAAATTTTAGTTTATATTTTCTTAACTCCATTTCTTGAGCTGCATTGTAGGTTAAGGGCTTGTAAATAGGCTTGTAAGTAAGCATTTCATGGTAAGTTCTACACCTGTTGTATTCGGCACGTGACAAATACAATTTAATTTGAATTAACTCATTTCCAGGTGAACGTATTGTAATAACAGCAAAGCAAAGAGCTATCCGTTTCAGTTATGAATATAGAGCAAGAGACGATTTAAATCTATCTGTGCAAGGTTGGCTACATCACAAGACATTAATCTGCCTAGCGCAGGGATGAGAGCGCATCATTTCACCTGTTAACACCAAAGCCTCTTGGAAATGATGCAGAATAAATGTGCATGCCTTTCCTTTCTGCCTCTGATGAGTCACGTGCACAATTGTAAACAACATTAACACATCAAGGCGCTTGGCTGACCCATGTTTTATTGGACGTATGGTCCTAACTTTATGCATAAGGGCTAAAACACTTGGTTTAAAAAAAAACTTGGATGAGAGGCGCTGGATGAGAGGGAACTGTTTATGTTGTCCAAGTGGCTTGAATCAGAGTTTGCACAAAGTGTCGCCCATTTGGCCTACCTATTATTTGATTTTATGATTCGGGTGCATATGAAAACACTGAACCTGGAAATAAGCTATTCAATGGTCAGTGATCATCACCACATGAAGAGTAAATAATGAACTAAATAGAATTACATTTAGGTTGCAATATGTTATCGGTCAAGTGGGACTGACGAGGGAACGAATAAAAAATCAGAGGGAATAGAAGAAAAAAAACGAGGGAACAGATTAGTCTGGATGTTGTTGTTTTTCTCCACCATGACCCCTGAGGGGCTCCGTAGTTTCGCCCACCAAAGCAAGGGGTTTTTGTATGTAGGTCAATGAGAGAGTGCCGAATTTGGTTAACAAAAAAATGAATGGCTTATTTGCTACCTGAGGTTAATTTGATTGAATAGAAGTTTCATAATGTTTAAGTTATTACGCGTGTACTGATATAAGTACGACACGTAACATCCCGCCAACTTTGATAAAAATACTTTATATCGGAGTTGTCTCGAGATGGCTATACATATTCATGGCATGATGCTAGTAGCATAGCAGGGCGCAGAGATAAGTATCTTGTCAGTATATCCATAATCTTTGGTATAAATGAGCCTTTAGCTGTGGTTAGCGCCCTTAATCTTTTCTTAAAGAGGTATTGCAAGGCGACGCAACAACCAATGGTTGCGTGCCACGTCATCGACTGTATCATTGGCTGACAAATGATATGGTTATGATGTGGTTAGCTGATACTTAAAATATTTATCCAGAAAGATCTGTCAAGAGTCAGCAATGTCCAAACATAGGAAAACGCCCTAGGCCTACCTTTTGGGGAGTTTGGTGTGTGCAGCCTGTTTTTAGATGCTGTAAAGCCTTTTGGCAGCGTTAAATTGCCCTTAAAGGGGCAGTTCAGTCAAAAACGTGATTTACCTGTGTTTTATATACTGTATATTGCCACACAATGAGGTTGGAGTAATACTGTGAAATTGTGAAAATTATGATAATGCCTTTTAGTGTAAGAACTGTTTGAAAAGACTGCCTGAAATTTGGCCAAACCACTGGTTTGGCTGGGTGGGTTTTTTGGACCGCCTGTGTAAGTTAATAGACCAGTTTGCCCTCCTCTCTGCTAATAACATCTCGTTTTCAGGTAACACATCCCTCCCTTTAGGCCCCTCTCTCAGACCACCACCAGACAGTCCAAGCTAAATTCTTCCTTTAGAAATTAAATGTAGCTAAGTAGCTATTTTTGTTTATTTTTTCACAATTTTAATTGAAAACAATCACAGTAAGGTACTTAATTGTTACCCATTAATGATTTGATAATGAGATTAAAAACAGTTGCCTTGGACCTTTAAGACGAATAAACATAGTTCCTTTTTGTGGGATATACGCACCTTCCAAGGGTTACTATTGGGTTCGTTTCTACCCGGATCCTTGAAAATTGAGCCACCTGAAGAATCTCTGGATTTCAATGCAAGGCCAAATTTCCCTTTCTAGTATTTTTTCCGGTAAGATCCATGCAGTTTTTTGGGGGGGGTTTACAACACAATGCAAGGTTTCAAGCATTTTGAAATGGTGATTTAGATGTTGTTTTTAGATTTCGTTTTTTAACTTTAATTTGTATTGGATTCTGTCTTTCCTATTTAAAGTTGGACATTAGAAATTGGACTTCAGACATTTGATTGTGGTTATCTTTGGGATTTTAACTTTATGGGACCTTAATTGAAAGAAAGTAAATTGGTTGATTGAAACTCTTTTGCTCATTTCATATTTGTCTGTCATTTTTTTCCCATTCTCATATTGACACAATAGTTCCTTGCTGATTGTTGTAAATCCATAGTGACAGAAATTGAAACGTGTCTTACAAGAACAGTACCTTCCCTGTGTCAATAAGAGCGACTCCCCCATCGGCAATGTCTTTCTAAAGAAAGTGTTTAGGGACGTGCGCCTGTGAACAGTGGCATGGGCCTCTTGCTGCTACAGCTGTTTTGGCAGTGCAGCAATGTGTCAGGGATTAGTTCTGTCTGTCTGCAGCAAAAGCCCTCTCCAATCAGACAGCTGCTGCTACACAGGCTCCATGGGTTCAGTGATATGATGGGCCACTTAATGTATGCAGCCACACAGGCTTCTGGGAGATGGTGTTCTGAGAGCCCTGGAGAAATTAATCAGGAGGCTGCGTGTAATTACTATTAACACCAAGTTATTAGATGGCAGTTGGGATATCAGACTGTATGTACACAGATACAAGTCGGCTGGTTTACGTACCAATCCTCTGTATTAATAAAGTTTGATCGAAACTTTGAATTGTTTAAAAAAACAACCTAAACCTCATTCTTCCTCAATGAAACATCACATTAATAAATGTTTTGTGCTTAATACATTAATAAATACTGTGCACATCTAAATGTGAATTATTCCCTTTCCATCCAGTACACCACATATCTGTTCCATATAAATGAGTTTGGACCTTTACAGCAAGGAGAACGATACAACGTTTAGCCATGCAAGTCTTCATTGTGGATATTTCAAGATCTATCAAACCCCTTAGGCAACAACACTAAGTAGATAGCCGATCCAATAGCAAGTACCTTCCATGCCAATTGCTACGTTCGTTGATGGAAGGATCGGACCAAGATGCAGCGTGGTAGGTGTACATCTTTCTTTATTAAATGACACCGAAAAAACAACAAATACAAAACGAAACGCACAGTTCTGTAGGGCTGGAAAGCAACAGTACAAAAACAAGATCCCACAAACTAATGGTGGAAAAAAGGCTGCCTAAGTATGATCCCCAATCAGAGACAACGATAGACAGCTGCCTCTGATTGGGAACCATACCCGGCCAACAAAGAAATATAAAAACTAGAATGCCCACCCAAATCACACCCTGACCTAAGCAAATAGAGAAATAAAAAGGCTCTCTAAGGTCAGGGCGTGACACCAATTGAAATGTGTTGTGCTGTTGTTGCAGCAGAGGCAGGCAGGCCACCAACATATTTAACTTGGACCAGTGCCTGGGGAAGCTGGGTGTATTTCTGACTCCATCTACAATACTCTCAATGCTGAGTGCAAAGCACAGTGTGTGTGAATTGAAATTGTACTTTTCCCCACAATGTACTGCAGTCCTTCTCTGATTCCCACCATGACATATACCCCTGATACCACTCTAGTTTTCACATTCAACAAAAGTGGCCAGCCATTTAACCTTATTTTCTGAACTCTTAAAAGCACCTGTTCAGTGTACAGTCTCAGGCATTAGCCTGGTTATAGCCTGGTTGGTAACACCGTCATAACACAACATGTTGACTCACGCTGAGGTGGTACGGCTAGTGAAGAACAGAATACTCACACGCCACATCTCTTTTTAATGCGGTGTACTGTAAATGAGGCCTGCTGGGGTGGGGGAAGCAGGGGGAACGGATAGAAGCGGGCCATCAGTGTTCTGGTGCAGAGCGGGATGGCGGGATAGCTGTCAGGGCCAGTCATGTATGGTGTCCTCTTATTCGAGCATGTCAGCTCCTATTCAAGGCCTGCTTATTAATGCGGCTTTGGAATTGCCACAGCAGCGGCACCGCCAGATTTGAAAACTGGTGCATATGGCGGTAGTACAGTTCCCTACTGGACAGTGCAGGGCAATGCCGGCCTCATCGCCCGACACTTATTTGATTCCAATGAGGAGGCAGGTGAACTGTGACTGTTGCGAGATTGCGGACTCCCATTCCTCCAGACGGACCCGGAACAGATGTGGTTGTGTATGTGTATGTGTATGTGTGTGTGTGTGTGTGTGTGTGTGTGTGTGTGTGTGTGTGTGTGTGTGTGTGTGTGTGTGTGTGTGTGTGTGTGTGTGTGTGTGTGTGTGTGTGTGTGTGTGTGTGTGTGTGTGTGTGTGTGTGTGTGTGTGGGTGTGTGTGTGTGTGTGTGTGTGTGTGTGTGTGTGTGTGTGTGTGTGTGTGTGTGTGTGTGTGTGTGTGGAGTCACATTCCCAGACAGAGGCAACATGTGGGATACTGTAGGTTCCTATGAGACCATACAGTAAAAAGGGAAAGAGAGCTGTAGGGTTAGAGGATAGGTCAACTCAACTATTCGAATGTACAAAGGGACATTTGAGGGTCGGCCTTGATCTTGTTCTGACAGGCATGGAGCATCATTCTACAATGCAACATGAGACATCACACTTTATCCCAACAGCCCAATTGTAGTTTGTAACAGAACTACAATTAAGAGTGCTTCCTGTAAATTGCTCAGTTAGCTGTCATAGACCTACATTATATTCACAGAAGATGAGATTTCTTGCCATATGCTGTGAAAGATTTCTTCCACTTTTGTGACGGTTGGAAATGAACTTGCCCTCAGATCTTGGCACTCAATGCACCAGTGCAGGTTATTATGACATTTGGAATTTTTTGATTAATTTGTTTCGGGAAAAAGGGATGCCGAACATAGAATCTTGGGTAAAACTACTAGCATAATTTTTCTAGGTTAATAATTAAGATGAAAGCTTGAGGCTTGAATGGAGGTGAAACTATGCAGACATCTTGTTAAACATTCATGTTCTCAGCTGTACCTCGTCTCTTGCAGCTGTTTGACCGCTTGAGCGATAACTGGCTTTTCACCAGCATTAATATAAATTTGATATACATTTCTGCAGCAGTGAGAAGTGGTTCATTAGTATGTCTGCAGTGAGGATAAGCTGTAGCAGAGCCACCGCTGCTCCTTGGCCTGTCTTTTATTTCTCACATGCATCGAATACAACTGGTGTAGACTTTACCGTAAAATAATAACACAAGCAGAATAAAATAAAATACAAAAGAATGGAGCTATATACAGGTAGTACCAGTACCAGATCAATGTGGAGCTATATATAGGGAGTTCCAGTACCAGATCCCTATGGAGATACATACAGGGAGTACCAGTACCAGATCAATGTGGAGCTATATACAGGGAGTATCAGTACCAGATCAATGTGGAGGCATACGAGCAAGTGTGTGTGTGCGTGCGTGTGGGTGTGTGCGTGGTTGCGTGCCTGTGTCCTTGTGCTGTAGTCAGCTGTGGAGGGCTGGAGACTGTCTGTTGCTTTGTCTTCAATCAACCATTAATTAATCAAATTTGTTGGCCTCAAGTGGGTACAATATGTTGACCTCAAGTGGATACAATATATGTATATGTACTATGTATATGGGTACAATATATGTATATGTACTATGTATATGTATATGTACTCAAGTGGGTACAATATGTTGGCCTCAAGTGGCTACAATATGTTGGCCTCACGTGGGTACAATATGTTGACCTCAAGTGGGTACAATATGTTGGCCTCAAGTGGGTACAATATGTTGGCCTCAAGTGGGTACACTATGTTGGCCTCAAGTGTGTACAATATGTTGGCCTCAAGTGGGTACAATATGTTGGCCTCAAGCGGGTACAATATGTTTGAGATACAATATTACGATGACATGAGAGACTGGAAACCTTCCCACACTATCAAATACATACCGGGAAACCTTTCCACACTATCAAATATATACCTGGAAACACTATCAAATACATACCTGGAAACTTTCCCACAAATATATACCTGGAAACCTTCCAACACTATCTAATACATACCTGGAAACCTTCAAACACTATCAAATACATACCTGGAAACCTTCCAACACTATCAAATACATACCTGGAAACCTTTCCACACTATCAAATATATCCCTGGAAACACTATCAAATACATACCTGGAAATGTGTGTAATTTGCATTGACAGCAGGTAGATATTTTATCCTTCATCTCTGTAGTCCTATGTTCTCTGATCTGTGTGAGCAGGAAAATGTTACAGTAGCCATACCCAGCACTCCCTACAGTAGCCATACCCAGCACCCCCTACAGTAGCCATACCCCACCCCTCAGTAGCCACACCCAGCACCCCCTACAGTAGCCATACCCAGCACCCCTACCAAGTAGCCCTACCCAGCACCCCCTACAGTAGCCATACACCAGCACCCCGACAGTAGCCATACCCAGCAACCCCCTACAGTAGCCATACCCAGCACCTACTAGTAGCCCACCCCAGTACCCCTACGTAGCCATACCCAGCACCCCTACAGTAGCCATACCGACCCTAGACACCAGCCCCTAAGTAAGCCATACCCAGCACCCTACAGTAGCCATACCAGCACCCTACACGTAGCCATACCACACCCTACAGTAGCCACACCCAGCCCCTACAAGTAGCACACCAGCACCCCCTACAGTAGCCACACCCAAGCACCCCTACAGTAGCCATACCCAGCACCCCCTACAGTAGCCACACCAGCACCCCCTACAGTAGCCATACCCAGCACCCCATAGTAGCCATACCCAGCACCCCCTACAGTAGCCATACCAGCACCCCTACAGTAGCCTACCCAGCACCCCCTACAGTAGCCATACCAGCACCCCTACAGTAGCCATACCCAGCACCTACAGTAGCCACACAGCACCCTACAGTAGCCAACCCAGCACCCCCTACAGTAGCCATACCACAGCACCCCTATAGTAGGCATACCCTGCACCCCCTCTCTTCATATGAGCACAGCTAGTGGAACTGTATCATTATTTACAATAGCAGCTGCTAGTCACCCATGTGTGAAGGAGCGAATGGGGAATAAGGGGGATTTACTTACTGCTGGAGTAAAAGCGGTTGCTGTCAACAAAGATTGAGCAGCAGGACGGTAGAGGAGACCCCGCTGAGTGAAACAGCCATTTTTTCCCCTCGTATCTTTTTTTCCTTGGAACGGGTTGCTGCCACTGTAAATACATGTTTTGCTGTGTGGTGATGGTGGTGGAGCGCTGCTGTAAATACGGTGTTGCTGGTGGTGGAGCGCTGCTGTAAATACAGTGTTGCTGTGGTGGTGATGGTGGGAGCGCTGCTGTAAATACAGTGTTTGCTGGTGTGGTGATGGAGGTGGAGCGCTGCTGTAAATACAGTGTTTGCTGGTGGTGGAGCACTGCTGTAAATACAGTGTTTGCTGTGGTGGTGATGGTGGTGGAGCGCTGCTGTAAATACAGTGGTTTGCTGGTGTGGTGATGGGTGGTGAGCGCTGCTGTAAATACAGTGTTTGCAGGTGGTGGAGCGCTGCTGTAAATACAGTGTTTGCTGGTGGTGGTGATGGTGGTGGACGCGCTTGTAAATCAGTTTTGCTGGTGTGGTGTGTGGTGGAGCGCTGCTTGTAAATACAGTGTTTGCTGGTGGTGGTGGTGATGGTGGTGGAGCGCTGCTGTAAATACAGTGTTTGCTGGTGGTGGTGGTGATGGTGGTGGAGCGCTGCTGTCCAAAACCATTTGTCTCTCTGGTTTGTTTCTGCAGTGTCTCTCAAAGCTTTTGGTTATTTCATCTGTTGGTGGGAGGGATACTGTTAATTCCATTAAACCATTTTTATTTGTTTTGTCGTAGGCATGCGATGCCAATTGAAGAGTGCATGAAAACAATCAGTCTGAAATGGTTGATAATATCACGTGCTACTGTTGAATTGTGGGGGGGTGATTTCCCTGTAATCGGAAAGCGGTCTAATCAATCATGCTCACAGTGCAGTTTCAACAATAACACAAATTAGTTGTTTTCGGGTGGCAGTGATTGATGAGAAATGCAACTGAGGATGTGAGAGAGGAAACTGTTTTGCTTACGAGTTTCATTATTAATTTAATTCTGCAAACATCACTTCTGGAGCAGTTTGACATTGTCCTGGGTGTTTGTGCTCGTTAAACATAAATTGAGATAATTGTTTGTCTTGAGACAATATATGAAATCCTGCCCTATTCCCTTTGTGGTGCACCACTTTCATTTCACTGAGATTAGGGCTCATCTGACATGGCTCCTGAGCCCTTATTTAAAAAGTGTCTCAGAGTGCTGATCTAGGACCAGGTCCCCACTGTCCTTGTAAGCTTATTCATTATGATTATTTAAAAGGCAAAACTGATCCTAGATCAGCATTCCTACTCAGATATGCTTTGTGAATACAGGTCCTGGAGTCTAGCACCAGGTGGTGCTGTCTTCGTTAGAACGAGCTAGATGAACAACCTTTGCTTTAGGCTACGAGGAAACAGCGCATAATGACCTATTTTGCGTATCAGTGGAGCAGACTCCCTGCAATATGAACCACTATGTATTGATAGTGAAACAAGGCTCCCTGGAAGAGGCCCTCATCGTATGCCTACTACAGGACTAAGTAAACATAACCCAGTGCTGAAATTATTAACATTAGTCTACTACCCACACATACCCTGCTGTCCATATTGACTCCATGTTGCAAGTGTCATTTTACAGATGGAAAAGATGGCTCTATGCAAATATGAGGACGCTACCTACTGTCAGCATAGATTCCACTCAATACATAAATAGCTTGTGGAATAACAATATTTTCTCCTTCCCACTCAGATCGAGCCGGGAAGTGGACAAAGCCCTTTGGTTATGAATGGGCCACTTGAAGCTAAAGCACAGGGTGGAGGGTGGGGGGCACGAGCTAGGGGTTGTAACTTAAGTACATGAAGCTCACGCATGGTGCAGGGTGTAGGGAATGTGAGGAGAGAGATGCATCACTTTGATGACATCTCTGGATTGTACTTAAGCTTTCTTCTCCCCACACGCATTAATTAGCCGGGGTCAGAGACAGGTCGCTCAATCACGCTATTGGCTCTGATTAGTGTCTGAACACAAACATTTTGGAGAAGGGATTATGCTTGTCAGACGAGGCGAGGCCTCGACCTTCGCCCCGATGAAAGGTTTCCGAAGGAGGGGGTGCGGATGTGCTGAAATGGTTCCTCTTACCTCTTTGCTAATGGCTAAGTGACTATTGGTGTTCGTGGCTAAGACCATACACATGTTATCAGTTGTTTAACCATCTGTGAATACCTTCAACGGGCCTACTATTCAATATCTACCTGGAATAGGCCTACCATTAAACAGCTAATTGGATTAGGAATATTCATCAATAGGTTGCTGTCCTAATCAATAGTGAAGGGAAAACCTAGACAGTTACACAACTGAATGTATTCAACCGAAATGTCTTCCGCATTTAATCTCTGAATCAGAGATGTGCGGGCGGCTGCCTTAATCAACGTCCACATCATCAGTACCCGGGGAGCAGTTATTGTTGTGGGTTAACTGCCTTGCTCAAGGGCAGAACGGCATATTGTTACACCTTGCCGGCTCAGGAATTCGAACCGGCGAGCTTTTGGTTACTGGCCCAACGCTCTTAACCGCTAGGCTTCCTGTCCGAATGAGGTACAGTTCACTGACCTCTAATGTTTCAGAAGGCAATACGGTTTGTGTTACAATGAATAAGTTAAATTTAGAGTTGCATAATGTGAAAATTCCATCCTATGGAAAAGTAGGGAATAGTTCACAGTATATATTGTAGCATTTATATACTAGCTACATCACGATGTCTCAAATCATAAATATGATTATTAATGCTCTGCCAGTATCTTTTACGGTTTGGTCTTTACACATCCTCCACAAGGTGTAATTTTGGGCCATTTGGTGAATGTGGGCAGTGTAAATTTCACACTCTCTCATTTCTCATTCTCGCTTTAAGGAACAAGAGATTTAGTGGACAGAATCTACATTTGTTTGTCATCCAATCTGTGGTTGTCCTTACCCACTGGGCACAGACGTCAAATTCAAAGTTTATTCCACGGTGGTTCAACGTAATTTGATTGAAATGACGTAGAAACTAGCGTTGATTCAACTAGTGTGTGCCCAGTGGACACATTAATGTAGACAGGCTAGGCCTATTCTACGCTGCAGGTGTTGAGATAAGACACAAGCAACACTTCAGTGGATTTAGTTGATAGTCTCTCTCTCTCAATTCAATTGTTTCAATTCAAGGGGCTTTATTGACATGGGAAACATATGTTTACGTTGCCAAAGCAAGTGAAATGAATAAACAAAAGTGAAATAAAAAATAAAAAGTGAACAGTAAATATTAAACTCACACAAGTTTCAAAAGAATAAAGACATTTCAAATGTCATATTATGTCTATATACAGTACTGAAGCAATGTGCAAATAATTAATGTACAAAAGGGAAAATAAATAAATATGAGTTGTATTTACAACTGGTGTTTGTTTTTCACTGGTTGCCCTTTTCTTCAACAGGTCACAAATATTGTTGCTGTGATGGCACACCGTGGTATTTCACCCAATAGATATGGATTTGTTTCAAATTCTTTGTGGGTCTGTGTAATCTGGAGGGAAATATGTGTCTCTAATATGGTCATACATTTGGCAAGAGGTTAGGAAGTGCAGCTCAGTTTCCACTTCATTTTGTGGGCAGTGTGCACATAGCCTGTCTTCTCTTGAGAGCCAGGTCTGCCTACTGCGACCTTTCTCAGTAGCAAGGCTATGCTCACTCTGTACATAGTCAAAGCTTTCCTAAATTTTGGGTCAGTCACAGTGGTCAGGTATTCTGCCACTGTGTACTCTCTGTTCAGGGCCAAATAGCATTCTCGTTTGCTCTGTTTTTTTTGTTAATTCTTCCAATGTGTCAAGTAATTATCTTTTAATTTTCTCATGATTTGGTTGTGTCTAATTGTGTTGCTGTCCTGGAGCTCTGTGGGGTCTGTTTGTGTTTGTGAACAGAGCCCCAGGACCAGCTTGCTTAGGGGACTCTTCTCCAGGTTCATCTCTCTGTAGGTGATGGCTTTGTTATGGAAGGTTTGGGAATTGTCTTCCTTTTAGTGTTGTAGAATTTAACCGCTCTTTTGTAAATTATGAAATAGCGGGTATTGCCTAATTCTGCTCTGCATGCATTATTTGTTTTTTTACATTGTACACAGAGGATTTTTGTCGGAATTCTGCATGCAGAGTCTCAATTTGTTTGTCCAATTTTGTGAATTCTAGGGCAATGGGTTCTATAACTGATTCAAGTATTTTTTGCCAGATCATAATTGGTATGTCAAATTTTATGTTCCTTTGATGCATAGAAGCACTTCTTGCCTTGTCTCTCAGATCGTTCACAACTTTGTGGAAGTTACCTGTGGCAATGATGTTTAGGCCGAGGTATGTGTAGTTTTTGTGTGCTCTAGGGAAATTGATTTGTGTCCTGGCAACTAGACTTTTTTTGGAACACCATTATTTTTGTCTTACTGAGAGATTTACTGTCAGGGCCCAGGTCTGACAGAATCTGTGCAGAAGATCTAGTGCTGCTGTAGGCCCTCCTTGGTTGGGACAGAAGCACCAGATCATCAGCAAACAGCAGACATTTGACTTCAGATCTTCTCTCTCCTCTCCTCTCCTCTTCTCTCCTCTCTTCATGATGCAAGGCAAGGTAACCCATGTAGAATCAGCAGTGTCAATTCACTCATCCATCTCAATGGAGTCGATTCATTCAGACATCACTATTGTAAGACTCTTCAACTAACATCTCAACCCATCTTAAATTGACATGTCTCTCACACTACACAGAAAGGGATTAATACACAACAGTAAATACATTCACATTCCCAAAAGGTGAGGAACAAAGACATTTGAAGCCAGCCAAGGCTATGGGGGAAAGCGAGCTAAGCGTATTCCTTTCTAGCTCTGAAGGATTAAGGTAACAGTACGGAAAAGACAGCGAAAAACTGATGGTCTCCAAAGTCTCTTCATATTTATCCAGTAATGACATTTTATTATAAAACAGTCCTAATCTTCTCTTTGACGAATAGTTGGAATGGCTTCCCGATGCAGACACTGTGCCAGGTTCCCATACTGTATCTCCATCTCTATTTTCAGTTCAGTTTCAACATCAACAACATAGAGTTGATAATCCCTTTTTTGTCAAATCAAAGATTCAACCCCCAACACCCATTTTACTGCGTTCTATTCCAAGTGTGCTTTGTTGTCTCAGTAAGATCTCAGATTGATTTATTCGTCGATTTGTTTTGAAAGAAGGTTCTTCGTAAACACTGATGAAGTTCTTCCTTTCTCGGTACAAAATCTCCATCAAAAAGCGATAAGAAAGGCAAAATGATGATTGAGCCAGTAATAAGTGATGACAGGGAATCCACTGTTCATGTTATTTCTCGAACCATTCCCTCTTATCCAAGTTTGGTTTCCAACTGTTCATTCCACATCTTATCCAAGTTTGGTTTCCAACTGTTCATTCACACTTGTATCCAAGTTGGTTTCCAAATGTTCATTCACACTTGTATCCAAGTTTGGTTTCCAACTGTTCATTCACAATTGTATCCAAGTTTGGTTTCAACTGTTCATTCACACTTGATCCAAGTTTGTTTCAAACTGTTCATTCACACTTGATCCAAGTGTTGGTTTCCAACTGTTCATTCACACTTGTATCCAAGTTTGGTTTCCAACTGTTCATTCACACTTGTATCCAAGTTTGGTTCACACTGTTCATTCACCTGTATCCAAGTTGTCTCAACTGTTCATTCACACTCTTATCCAAGTTTGGTCTCCAACTGTTCATTCACACTCTTATCCAAGTTTGGTCTCCAAAGTTCATTCACACTCTTATCCAAGTTTGGTTCCCAATGTTCATTCACACTCTTATCCAAGTTTTTGGTTTCCAACTGTTCATTCACACTCTTATCCAAGTTTGGTTTCCAATTTCAGTCACACTCTTATCCAAGTTTGGTCTCCAACTGTTCATTCACACTCTTATCCAAGTTTGGTTTCCAAATGTTCATTCACACTCTTATCCAAGTTTGGTCTCCAAATGTTCATTCACACTCTTATCCAAGTTTGGTCTCCAAATGTTCATTCACACTCTTATCCAAGTTTGGTCTCCAACTGTTCATAGGATAACATAATATCTTGTCATTGAATGGGCAGCATATGGAGATAATACTTAACAATCTACATTTAATACATCTGAATATCTGACTCCATTTAATATTATATTTAAACAATGTGCAATATTATGAGATTAGCTAACTAAGATAAAGAAATGGTCATGAGAAACGAATGCAAAACATCAAGTATTATTTAATATCTTTGTAAAATGAACGAAATCAGATACAAGGCATGAAGCTTAAGTTACAAGGCAACACTGGAATTAACATAGCGTACACATTCTAGGCATACATATCTTGGTTACAAGACAAAGCATGAACAAAGAGATGCCTACTAGGCCAGAGGCCTAGAAGCCTAGGAAAATCAGAATTTCTCATACAACCTTTCCGTAAAGTCCTTAGCAGGACAAGAGGGAGAAGGAAATGCTTTCATTCCATTTATACCAGATCGGACTTGTTTATATTCAAAACCAATTGTTGACCAATCCACAGACCAAACCAAAGGTAATAAAACCAAGACATCCAATCAGATCGAACCAGCCAACATCCTCAAAGAAGGGGGTCATGTATCTGTGTGATGACCTGAGGGAGTGGGTGGGCTGGGTGCAGTAGAGATGAGACAGAAGAAATCATTGCACACAGTGTCGTCAATGTTCACTCTGAACAACTACAAGTAAATACAGAGATCATACATCCATATAGATGGCATCAGTAGGCTGAAAAGATTTGGCATGGGCCCTCAGATCCTCAAAAAGTTATATAGCTGCACCATTGAGAGCATCTTGACTGGCTGCATCACCACTTGGTATGACAACTGCTTGGCATCTGAGCACCACAGAAGGTACAGCCCAGTAAATCACTGTGGTCAAGCTCCCTGCCATCCAGGACCTCTATACCAGATGGTGTCAGAGGAAGGCCCTAAAAATGTTTCAAAGACTCCAGCCATCCAAGTCATGGACTGTTCTCTCTGCTACCACACGACAAGCAGTACCGATGCACCTGGAGATTTTCTCCTTTTCCAAGATAATCCATCCACCTGACAGGTGTGGCATATCAAGAAACTGATGAAACAGCATGATCATTACACAGGTGCACCTTGTGCTGGGGACAATAAAAGCCCACTCTAAAAAGTGCAGTTTTGTCACACAACACAATGCCACAGATGCCTCAAGTTTTGAGGGAACATGCAACTAGCATGCTGACTGCAGGAATGTCCACCAGAGCTGTAGCCAGATACTTGAAGGTTCATTTTTCTACCATAAGCCACCTCCAACATTGTTTAGAGAATTTGGCAGTACATCCAACCGGCTGGCATCACAGCCGGAGACAACGTGTAACCATGCCAGCCTAGGACATCCACATCTGGCTTCTACATCTGCGGGATCATCTGAGACCAGCCACCCGGACAGCTGATGAAACTGTGGGTTTGCACAACTCAAGAATTTCTGCACAAACTGCAGATGTGGCCAGGGCAATAAATTGCAATGTCCGTACTGTGAGACGCCTAAGTCAGCACTACAGGGAGACAGGACGGACAGCTGATCATCCTCGCAGTGGCAGACCACGTGTAACAACACCTGCACAGGATCGGTACATCTGAACATCACACCTGAGCGACAGGTACAGGATGCCAACAACAACTGCCCGAGTTACACCAGGAATGCACAATCCCTCCATCAGTGCTCTGACTGTCCGCAATAGGCTGAGAGAGGCTGGACTGAGGGCTTGTAGGCCTGTCGTAAGGCAGGTCCTCACCAGACATCACCGGCAACTACGTCGCCTATGGGCACAAACCCACTGTCGCTGGACCAGACAGGACTGGCAAAAAGTGCTCTTCACTGACGAGTCGCAGTTTTGTCTCACCAGGGGTGATGGTCGGATTCGCGTTTATCGTCGAAGGAATGAGCGTTACACCGAGGCCTGTACTCTGGAGCGGGATCAATTTGGAGTTGGAGGGTCCGTCATGGTCTGGGGCGGTGTGTCACAGCATCCTCAGACTGAACTTGTTGTCATTGCAGCCAATCTCAACGCTGTGCGTTACAGGGAAGACATCCTCCTCTATCATGTGGTACCCTTCCTGCAGGCTCATCCTGACATGAACCTCCAGCATGACAATGCCACCAGCCATACTGCTCGTTCTGTGCGATATTTCTTGCAAGACAGGAATGTCAGTATTCTGTCATGGCCAGCGAAGAGCCCAGATCTCAATCCCATTGAGCACATCTGGGACCTGTTGGATCGGAGGGTGAGGTCTAGGGCTATTCCCCCCAGAAATGTCAGAGAACTTGCAGGTGCCTTGGTGGAAGAGTGGGGTAACATCTCACAGCAAGAACTGGCAAATCTAGTGCAGTCCATGAGAAGGAGATGCACTGCAGTACTTAATGCAGCTGGTGGCCACAGCAGATACTGACTGTTACTTTTGATTTCCCCTTTGTTCAGAGACACATTATTCCATTTATGTTAGTCACATGTCTGTGGAACATGTTCAGTTTATGTCTCAGTTGTTGAATCTCATTATGTTCACAAATATTTACACATGTTAAGTTTGCTGACAATTAATGCAGTTGACAGTGAGAGGACATTTATTTTTTTGCTGAGTTTAGTTGTTCCTTTTGTCCAGGTGGGAAACGGCAGTGTGGAGTGCAATAGAGATTGCATCATCTGTGGATCTGTTGCGTGGTATGCAAATTGGAGTGGGTCTAGGGTTTCTGGGATAATGGTGTTGATGTGAGCCATGACAAACCTTTCAAAGCACTTCATGGCTACAGGCTTGAGTGCTACGGGTCGGTAGTCATTTAGGCAGGTTACCTTAGTGTTCTTGGGCACAGGCACTATGGTGGTCTGCTTAAAACATGTCGGTATTACATACTCGGACAGGGAGAGGTTGAAAATGTCAGTGAAGACATTTACCAGTTTGTCAGCGCATGCTCGCACTACACGTCCTGGTAATCCATCTGGCCCTGCGGCCTTGTGAATGTTGACCTGTTTAAAGGTCTTTCTCACATCGGCTGCGGAAAGCATGACCACACAGTCTTCCAGAACAGCTGGTGCTCTCATGCTTGTTTCAGTGCCTCGAAGCGAGCATAGAAGTAGTTTAGCTCGTCTGGTAGGCTCGTGTCACCGGGCAGCTCTAGGCTGTGCTTCCCTTTGTAGTCTGTAATGGTTTGCAAGCCCTGCCACATCTGACGAGCGCCAGAGTCGGTGTAGTACGATTCGAGCTTAGTCCTGTATTGACGCTTTGCCTGTTCGATGGTTCATCGGAGGGCATAGCGGGATTTCTTATAAGCTTCTGCATTAGAGTCCCGCTCCTTGAAAGCGGCAGCTCTAGCTTTTAGCTCAATGCGAATGTTGCCTGTAATCCATGGCTTCTGGTATGGGTATGTACATACGGTCACTGTGGGGACGGCGTCATCGATGCACTTATTGATGAAGCCAATGACTGATGTGATGAACTCCTCAATGCCATTGGAGGAATCCCGGAACATATTCCAGTCTGTGCTAGCAAAGCAGTCCTGTAGCTTAGTATCTGCTTCATCTGACCTCTTTTTTATTGATCTAGTCACAGAATACAGCTGTCTGTAATGCTGTCTTAGTGCCAGCCTTAGTCTGTGGTGGTATGTAAACAGCTACAAAAAATACAGATAGGTAGATAGTGTGGTCTACAGCTTATTATGAGATACTCTACCTCAGGTGAGCAATAGCTTGAGACTTCCTTGGATATCGTGCACCAGCTGTTGGTCATAAGAGACAGTAGCAGCAACATTATGTACAAAATAAGTAAAAAAATAAGTTACAAACAATGCAAATAAACAACCAAAAAAACACAAATCGGTTGGGGACATGTAAAACGTCAGCCTTCTTCTTGTTACTTCTTCTTGTTATTGTAACAGCCACCACTTGAAAATAGAGCGTGGTAAATTTACACTATTACTTTTTTATTTAAGGTTTATTTAACTAGGCAAATCAGTTAAGAACACATTTTTATTTTCAATGACAGCCTAGGAACAGTGGGTTAACTGCCTTGTTCAGGGGCAGAACAGATTTTTACCCCGGCCAACACGCCACCCTATGGATCTCCCAATCATAGCCAGATGGGACAGAGCCTGGATTTGAACCAGGGACTGTTGAACCAGGGACTGCACTGAGATGCAGTGCCTTAGACCGCTGCGCCACTCGGGAGCACTTTTGTGCCATATTGCAAACCGGATGCATGTTTTGGAATATTTATATTCTGTACAAGCTTCCTTCTTTTCCCTCTGTCAGTTAGGTTAGCATTGTGAAGTAACTACAATATTGTTGATCCATCCTCAGTTTTCTCCGGTCACAGACATCAAACTTGTTAACTTTTTAAAGTCACCATTGGCCTCATGGGGAAATCCCTAAGCAGTCTTCTTCCTCTCTGGCAACTGAGTTAGTAAGGATGCCTGTATCTTTGTAGTGACTGGATGTATTGATACACCATCCAAAGTGTAATGAATAACTTCACCATGTTCAAAGGGATATTTAATGTCTGTATTATTATTTTTTACCCACCTAGGTGCCCGTCTTTGTGAGGCATTGGAAAACCTCCCTTGTCTTTGTGGTTGAATCTGTGTTTGAAATTCACTGTTCGACTTAAGGACTTTACAGATAATTGCATGTGTGGGGTATAGAGATGAGGCGTTGCAGTTATTCAAAAATCATGTTAAACGCTATTATTGCACCCAGAGTGAGTCTATGCAACTTATAGTGTGACTTGCTAAGCAAATGTTTATTCCTGAACTTATTTAGTCTTGCCATAACAATGGGGTTGAATACTTTTTGACTCAAGACATTTTAGCTTATCATTTTAAAATATTTTGTAAAAATGTTGAAAAACATTATTCCACTTTGACATTATGGGCTATTGTGTATATGTCAGTGACAAAATATTTACATTTAATCCACTATAAATCCAGGCTGTAACACAACAACATGTGGAAAAAGTCAAGGGGTTTGAATACTTTCTGAAGGCTCTGTATCTACGCCAATTACCTCGTACCCCTGCACATGGACTCGGTAGTAGTACCCCGTATATACTATATAGCCAAGCTATCATTACTCATTGTGCATTTATTATTACATGTTATTACTTTTCTATTATTTCTCTCTTTTCTTTCTCTCTGCATTGTTGGGGAAGGGCCCACAAGTAAGCATTCCACTGTAAGTCTACAGCTGTTGTTTACGAAGCATGTGATGAATGAAATTGTATTTGATTTTATTTGATCAAAGTTTTCCTCTGAGGACATTGTTTATATACATATACCAAACATGGCTCCAGTAGTATTATCCTATTACACATTCCAATAGTCAGTCTGCTGAATACTGTAAAAGAGTGAGAGATACATTTTGTGCCCCTCAACGGGAGGGCTGACTAGCCCCTAAAAATATTTTGTGTTTTGTTGAGCCATTTGCAATGCAGCCAGAGATGACAGAGAATACACAAATTAGGGCTGGGCTTATAGCATATCCATTTTCCATAGCAACAGGTGAATGACGTGCTTATCGCACCACCTTAATACCATTCTATGCTCTCCACACCATACCCCCGCATTAAAGACATGCTCAAGAACTTTGGCGACTACTAAGTATTTTTTCAACCTCCTGCTTTGTGCTGGATGTGTCAATGTATACTTCACACATGCATAATCTATGAGCAGAATTACTGTATTGTAGTATAAAATGTAGCATATTTACCTTTCTCCATCCGCAATACAAATGTGTCAACCTTTATGAACAGTGCCTGCCAGTCATAGGTGGTGAAGACCTGTCAGAATCTAGAAGAACTAGAGGAGAGCCAGTCTAGAGAGGACAGGGGAGCACACACAGGACCAGGTGACGCTGGATACAATATTCTGTATGGATGAGGCCCTTAGCATGTTTAGCCTCATTCAGCGAGACAGCTGTGGGGCAGCCCAGCCCAGCGCGTGCCTGCTTTCGCCTTGGTCCTCCCCCGGCCCCTACAAGGCAGGCACATCCATCATCCCCCAACAGCCCTCCTCTAATTGGGCTGCATCCCCACCTGCTGTCACTCACCGCCTCCTCCACGCCACTCCACGCCATGAAGCGTCCATGGTAGATACAGTACAGATGTGCGACGCCCAACACACCCCCATGTCAGGAGCATGAGGAGGCCTACCACCTGAATTGCAGATGTGGACAGCCAGGTAGAGGCACAACTAGAAGCGCAACACTCTCTCACGCTCTCTATCTCTTCCTCTACCAAGAGTGCAGTGCGATGACGGTAATGATGAGCCCTATCAGTTCACCTGAATCCAGCCGGAGACGGCTCACAATGCCCAAGGGCTGGAGGCAGCATGGCGGAGACATTTAACATTCCGCTACTTCCTACAAGTTTTCTGGAGCTGAGTTTTATCACCAAGCCGACTGAGTCCCCCAGTTGTTTAATAGCCCTTGTCTTATTTGAGTGAGCCATGCCACTTCAGATATGAATTGCCGATGCCCTATGTCGTAGCTGAATCAGAATTAGTTAGGTAACATAGATAAATAAGATGTTTTATTTACATAATATGCTTATGTGAGATACTTGTCATTAGAATGTCTCCTTTTGAACTATACTGTTGGCAACTGAACTTTTCTCTTCTCTGCTAGTGAAAAGTCACTTGGGGCCCAGAGAGGTTAGAGGTCAGGCTTGTCTTTTACATGTCTGGTAATATGCAGAATATCAGAATGGAACATTGTCTTCATATGTGAACAGGTTTGAACATTGTCTTCATATGTGAATGTATCTGTTAAACCATGTGAAGGGCTCCACAATGTCTGTACTCCAGTCACTCCCTCCTTTTCCCATTGGGGGGAGGAGTATGGCAGTGTCTGGAACCATTGTATTACCCCTCTGATGTTGCACTAATCTTGAGATAGTATATGACCTAGAAGTCACTCCCCTCAGTGAGCTTGTCCAGGAGGGGTGAGAAGAGGAGGAGTATTTGAGATGGGAGTATCTAGAATTGACAATTGATATATGCCATTGGATGAGGTAATGTTTTGGTTCTATGAAGTACCAAGAACGAGATTAGAACCTCGTCTTAGAGACCAAACTGAACGATAATTTATAGCTAATGCTATCTGGCTATGGTATACTCCTCTCTCAAGTAAAAGGCCCTTTGTGAAGTTCCTGAGATCTGTGGTTCGTCATGTGAGTTGAGAGGGGTGTATCTTGGCTATAAAATATACTAGAATTCTTTCAGAATTCATTTATAGACACTGAATTGATCTGAGAGTCACAGGGCTATGGTGAAGCTCATTTGATTAAAGATTAAGTTAAATATAACTCTGATTTGTGTGTGGTTTGTAAACTCTCCTCATTTAGTAATACAGGAAATTACCACGACATTTGGCGACGAGGATGGGATGTGAATCTTCACTCGGTGACCGCTCCTGACGACCTAGGTAAATCATGCACGAGGGATCCCTCAAACTTGGGATCTCAGGGAAACCACACTTCGGGAACGAAGCAGATGGACCCACCTTTGATCTGAGAGACAGCGAGCCAAGTGGATACCACATCTCGAACTGAGTTTGTTTTTTAAAGAAAGAGGTGAGCGAACCACACACACTTGAAGTCGAGTTTTTAGAAAAGCCTCTGTTACGTGGGCTCTGAGTGTATTCCTTTGTGAGGAGGGCACCTTGGAGGCGTAAACAGGGCCGAGTCAGAGGAGAGTAATCTGAGAGTTTGCGGACTCAAAGAATACTCTGCTATTGGTCGGTTGCGGGCGACCTAGAGCCGTCCCGACACTGAATTGATCACAGTGGGGATTGGTGCGGTCTGTGGGGGTGAGGGGCCAGGGTGACTGTGTGTTCTGTGTGAAACACGGTACTTGGTGAAGCCCTATTGGAAGAAGGACCTCATTCTGAAAGTGTCTGTGTGATTGTCTAAGTGACCCTCAGAGGTGGTGAATTCCAATTATTTTAAATGTGCTAGCCAGGTGTGCCCTGGGTTACTCTGTTTGAGTATTTTGTTATGGGATCACTAGGTAATCTTTGTAGGAGCGTTCTGTGTGTGAGCGGGTTAGGTTGACTCTGTGTGGGTAACCTTTTAATTATGTTCTGATGTTCTGTGTGAACATCTGACCAATCCTGTGTGGGGGATCGAAAACATGAAAACATGATAAATTGTATGTGTGTATAATCGATTACTAGAGATTTGATAAAGTAATGCTGAGAATATAATTGGATACAATTTAAACCACCCATTCGTAGACGTACGTAAGTTTTGAGTTGGTATCTTTAATGGATAATTTGATAAAGATGAGGTTTTAAGCACTATTAACCTTTCACGAGCCTCTACCCCGGATCCGGGAGCACCCCCCACACCCCCCACACACTAATTAGCATAGCTAGCATAGCTTCABAAGTAGATAGTAGCATCTAAATATCATTAAATCACAAGTCCAAGACACCAGATGAAAGATACAGATCTTGTGAATAAAGCCACCATTTCAGATTTTTTAAATGTTTTACAGGGAAGACAAAATATGTAAATCTATTAGCTAAACACGTTAGCAAAATACACCACTATTCTAACTCCATCAGTTTCTTACTCCTTCAGGTGCTATCACCAATTCGGCTCAACTAAGATATTGATATCCACTAACCAAGAAAAAACCTCTTCAGATGACAGTCTGATAACATATTCATGGTATAGGATAGTTTTTGTTAGAAAAAAGTGCATATTTCAGGTGAGAAATCACAGTTTACAATTGCACCCACCATCACAAATCGACTAGAATTACTAGATAGAGCAACGTGTATGACCAATTTACTCATCATAAAACTTCTCATAAAATAGACAAAGCATAGCAATGGAAAGACCCAGTTTGTGATTTCAGACCATATTTCAGATTTTCTAAGCGTTTTTTCAGCGAAAACACAATAAATCGATAAGTTAGCATACCACATGTGCAAACGTTACAGAGCATCGATTCCAGCCAAAGAGCGCTATACGTAATCACCGCCAAAATATATTAATTTTTTCACTAACCTTCTCAGAATTCTTCCGATGACACTCCTGTAACATCATTTTACAATATACATTACAGTTTGTTCGAAAAGGTGCATATTTAGCCATACAAAACCGTGGTTACACAATAAAAATACTAGGAAATCAAGCCTAAATATGTCTGACGTCATCTATCAGAGTGATCTAGTTTAATTGAAAGCTAATCATATACTTGACTAAAAAATACAGGGTTGACAGCAATCGAAAGACAAATTAGTTCTTAATGCACCGCTGATTTACATTTTTAAATTTATCCTTACTTTTCAATACAGGGTTGGCCAAGTGAAGCTATACCAAACAAAATGGCGAAATATGCGTTAAAAATATTTCGACAGAACACACGATTTATCATTTTAAATATTGCTTACTTTGAGCTGTTTCTCCATCAGATTCTTGGGCAATGTATCCTTTCTATGTTATAAACGTCTTTTGGTCGATAGATGTCCTCTGTCCTTCGAAATGTCCACCACCAACGACCGACACCCTAAAACGTGTCCAACTTTCAGAGTGCACGACAAATAAATTCCTCAGAATCGCACTAAACGGATATAAATTGCTATAAAACGGTTCAAATTCACTACATTATGATGTTTTTAACAACAACAGACTGAAAACATGACCGGAGAAATATTGCTGGTTAGAAAACGATTTGGAACGAGGCAGGTCCGATGGCTTCACGCTTGAGGGCACGTTGAGAAAGGGGGTCTCTGTACATTTTTGTCATTTATAATGGCTGTGAACGTCACCATCGATTTCATGAAACCGTGATGACGTACAGACACCCAGAGGAAGACGTAGGCAGTGTCGGTTTCTTCATAGCATTCACTGTGGCTTATAAACAGACCCCAGATCAGAGGTAAAAATTTCTGAAATCTGAACCCTGTCATGAAAAGTGCTGTAGAAATTGTTCTGTACCACTCAGAGACAAAATTCCACTTCTATAAGAACATAGAAGGTGTTTCTATCCAATAATCAAAATTGCCTTTGTACGATCAAGAATTTAGCACGAGGCAGTTTAATTTGGAGACACAAATATGCTAATGCGGAACAGCACCCCCTATAGTTGCAAGAAGTTAAACTAGTCTACAAAATCTGGGAAATTGAGCTCTAGAAACTGATTAGAGTGTCCACTTTTGGTTATCTTACCCTAACGATGTAACTATAAAACGCTTATTGGATTATCTCCGTCTGGGTACAACATTTGAAATAAAACTGCACTTAAGGTCTGAAAATGTTTTATTTTTTCTCCCCAGTATGAGAGGAGTGGCGGGATTTATTGAATAAACCCCATTCCATAAAGTTAGAGCGAATTAGGAGGGAATCTAGACGCAATTTATAATGTCGTACAAAGCCTAAGGTTTCCATCAAACTAATTATCATTGCGTGATTAATGTGATGTAGCAAAGTAATTGAAATACGTTGCATGAGTAAACAATCTACTTTTATTAAAAGGCGCAAGATCTGTTTCCTAGTTTATAAATGTCGATTTTATTCTTTGACTGCTAATCTATTCATTTGGCATGTGAGAATCATAGCCAGAGTAACGCTTGGACCTTTAAATTAGGGCTATTTTACGAATACAGAGAATTGTACAGTGGGTTTATTTACGGAGTCTTAATCATTCAAATAGCAATGCTGGTTCAGTGGTTAAATAGCTGCCTTCCAAGCTGGAGACCTGAGTTCAGTTCCCAGCCAATCGGAGTTTTTGATTGTATTCAATAATTGTTATGTTTTGCCTGAAAAGATACGGTCGCTAGTGTTTGTATAAGATATAAACTGAACGTTTTAATAGCTTGTTTGGTTCAAATTGAAAGAAGGGATAAATTGAACTTTTTAATAGATTGTTTAGGTTAAATTGAGAGACTAATTCATTCAAAATAATTACAAAGCGAATTTCGATGTCTGTTGCCTAAATGATCTGCTGGAATAATGTATTGAGTTAATGGAGTCGTATTTAAATTACTGAACCATAGAGGAGACAGTTACCTGAATTAAAGAAATTCTAAATAATAGCGGAGAGATAATGGCGATAGAGTGGTGCCCACCGAAATGTTTTTAATTCTTATGGATTGACTGACATATGTTATAAATTTGGCGGTGCGTGTTATTTTTTAAAGTCTTGGACATTTCATAAGTGTGAAGAGGAAAGAGAAGAGAAAATTGTAAAGTTTGGTTTTAATCTTACGATAAGAGGTAAGACAAAACGTTGTTGGAGAGGGGTTATATTTTTGCCCACTGGAAGGAAAGAAAAATTGGATATGTTAAGCTGAAAGTGATTCAGGTGTGAGTAAGGAAACATTGTGATAATGTACTCTGATGGTTATTGATTCTTGGTTTGATTGTTTAGGTAACACCAGTGAATTTGAGCAGAAAGTTCATGTATTCTAACATTGTAATCTGTTTCCATTACGTGGAACAATGTCAGGTCATTAAAGTTGATTGCAGTTTGAGTAGTTATTATTTTTACAGGGACAGTGCATCATTAATCACAGTTGTGTGTGTCTAATGGCAGGGTATTCCAGACATGGGAAGCTCTCACACTGAAAGCAGATTGACTAAAGGTACTTTTCCTTAAGGGAACTATACAGTCATTTCTCATGGCGGATCTTGTGGATCTGTTGCCATAAGGTTTGGGTTTTCTGTTCAACAAAAGTACTGAGTAGAGGGGGAGCCTGGACATTTAGAATCTTGAATACAAGATAGGCGTCAGTGTATTGCATAAGATTTTTTCCAACTCAGGAGCTTATGCTTTCTATAGCTATTGGGTTTCCTYTCAAGTACTTWGAGAGCCTGTTTGCAGACAGACTGAATGGGTTTTAATGTTGAAAAGCAAGCTTGGGCCAAACTAGTAAGGTAGTATGTTAAGTGGGGGAGTATCATAGATTTTAATTATAGTTTTGTTACCTCTATAGTCAAAACAATTTCATAAGTTTTGGGAAATTTGCTAGGTTGTATTTGGTTATTTGAGCTTTTCCCCTGATACATAGACATCTGTCTCAGGGGCATCAGTTGTATTCTTTGTGAGGAACATGCAGACTGTGTTTTTTTTATTGAGATGCAAACATGAGTCTCTGAGCAATTTTGTCATCTGAACCATTATAGTAGTGTGTTCTTGTGTAGCTTGTTGTTTGTTATTTGCATGCATTTATCACTGTATCATCTGCATACATTGAGTTACCTTCAGACCCTGTACAGACAGAAGGAAGATCATTAATGTACAAGCTGAACAGGATTGACCTTTGGGGAATGCAAACCTTGTAGATATGAGTGGGAAATAGTTAGTTTTGATTTTTACGCTGATGAGACAGCGCCAACTTTTGAAAGATTTTAGATTTGTTAAAAATCAGGATAGTTTTTACTAAACATATCAACAGGTTGAAAAGATTAGATTGCTGATTAAAGGGGTTATGGGTTTGTTTATTTGTTTACTGTTTATTGTTGATTTTAGGTGTTGATTTTACTTAATTAAACATTGTATTATCTGATGTGTTTGAGTACGATTCTTTCTTCCGGGACGGATGGAAGTTATCTAAGGTATGTAAGTTAAAGGAGACATGGGAGAACACGTCTACATTTTTATTAAATGCCTGGAATTAAATATCACTGATTCCTTACGCTGAGAAATGTACTACATTTGCGACAGAGGAAAAAAGAATTACATTTAGATAGTAATGATACCAGGATAATTGTATCTAAGGGTAGCATGTTCACTTAAGCATACATATACATTGGTGTAGATTAAAATGTATGATTAATGATTGAAGGAAGTACAATGGAATTATCATTATCATTAGGTTTTGTTTATAGTTAAGTTTTGGTGTGTTTTTACCTTAAGGTTTGCAAATACACACACACAACACATTTGTTATGACTATTTGTTGGTGTTTTTAAAATACATTGTTTGATTTGTGTTAAAATTTGTTTTAGTGCCAAGGTATCTTAAAGGTGCACGCATGCACATGGAATTTTTATGAGTTTTTATTTTCTGAGGTTTAATTAAACACGTGAATTCTTTTGATAAAGGAATGTTCTGGGAACCTGGGATACAACATGTAGGAAATGTTTGACTATTTTTGTAATTTGTCTAATATAGTAAAAACAATTCTTTGAAGGGTTTTGTATGACCTATGACCTCTATCATGACTTTCCGTTGTGGCTTGATCACCCTCATTGGAAAGCCATTTGGATAATGAATTTATGGTCATTTGTAATACTGATTTCAAGGTAATTTGTGTAATTGAAAAATATACTTCTTAGCCATATTAACTAAGGTTGCTTTAAGTCTATTTCCCTATGACCATATGGGTTAAATACTTTTTCTTTGTGGAGTTTTTCAGAGTAGTGATTTTAATTTGATTAGGTTATTTGAAATTGTGTTTTATCTTTTGTACCAGTAGTAGTGTTATTTTATACATTACTCTCATACTGAGAGATATGTGTTAAAAATGGGGGAGGATTCAGTTCTTTGAGGTTTTGGATTGAAGTTTATACACCTTGAGTGATATGTGAAGGAGTGTATTGTATTGTTGTGTTTGTTCTGTTCTGTTCTATTCCCGAGGGGATATAGGTCTAACTTCCTGATCCTTTGGCTCTACGATGGAGTTGACAGTGTGATGGGGAGTATAAGCCAATTTGAAAGAATAGTTTCAATAGAATGTGTGGATATTCTCTTTGAAATATGTTTAGAATGTGTATTAAGAATAATTGGTAAAAGTAATAATTTATCATGTAGTTAAACCATGTGAAGGGCTCCACAATGTCTGTACTCCAGTCACTCCCTCCTTTTCCCATTGGGGGGAGGAGTATGGCAGTGTCTGGAACCATTGTATTACCCCTCTGATGTTGCACTAATCTTGAGATAGTATATGACCTAGAAGTCACTCCCCTCAGTGAGCTTGTCCAGGAGTGGGGTGTATTTGAGATGGGAGTATCTAGAATTGACAATTGATATATGCCATTGGATGAGGTAATGTTTTGGTACTATGAAGTACCAAGAACGAGATTAGAACCTCGTCTTAGAGACCAAACTGAACGATAATTTATAGCTAATGCTATCTGGCTATGGMATACTCCTCTCTCAAGTAAAAGGCCCTTTGTGAAGTTCCTYAGATCTGTTGTTCGTCATGTGAGTTGAGAGGGGTGTATCTTGGCTATAAAAGATACTAGAATTATTTTGTAAGCACTCTCAGAATTAATTTATAGACACTGAATTGATCTGAGAGTCAAAGGGCTATGGTGAAGCTCATTTGAATAACGATGAAGTTGAACCTTTCTAGGACCCCTCGACAACATTCCGCTGAAAAGGCAGCGCGGGAAATTCAAAAATATTTCTTAGAAATATCTAACTTTCACACATTAACACGTCCAATACAGCAAATGAAAGATAAACATCTTGTTAATCTACCCATCGTGTCCGATTAAAAAAACGCTTTACAGCGAAAACACAACATATGATTATGTTAGATCACCGCCAAGTCCAAAAAACACACAGCCATTTTCCCAGCCAAAGATAGGAGTCACAAAAAGCAGAAATAGAGATAAAATTAATCACTAACCTTTGATGATCTTCATCAGATGACACTCATAGGACGTCATGTTACACAATACATGTATGTTTTGTTCGATAATGTGCATATTTATATCCAAAAATCTCAGTTTACATTGGCGCCATGTTCAGAAATGCCTCCAAAATATCTGGAGAAATTGCAGAGCCACATCAAATTACAGAAATACTCATCATAAACTTTGATGAAAGATACATGTTTCACATAGAATTAAAGATACACTTGTTCTTAATGCAACAGCTGTGTCAGATTTCAAAAAAACTTTACGGAAAAAGCAAACCATGCAATAATCTGAGACGCCGCTCAGATAGAAACAACATTTCTCCGCCATGTTGGAGTCAACAGAAATACAAAATGACATTATAAATATTCCCTTACCTTTGATGATCTTCATCAGAATGCACTCCCAGGAATCCTAGTTCCACAATAATTTGTTGTTTTGTTCGATAATGTCCATTATTTATGTCCAAGTAGCTACTTTTGTTAGCACGTTTAGTACACATATCCAAACGCTCGCGCAGGTCCAGGCAAACTTCGGACGAAAACTTCAAAAAGTTATATTACAGGTCGATTAAACTTGTCAAACTAAGTATAGAATCAATCTTTAGGATGTTGTTATCATAAATATTCAATAACATTCCAACCGGAGAATTCCTTTGTGTCTATAGAAGTAATGGAACACAAGTCGATACCATGTGGAATGTGCGTGACCAGGACCTGGCACTCTGCCAGACCACTGACTCAAACAGCTCCCATCCGGCTCAACATCACAGTAGAAGCTTCATTCAACGTTCTACAGACTGGTGACATCTAGTGGAAGGCGTAGGAAACAGATCCATATCCCACAGGGATTTCAATAGGCGATGAGTTGAAAATCGACCAGCCTCAGAATTTCCACTTCCTGTTTGGATTTTCTTTCAGGTTTTTGCCTGCCATATGAGTTCTGTTATACTCACAGATATCCTTCAAACAGTTTTAGACACTTCAGAGTGTTTTCTATCCAATAGTAATAATAATATGCATATATTAGCATCTGGGACAGAGTAGGAGGCAGTTCACTCTGGGCACGCTGTTCATCCAAAGTGAAAATGCTGCCCCCTATCCCTAAAAAGTTAAATATAACTCTGACTTGTGTGTGGTTTGTAAACTCTCCTCATGTAGTAATACAGGAAATTACCACGACACCTATAGCATCAGTGGAGAAGGTTCCAGAAGACAAGCTAATGAGCTTTTGAGATTTCACTGTTAAACCTAGCATAAAACACCCAGTGTGTACCAGGCTGCAATTCCACGATTTCAGGTTTTCGGGGCTTAATAGACAAGTGCAGTTTATTCAGCTTGATTTTATGAATAAATAAAGGCTTAAAAGGTCTTTGTCCAATGGGAGATTAGGTTAATATTCTGGGAATTGGGCACTTTGCAACTCTGTCACATTAGCATTTCGTTCACTTTGTTCTGCTGTTCTGTTTCTGTATGCTTTACACCCTGGCTCCCCCTGTCAAGAGCCGCTAATATCCCTGTCCATTATCATTAACGTCTGACAGTCAGACAGGGTGGCGCGCTTCATATTAATACAACAGATGGTGTGACACTGGTTGTCTTTGACCTTGGACATAGTTTAAACTTTTGACACTGAAAACTTGTTTTGGTTTAACTTTAAGGTACAGACAGTAGTAAACATGTACTATATTTTGCAAGGTTCCCATAAATATAAGAGCAATTTGTGTCTGTCTGATCTTGCTTCTGGAGCACATTATGGTTTTAAGTAGTAGTTAAGTGATTTTCCTAAGCCTGATGTAAAACTTCAAGTCTATTGACACAAGGCAGGATATTGAATGGGATTGTAAAAACATGGCAGGAAGCAGGATGTTCAGGTTGTCTGTAATTTGCAGGCAGGCCATGTGATGTATCATGAATCATACAATAACCAAACAACATCTTGCTCGACTGACTCGGAGAGACGCGTTTGAAGCTCAGATGAAGTCTCTGAAAGGCATGGAGATTCTCCCAAATGATGGGAAGCTTATATTCCCCATCATAATCACTAGCTTGAGTATGGAAGGGAACACAATCCACTTGATGGCCCCGGCTGCATTAGGCCGGAATTAATGACAGTGTAATGATCAAACATTAGTCCGTCTAAGGATGATTCAGTAGCAGCCATTTGCATATTCATTTAGCATTCACTTTGAGCTGCGTGTGTCTATTAGAAAGAGAGTGAGTGAGAGAAGGAGAAAGAGAGAGACCTGCCGCCACTGCACTTAGAGAGAACAAGACCCATTGCTATGAGACAGACACAAATTTAATTTCAAGAAACCTCATGCATTATGAGGTGAATAAAACTCCAACGGCACCTTTTCGACTTCCAATAAATTACATTGCAAGATTCCCTGATCATAGTTTTATAGTCAGTTTTCCAGAAATGATTTGACAAGATGAAAGGAACATATCTTTTTTTTCTATGTTATAATCCAACATTGAAGGAATGTCACCCTGGAGTTGTGAAAGGGTTGCTACTGTACCTGAAATGCTTCTGCTAGGGATGTTGTACTCTTAAAGCTCTGGGAACCACAAATTGTTTTCGAGTTGGCAACCTGACAACCATACCATAGAGAATACAAGAAAGCATGCCTACACCTACTGAGGTGTCTTTCTGAAATACATAGCATACATAAACATGAAGAGTTCTGGAGG
Source organism: Salvelinus sp. IW2-2015 (assembly GCF_002910315.2). NCBI lineage: Eukaryota > Metazoa > Chordata > Actinopteri > Salmoniformes > Salmonidae > Salvelinus > Salvelinus sp. IW2-2015. Next base: position 15,227,650 of record NC_036846.1, on the reverse strand, counting down.
ACTCTCCATTGAGATTGTTGTTGTTTTCCAAGCCGTGTGTTGCATGCTGGGGCTTATGCTAAGTGACTGGGCCGTTTGATAGGGCCACCCTTGTGCGAAGCTCTGGGTTGACAGAGTTGTACAAGGCTGCATCCGCCAGCCTCATTAAGGCCTGTCCAATTATAAAATAGTAATTGATCGCTTGTTTGCCGAAACCCTGCTTTCTCTCTGCCTGTCTCCGAACTGGGCTCGAGGTCAATTTAAAATGCATCAAAACTCTAATGTGGCTAAGTCCCCGTAGGCTGCCTGTGGCCTTCCTCACCTTCTCTTGTTAAGCCTCCTGCAAGCACCTGCTTACTAAACAGAGTCCCCTCCTTCTCATTGCATGCTTACCAATTCCTCAGCCTTCTTAACATGCATGGGGTTTCTAGGGGGATTTAGGAGGGAGCCAGAATCATGTTCATTAGGCACAATATAAAAGAAAACGGACTGAAACAGGGAGGGGCTACCTGGAGTAATAAACGTTCATTTTCATTTTGTAATTTTTTCTTTTGTGAAACGTTTTGAAACATTTTCCATTGTGTGTCCTTGTTACCCATAGAGTTGTCTGGAGAAGCGAATAGCTTCACACAGAAAGCCTAATGTACTGTACATGCCCTTGACCTTTGTTTACACTTTGATGAAGATGGGAGAAAGATGCTTGCATGCTTCACCCAAGGAAAGCTAAATTCCTCTCCTCTTTCTTCTTCATTTGCCACAGATACTGAAGGAAAGGAATTTAAATGGACTAATTAGACACCTGCAATACGGTGGCAGAGTTCACCATGAGAGACACTATGTGATTTGTGTGCGTGCCACATGTTTCTGCCTGATTACTTGTGCCGTACGTGTTCTCATGGAAGCAGCGTTCCGTATCTGCTTCTCAACTGAAATGATATCAGTGAGAAGCGAGGTCATGAGAATTAACTTCTGAAGCAATCCTTTTTTCCAGGATTTTCACTGAAGGATGTTACAGTGAGTATGGTTACATGCACAGTAGTCATATAGTAGTTATATTACTATAAGTTTGTTTAAAACGTTTACATGCTTTGCAAGAAGAATCATTTCTCTAATAATCCTGTTTATATGGGCACATCTGAAATCAGGCAACCTGATGATGGGACCTAAATAAATGCAGAACATTGCAGATCAAAATAAACATTCTACCACAGGGACCATGTTATTTTTGCGAAGCCTATTTGATTCGGACATACAGTGTATTCAGACCCCTTGACTTTTCCACATTTTGTTACGTTACAGCCTAATTCTAAAATGGATTACATTTTTTTTAAATCCTCATCAATCTACACACAATACCCCATAATGACACATCAAAAACAGGTTTCCGATTTTTTGAAAAAATTATAAAATATTTAAAACAGAAATACCTTCTTTACATAAGTATACAGACCCTTTGCTATAAGACTCGAAATTGAGTTCAGGTGCATCCTGTTTCCATTGATCATCCTTGAGGTGTGTCTACAACTTGGGAAATTCAATTGATTGGACATGATTTGGAAAGGGACACACCTGTCTATATAAGGTCCCACAATCCATGTCAGAGCAAAAAGCAAGCCATGTGGTCGAACGAATCTTCCGTAGAGCTCAGAGACAGGATTTTGTCGGGGGAATGGTCTGGGGAATCTGGGGAATGGTACCAAAAAATATCTGCAGCATTGAAGGTCCCCAAGAACACAGTGGCCTCCATCATTCTTAAATGGAAGAAGTTTGGAACCACCAAGACTCTTCCTAGAGCTGGTAGCCCAGCCAAACTGAGCAATTGGTGGAGAAGGGCCTTGGTCAAGGAAGTGACCAAGAAGCCGATGGTCACTCTGACAGAGCTCCAGAGTTCCTCTGTGGAGACGGTAGAACCTTCCAGAAGGACAACCATCTCTGTAGCACTCCACCAATCAGGCCTTTATGGTGGAGTGGCCAGACGGAAGCCACTCCTCAGTAAAAGGCACATGACAGCCTGCTTGGAGTTTGCCAAAAGGTGCCTAAAGACTCTCAGACCATGAGAAACAAGATTCTCTGGTCTGATGAAACCAAGATTGAACTCTTTGGCCTGAATGCCAAAGGTCACGTCTAGAGGAAACCTGGCACCATCCCTATGGTGAAGTATGGTGGTGGCAGCATCATGCTGTGAGGATGTTTTTCAGCGGCAGGGACTGGGAGACTAGTCAGGATCGAGGAAAATATGAACAGAGGAAAGTACAGAGAGATCCTTGACGAAGAGAGATCCTCCAGAGTGCTCAGGACTTCAGACTGGGGCGAAGGTTCACCTTTAACAACACTATGCAGGAGTGGCTTCGGGACACGTCTCTGAATGTCCTTGAGTGGCCCAGCCAGAGCCCGGACTTCAACCCTATCAAACATCTCTGGAGAGAGACCTGAAAATAGCTGTGCAGCAATGCTCCCCATCCAACCTGACAGAGCTTGAGAAGATCTGCAGAGAAGAATGGGAGAAACTCCCAAAATATGGGTGTACCAAGCTTATAGCGTCATACCCAAGAAGACTAAAGGCTGTAATCACTGCCAAAGGTGCTTCAACAAAGTACTAAGTAAAAAGGGTACTTTTGTAAATGTGATTTTTTTCTCTCTTTCTAATAAACATATTTTTGCTTTGTCATTATGGGGTATTATGTACTGTATAGAGTTTGTATCTGAAAACAACACTGAACAAAAATATAAATGCAACATGCAACAATTTCAAAGATTTTACTGAGTTACAGTTCATGTAAGGAAATCAGTCATTTGAAATAAATACATTAGGCCCTTCTCTATGGATTTCACATGACTGGGCAGGGGTGCAGCCATGGGTGGGCCTTGGAGGGCATAGGCCCACCCACTGGGGAGCCAGGCCCAGCCAATCAGAATGAGTTTTCCCCACAATAGGACTTTATTACAGACATAAAAATACTCCTCAGCACCCTCCCCCACCCCCATTCAGACGATCCCACAGGTGAAGAAGCCGGATGTGGAGGTCCTGGGCTGGCATGATTACACGTGGTCTGCAGTTGTGAGGCTAGTTGGACATACTACCAAATTCTTTAAAACGACGTTGGAGGCGGCTTATGGTAGAGAAATTAACATTCCATTCTCATGTAACAGCTCTGGTGGACATTCCTGCAGTCAGCATGCCAAATACATGCTCCCTCAAAACTTGAGACATCTGTGGCATTGTGTTGTGACAAAACCGCACATTTTAAAGTGGCCTTTTATTGTCCCCAACACAAGGTGCACCTGTGTAATTATCATGCTGTTAGGGTTAGGGCAGGTAGGGGTCAGTATCCAGGGCAGTGTCAGGAGGTACAGAAACGCAGGCAGGCTCAGGGTCAGGGCAGGTCAAAACTGGGAGAACTAGAAAACAAGAACTAAAAGAAACAGGAGTATGGGGAAAAACACTGGTAGGCTTGACGAGACAAGACGAACTGGCAACAGACAATCAGAGAACACAGGTATAAATGCACCGGGGATAATAGGGAGGATGGGCAACACCTGGAGGGTTGTGGAGACAAGCACAAAGCCAGGTGTAACAGATCAGGGTGTGACACACTAACATGGATGTAAACAAATTTGTGCACAACATTTGAGAGAAATAAGCTTTTTGGAACATTTCTGGGATTTCTATTCCAGCTCATTAAACATGGGACTAACACTTTACAAATTGCATTTTTTTTGTTGTTGTTCAGTGTATTTCTAAGATGCATACATCTTACTTTACTCGCGCATAAGATGGAAGCTTTCCATACTGGTGCTGGCACATGCTTAGATCAAATACACCGCACTAGCTGTTTACGTGTCCTAATAACTGAAAAGATTGCTCAGAAAACCAGGTATTTTAATCGGGGTATGCTTACTTCGATTTTGACCTTACGCCGATTAAGATAAGCAGAGTAAGGTGTTTTCATGATTATTTTATAATCTGCCTACTGCCATAATCAGTTTTAATATCGAATTATTAGTGTGCATGTAAATGTACTCAGTAGCTCAAACTGCAATCATCCGAATGACTACATCTAGAGATCTAGATCCTTCACTGATCTGCTTAAAACTGAAATAAATTATTAATCGTCTCTCTCTCTCGCCGTCTCTCTCTTTCTTTTGTTCTCTCTCTTTCTCTCTGATGTGAATAGAGAGAGACCAACCAAAAAGGAGGGCCTGTGACAGGCAGAAACAACCACAAGGTTGTTGAGGGACAGTACCTGCACAAACACGCCGCCAACGCTGTTCGTTCAGATCTCCATATTTAGGAGCAAGCGCCGCCTTCTCTTTATGACACACGGATTAGTCGTTGCGGCAAGAAATGCGGAGCCGTCTGCTTTTGACAGACTCCTTAAGCGCAGCCTTGATACTTTATATCAACAAGAGGCACAAAGTTCAGCATCGGCTCCTTGAGTCAATCAGCTGTAGAGAGAGAGAGAGGCAGCATTCATATCTCAATTAAGATCTATCAGAGTGCATTGCTGCTGTCTGCTACGATTTGTACACAGCCAGCGAGACAGCCCCATTATGAATAGAGACACTTCCTTGTGTGGTCTCATTATTAAATAAGTAAGGGGATGGAGGGTTGGAGAGGAGGCAGACAGAAGTTTTTAAGCCCAGTCGAAGGAGACGCCATGCCCATTAGAGGCTGAGCAATACCAACAGCAGAGAAACAACACAAATGAGAAGAGGAGGGAGGGAGGGAAAGGGCTATGGGAGGTGGAAGGAACAGAGGGACAGAGGCAGCCATGAAAGAGAGGAGCATGCAGTAATTATGGTAATATTGCCACCTTGTTTACGTAGTCTGTACTGCATGAACAGGCCGGCAGGAAGGAAGAGCGCTATCAAAGCTGTTGTTCAGATCCAGTCAATTCAAAGGGATAATAGTAGTATGTCTGAACCATTGCCGTGTTCATTCGGGCACGCAAAGGAACAAAGTTGTCTTATTGGACAACTACACCCTGTTTAAGTCTGGTTTCTTCAGTTTGGTGCCTAATGAACACAACCAAGAGGTATAATCATTGTATATCTTACTGATTTTACTGCCCAGATCTCACAAAGAAATTATTCATGGACATTCAACAGCAGCACTTGACTTCCTGTATGTATGACAAGTTGAACGTAGCAAACACAATATGATTGGCCCCTTATTGATGTAATTCATTAACAAGATGACGGCGATTGGTTATTAATAATTACCAATTTGTTTAAGTACACCAGAGAGCTGTGTGTGGAGCCCTAATAGCCAACCAGTTGGAAGACTAAGTCATTCTGATTTGTGTCACCGAATCATTAAGTCGCCTTTGAGGGAACTCGTCAGCAATCTGATCCATCACAGCAATAATGAGCGGAAGATGAGCTCATCAATTTTACTCCTCCAAGCATCTCACATGGATGCCGGCTGGCAGATTCAGTCTCGATCTCTCTCTGTCCTCTCTCCATTCTACCTTGTTTCTCCTTTCTCTACCAGTGCTGCTCTCTCCTCCTCTCTTCTCTCCCTCACTCTCCTTTTCTCTATACTTTCTTCTTCTCTCCCTCTCTCCCTTCACCTCCCTCAATCTTCCTCTTTCCTCTCTATTCTTCCCTCTCTTAAAGTGGACACGTCTCCAACCTCTGTGACTCCAGGATTTATCCCTTTCTTTATGCAGCAGCAGAGACAGACTATGAGCTCTCTGCTTCACCGGCCCACTGTCTGTCTGTCTGTCTGTCTCCATTTATTTCCTTTCCTTCCCCCTGCTCTTGTCAACCTATCTGCTGATCTCTCTGTGTGCATCGCAAATGGCACCCTATAGAGTTCTGTTCAAAAGTTGTGTACTATAAAGGAAATAGGGTGCCATTTGGGATATACCCTCCACCTCCCCACCAACTCACTCACTGTCACCAATCTGTATTTTAACAATACTGTGTCAGTGTTGCATCAGCCGCCATCTTTTAACATTGTGTTAACTCAAGTAGAGTGGGAACAATCTAACTGCTAGATTGTTGCATTTATCACAGGTATCTGTTACCTTCTCACATTCACACTGTATAATTAGATGACATGGAATACATATGCATGCTGGGTAGTGATAGTAGTGATGGTAGTAATGGTGGTGATGGTAGTGATGGATGTGATGGCGAACTTTCGTTTTTCTAACTCAGTTTCTGTATTTTTCTATTATTTTTTATTTTCTTTCTCTATCGTCTCTTCTTAGTTGCAAGATGGTGGCGGACAACTTTTTTCATTCACTTTCTTTGTACACTTTATTAACTCTAATTAGCACATTATGATGTGAAATGAGTAGCACGAAAATAAAAGTTAACTACACTCATGTACAGATACCTGCCTTACTCACTCTCTACCTCAAAGAGCTCAGTGTGTGCTATCTTTCACACAGACTTCTGTTTGGAATGTTCTATTCCAGCTGCCCTCACACTGCACCACACCGCCTCCATTTATTTGATTGGGCAGTTCATCGCAGGGCAGATTGATCATTACTACTGCCTAATGATTCATGAATGGAAGAAGTAATGTAGTACTTTACCTCGTTGTAATCGAGCTAAGCTATTACAGCGAAGAAGCCGACCCTGGTTAATGTGGACACTGATCAAAGAAGGGAACGATGTGATGAGGACAGGATCTGACATCAAGACCCAAGCCCGGTTCAACATTATCATGCTTTAGAAAGAGGGAAGGATCACGCTGGTTCCAGGTTTTAGAACTTTCACAGACCTGCGGTGACAAGGTACTTTTCCAATGTCCTTTCTCTGGATTCCAGTCCCTTTGCACAGTTGAAATGAGACCAAGAAGAAGCTCCCATCGAGACGACTCTGATAACAATGCTGATTAGGATGAAAGAGATGAAAGGAGATAAGATAGTAAAGGCATCATGGCGGCTCCTGGGTTGCTAGCAAGAGTTCTCTGGTCAACTCTCAAGACTTAACTTTAAGAGTCATAATGTAATTAAAGGACTCAGGGTCTGTCTCTGTCACCTGTGTGCACAAACACTGAGAAGTCAGACATATTGACAAACACTCACTTAAATAAACCATACTTCTTCTTTAACATGTAAATGTTAAATGTAGTTGTTTTTACCATATTAATTTATAATCTATGTCTGCAATATGTGAATATGTGTGCAATTACACTATTTGCATAGTGTGATATTCTATTTTACATTTACATTTTACATTTACATTTACATTTACATTTAAGTCATTTAGCAGACGCTCTTATCCAGAGCGACTTACAAATTGGTGCATTCACCTTATGATATCCAGTGGAACAACCACTTTACAATAGTGCATCTAACTCTTTTAAGGGGGGGGGGGGGGTTAGAAGGATTACTTTATCCTATCCTAGGTATTCCTTAAAGAGGTGGGGTTTCAGGTGTCTCCGGAAGGTGGTGATTGACTCCGCTGACCTGGCGTCGTGAGGGAGTTTGTTCCACCATTGGGGTGCCAGAGCAGCGAACAGTTTTGACTGGGCTGAGCGGGAACTGTACTTCCTCAGAGGTAGGGAGGCGAGCAGGCCAGAGGTGGATGAACGCAGTGCCCTTGTTTGGGTGTAGGGCCTGATCAGAGCCTGAAGGTACGGAGGTGCCGTTCCCCTCACAGCTCCGTAGGCAAGCACCATGGTCTTGTAACGGATGCGAGCTTCAACTGGAAGCCAGTGGAGAGAGCGGAGGAGCGGGGTGACGTGAGAGAACTTGGGAAYGTTGAACACCAGACGGGCTGCGGCGTTCTGGATGAGTTGTAGGGGTTTAATGGCACAGGCAGGGAGCCCAGCCAACAGCGAGTTGCAGTAATCCAGACGGGAGATGACAAGTGCCTGGATTAGGACCTGCGCCGCTTCCTGCGTGAGGCATTTTCATATGGAAGATGGAGAGGTGGAAGCAAACAACATTACTCAACATTTTGTGTACATCAAATCAAAATCAAATCAAGTTTATTTTATATAGCCCTTCGTACATCAGCTAATATCTCGAAGTGCTGTACAGAAACCCAGCCTAAAACCCCAAACAGCAAGCAATGCAGGTGTAGAAGCACGGTGACTAGGAAAAACTCCCTAGAAAAGGCCAAAACCTAGGAAGAAACCTGTGTACATCGTTGTCTACCTTTGAAGTTGTTACGTCCTCCATGCGTTTCCCACTACACAAAATCAATGAAATGAAGAAGCACATGCAGTATGGCTGCTTACTTCACTCCTCTTTCTAACCTACATGACTTCATATACTGTACTCATCTTAATCTCTCTCCTTCGCCCTCTCTATCTCTCTGCCACCTCTCTCTGGGGATTGTTCTCAGCAGGCTCCATGGTGCCAGCACATGTTGTGAGGGAGGGAAGTGTTTACAATTTCCCTTCTCCTGCCTTGTCACTGAACAACTCTCTGTCACACTTCACTGCCAGCTTCATTCTCAGACGTCCCTGTCAAGAATTTACATTACATTTTCACACCGCTTCTCTTTCTCTCTGCAGTTTTATTCTCAAGTAACACCACCGGCACATTGGGTGTCTCGTCTAGTGGTATCGATGTCTCTCTGCGCTGGAGTCCTTTACCTTTACTTGTATAACTCCTCCCACTCTTTACGTCTGTCTTTCTTTGTTTTGATAGATTACTTAGAAGGAAAGTCACCTTAAAGTGCAGAAGGACACCTGTACCTACAAGCTTTGTGTGTCCCAACCATGGCTGAATCGCTGCATCGATTGGCATGTGTAGCCAATTCGGTAGGCTCCATGGGTTTGTCGTGGGCCTTAGAAATCAAGATATAGTATACAATTGACCTCCAAGATAGACTATGTGTAATTACATGTAATGGGGGGCCACTGGGCTTTGATGCTCAAAGATGCTCTACATTCCTTCCTATTACGTGTTGGAGCAATTCTCCGGTTCCCGTCTGGTTTCCATTTTAGTCACACTCGTAATGACTCTGCAGGATCAATAACTAAAGGTTCATTGGCTAAATTGACTGTGTACTTAATGTTTTCGTGAATATTAGGAACAACCCATGGATTTGCAGTACAGCCTGCCTATACAACTACAAAATGGAGCTTGGAAGTATACTGAGTAGCACTGCTGGGCTCTTTTTACCTCAACTCAAACTCTTCTCCACTTCAAATTTGTGGCCTTCACGTGGGTTTCCTCTTAAGTAGGTGACTGAAGGGACTTGATCCGCTGGTTTGAAACAGGCCCCGTTTCATTACCAAGAGGCCGGCCTCTGAATTTGAGATTATAGGTGATTACGCTCAGCCACCCCCCTTTTGGGTGGGGAAAAACAGATTTAATCCCCCCCTGGTTCTGCATCTGAGGGTACCCAGGGACGGCTGCTTGGTCTGCATCCATCATCACAGGGCCAAAAAAAAGAGACAGAACATACGGAACCAGGAGGAGACCTGGCCGAGGTTGCTCAGAGAACGAGGCCAGTTGGCCGGCGAACAAGAGGTGCTGGGTCTGATCAGGCAGGAGGGAGCTGGCGGCTGGCCGCCACTTGGCCCGAGATCACAGTGGTCAGTGGGGACGTTGCTGGATGTTGCTGAACCAGCTTACAGGTCGAATGCAGGGGGAGATCTCATGTGCCGGGAGCTCGGTGTTGACCTTAGTGGCACTGATAGCACCGCAGCTATCTGTGTGAGTGTGTTCCAGGTCCCCCCTCACACTGGTCCTGACAGCCTGACAGATAGCTCTCGGAGCTGTATGACCGCTGTCCTACTTAGCGAACGTCCATTCATTGCCCACTTGCCTGCCACGGTATAAGAGTCATTCATTGTTAACTCAAAGCTATTTTTGGTCGAAAGCAAACGGCATGCTCTATGATATCATTGACACAGGAATACATACACCTCCAAAATTATTGGCACCCTTAATAAAGATGAGCAAAAAAGACTATGAAATAAATAATACAAACACAATTATATATATACTTTTATACTAATACAATTGCTCAGATTGTTGAGAAAAGTCTACACCTCTATGGATTTCTACACATTTTATTGTGTTACAAAGTGGAATTCAAATGGTTTTAATTGTCATTTCTTGTCAATGATCTACACAAAATACACTGTAATGTTCTAAAATTCTAACATTTTTTAAAGATGAATGAAAAATGAAATACTAATATACCTTGATTAGATCAATACATGTTAGAAACACCTTTGTCAGTGATTACAACTGTGAGTCTTCTTGGGTAAGTCTCATAAGAGCTTTGCACACCTGTATTGTGCAATATTTGCCCATTATTCTTTTCAAAATTCTTCAAGCTCTGTCAAGGTGTTGGGGATCATGGCTCGGCAGCAATTTTCAAGTCTTGCCATAGATTTTCATGCAGATTTAAGTCACAACTGTAACTTGACCACTCAGGAACATTCAGTGTCTTCTTGGTAAGCAACTCTACCAAGTACATTTTAGCCATAAAAAAACTGGTTGCTTCTGCCAGGAGACTGACACTGTGCCGTAAATTGATCTTCCAGCAAAACAATAATCCCAAGTACACATCAAAATCAAAAAAGAAATTATCAACTGACCACCAAAGATCTCAGTCTCCAGACTTGAACTCCATTGAAAACCTGTGGTTTTACTTGAGTAGGGAAGTCCATAGGCATAGACTGCATGATATCAAGGATCTGGAAAGATTCTGTATGAAGGAAAGGCCTAAGAACCATCCCAATGTGTCCTTCAATCTCATAAAACATTATATGCTAGAAAGTGGAAGGTGCACATAGAAAACAGGGGTGCCAACAATTTTGACACCTATCTTTTTGAGATTTGTTTTTATTACTTGTTAAACAACATATTTTTCTCTGAACAATTGTATAAAATGGTATATATTTTTTGCATTACAACATAACTCAGTATTTTTAATATTTATTTTATAGTCTTTTTTGCTCATCTTTATCAAGGATTCCAAGAAAAAAAAAGTTGAATTGTCACAAGCTTTAGATAGGTTCAGTGAAATGTGTTGTTTTCCATTGTCAGCCATAGTAGTATGGCGTGCCTTGAGCACATTAGGGTGAGGTGGCTGTATATGAAGAATCACATTACTTTATCTAACTGTTGTTATACTGTAGGTTACAGTGGAGCTGTAGCTAAGGCAGATAAACCAAATAGGAGTTCAGCAACATCATACTGTATAGCCATCTCATTATGAGGTTCAGGATTCGTTTTTTTGTTTTGGAATCTTTTAATCTCACATGTGTTTTTTCAGTAGGAAAAGAGAGCACGGTGGGACTACTGAGTCTCCATTTAAAGTTTGAGATGACAGGCGCTGTATTGATCACCCCGAGAGTTTTGTTCTCATTATACGCTGCCTGTTAGGTCGAGATCATTCTAAACCCCTTCTTCTCTTCAGAATAATTCATTTTCAACGGGCGGTACTGTGCTTTTTCACCAGGCATCTTGTTAGTTGCAGGGTAGAAATAACAAGGGTTTTTCTGATCTCGATCAATCTGGCACTTATTCCTTCCTTTCCTATTTGTGATTTTTACAGAAGTCTGGGGAGACGGACACTAATCATGGAGTCTGTGGATGGGAGATGCTGGTAGAATAAATCATTACTGACTGTGAATGGAGTTGCTGATGGAAACCTGGGGTGTAATCATTAGTCCAAAACCGTTGTAAACAGTTGAGTTTCTATTGGACTAATTCAGATAAGTCCCTCCTCGTTTTGTTCCGTTTGTTTCTGTTTGGTTCCTAGCGAATACACCCCTGCTTTGCCTCTTTATCATGGCAAGTCTTATACCACTACCAAAGTAAACCCAAACATACATGTTGTATTGTAAACTTCTGTTTCTACCACAAAGTCGACATCTCAAATGCTCTGGAACCAATAACTGTGTTCAGTTGGCTGTTTCCAAGGGATGCTTTTTATTGGATGTTTTGAGCAACTATGACTTCTCCCTTGTCACTCACTCACCAGGCGTTATCTAACATGTGATCGCTGTTGTGTCACTACATGTCAATGTCTTCCACAAGCTCTTTCGCTCTTGGGTTGACCTAGCTAGCTGTAAATGTTGATGTTTATTATCAGGGTTATAAATGGTGCAATATAAAACAGTTTGAATGATTTACGGTGGCAGAGTAACAGATGTCAGCGCCGTGTCTACTCCTCCGTCTCCGTCTGTGGTGCTGGAGGAGACGTGTGGTCTCGTACGCTAGGTGTGCTATTCGGTATCACTTCCCAGATAATGAGGGGGAACTTAATGATCCTAGCCGATCTCCTGTGTTTAAGACACCGATTAAACTCAGTTTGTCCTCTCCTAATTGTCTCGTTATTTTCTCGCCAAGGGCGGAGGGAACGATCAAGGGGAAGAAGGTGACTTTATCATGTCTTTCCCAGTCTCCAAACAACTTAGCATAACTCCCATGCCCCCACACACCACTGCCAGCCTGAAAGTCGGGCAAGTACTCTTACTGCAGGGTCAAATCAAATCAAATCAAAGTTTATTGGTCGCGCACACAGATTTGCAGATGTTATCGCAGGTGCAGCGAAATGCTTGTGTTTCTAGCTCCAGCAGTGAAGTAATACCTAACAATACCAAACAATACACACATACAGTAATACCGATAAATTACGAAATATCAGAACGAGCAATGTTGGAGACCGAAATATGAATATATACATTGAGTGTACAAAAATTAAGAACACCTGATCTTTCCATAGACTGACCAGGTGAATCCAGGTAAAAGCCTTGATCCCTTACTGATGTCATTTGTTAAATCCACTTCAATCAGTGTAAATAAAGGGGAGGAGACAGGTTAAAGAATGATTTTTAAGCCTTGAGACAATTGAGACATGGCTTGTGTATGTGTGCCATTCAGAGGGTGAATGTGCAAGACAAAATATTTAAGTGCCTGTGAATGGGGTATGGTAGAGCTGCCAGGTGCACCGGTTGGAGTCAAGAACTGCAATGCTGCTGGGGTTTTCACACTCAACAGTTTCCTGTGTGTATCAACAACGGTCCACCACCCAAAGGACATCCATATATAGGGAAAGGGGGATACCTAGTCAGTTGTACAACTGAATGCCTTCAAATGAAATGTGTCTTCCGCATTTCACCCAACCCCTCTGAATCAGAGAGGTGCGGGGGGCTGCCTTAAATCGACATCCACGTCTTCGGCGCCCAGGGGAACAGTGGGTTAACTGCCTTGCTCAGGGACAGAATGACAGATTTTTACCTTGTCCGCTCGGGGATTCGATCCAGCAACCTTTGTCACACCTTTGGTCATTGTCCATTTGGAAGACCCATTTGCGACCATGCTTTAACTTCCTGACTGATGTGTTGAGATGTTGCATCAATATATCCACATAATTTTCCTGCCTCATGATGCCATCTATTTTGTGAAGTGCACCAGTCCCTCCTGCAGCAAAGCACCCCCACAACATGATACTGCCACCCCCGTGCTTCACGGTTGGGATGGTGTTCTTTGGCTTGCAAGCATCCCCCTTTTTCCTCCAAACATAACGATGGTCATTATGGCCAAACAGTTCTATTTTTGTTTCATCAGACCAGAGGACATTTCTCCAAAAAGTACGATCTTTGTCCCCATATGCAGTTGCAAACTGTAGTCTGGCTTTTTAAAGGCGGTTTTGGAGCTTGCTGAGTGTTCTTTCAGGTTGTCGATATAGGACTCGTTTTAATGTGGATTTAGATACTTTGTACCTGTTTCCACCAGCATCTTCACAAGGGCTTTTGCTGTTATTCTGGGATTGATTTGCACTTTTCGCACCAAAGTACGTTCATCTCTAGGAGACAGAAGACACCTGTTCTATTTATATACTGTCCACACTCCATCCTGAGCGGTATGACGGCTGAGTGGTCCCATGGTGTTTATATTTGCGTACTATTGTTTGTACAGATGAACGTGGTACCTTCAGGCGTTTGTAAATTGCTCCCAAGGATGAACCAGACTTGTGGAGGTCTTGGCTGATTTCCTTTGATTTTCCCATGATGTCAAGCAAAGAGGCACTGGGTTTGAAGGTAGGCCTTGAAATACATCCACAGGTACACCTCAAATTGACTCAAATGATGTCAATTAGCCTATCAGAAGCTTCTAAAGCCATTACATAATTTTCTGGAATTTTCCAAGCTGTTTAAAGGCACAGTCAACTTAGTGTATGTAAACTTCTGACCCACTGGAATTGTGATACAGTGAATTATAAGTTAAATAATCTGTCTGTAAACAATTATTGGAAGAATTACTTGTGTCATGCACAAAGTAGATGTCCTAACCGACTTGCCGAAACTATAGTTTGTTAACAAGAAATTTGTGGAGTGGTTGAAAAACGAGTTTTAATGACTCCACCATAAGTGTATGTAAACTTCCGACTTCAACTGTATATATACGGATGCGTAAAGACAGTGTGGACATTATATAAATAGAACAGGTGTGTACAGCAGTAGTTATATATAATGGTGTGTAAATACAGTGTGGACAGTATATAAATAGAGCAGGTGTATACAGCAGTAGTAGATATATAATGGTGTGTAAATACAGTGTGGACAGTATATAAATAGAAGAGGTGTATACAGCAGTAGTTATATATAATGGTGTGTAAAGACAGTATGGACAGTATATTAATATAGACAAGTGTGTATACAGCAGTAGTATATATATAATGGTGTGTAAATACAGTGTGACAGTATATAAATAGAAGAGGTGTATACAAGCAGTTAGTTATAAATAATGTGTGTAAATACAGTGTGGACAGTATATAAATAGAACAGGTGTATACAGCAGTAGTTATATATAATGGTGTGTAAATACAGTGTGGACAGTAATATAATAGAGCAGGTGTAACAGCAGTAGTTATATATAATGGTGTGGAAGACAGTGTGGACAATATATAAATAGAAGAGGTGTATACAGCAGTAGTTATATATAATGGTGTGTAAAGACAGTATGGACAGTATATAATAGAGCAGGTGTATACACAGTAGTATATATAATTGGTGTAAAGACAGTGTGGACAGTAATAAATAGAACAGGTGTGTTCAGCAGTGTTATATATATAATGGTGTGTGAAGACAGCGATGGACAGTATATATAATAGAGCAGGTGTATACAGCAGTAGTTATATATAATGGTGTGTAAAGACAGTGTGGACAGTATATAAATAGAAACAGGTGTGTTCAGCAGTAGTTATATATAATGGTGTTGTAAGACAGTGTGGACAGATATAAATAGAACAGGTGTATACAGCAGTAGTTATATATAATGGTGTGTAAAGACATGTGGACAGTATATAAATAGACAGGTGTGTTCAGCAGTAGTTATTATATATAATGGTGTGTAAAGACAGCATGGACAGTATATAAATAGAGCAGGTGTATACAGCAGTAGTTATATATAATGGTGTGTAAAGACAACTATGGACAGTAATATTAAATAGAGCAGGCTGTATACGCAGTAGTTATATATATGGTGTGTAAGACAGTGTGGACAGTATATAAATAGAACAGGTGTGTTCAGCAGTAGTTATATATATAATGGTGTGTAAAGACAGTATGGACAGTATATAAATAGAAAAGGTGTGTACGGCAGTAGTTAGTGACTTGGAAAAGTATTCAGACCCCTTGGATTCCCAAAGTGGGAATAAATTGATTTAATTGTCATTTTTGTCAACAATCTACTGAAAAAGTATTTATAATGTGAAAGTGGAAGAAAAATTATATATATTTTTTTAGATAAAAAAAATTGTGCATAAGTATTCAGCTCCCTGAGTCAATACATGTTAGAAACACCTTTGGCAGTAATTACAGCTGTGTCTTCTTGGATAAGTCTCTAAGAGTGTTACATACCTGTATTGTGCTATAGTTGCCTATTATTATGTTTTAAAATTCTTCAAGGTCTGTCAAGATGTTGGGGATCATGTCTAGACAGCGTTTTTCTAGTCTTGCCATAGTATTTCAAGCAGATTTAAGTCACAACTGTAACTTAGCCACTTAGGAACATTCACTCTCTTCTTGGTAAGAAACTCCTGTGTAGATTTGGCTTTGTGTTGTAGGTTATTGTCCTGCTGAAAGGTGAATTCCTCTGCCAGTTTCTGGTGGAAAGCAGACTGAAGCAGGTTTTGCTCTAGGATTTTACCCGTGCTTCGCCGTATCCTATTTCTTTTTATCTTGAAAAACTCTCCAGTCTTTGCTGATGTCAAGCGTATCCATACCAGGATGCAGCCACCACCATGCTTGAAAATAAGGAGGCAGTTACTCAGTGATGTGTTGTATTGGATTTGCCCCAAACATAATGCTTTGCCAAAAAGTGTATTCCTGCCATGTTATTTTCAGTATTACTTTAGTGCCTTGTTGCATACAAGATGCATGTTTTGTAATACTTGCATTTTGTATATATGTGTTCTTCTTTTCACTCTATCATTTAGTTCATTATTGTGGAGTCATTACAATGTTGATCCACCCTCAGTTCATTGAACTCTGTAGCTATTTGCTTCATGGTAACATCCCTGAGCAGCTTAGTTCAGAAGGACAACTGTATCTTTGAGGTGTCTGGGTAGTTTAATACATAATCCACAGAATAATTATTAATTTGACCATGCTTAAAGAGATAATCAATGTCTGATGTGTTATTGTTACCCATATACCAAACACTGCCCTTCGTTATGAGGCTCCCTGGTCTTTGTAGTTGAATCTGTGCTTGAAATTCAATACTTGACTGAGGCACCTTACAGACTTTGTATGCATGGGGGACAGAGGAAGGGTTAGTCATTCAAAAATCATGTCAACCCTTATTATTTCACACAGGGTGAGTCCATGTAAATTATTATGTGATTTGTTAAGCCAAATTTTACTCCTGAACTCATTTAGGTTTGCCTAAACAAAGGGGCTGAGTACTTTTACAAACTTTTTATAGACTATATTTTATTTCCGATAAAAAAAAAAAAGAATCTTCTTCCACTTTGACAGTACAAATCATTTTTCAGTAGATTGTTGACAAAAAAAGGACAAAT
Source organism: Salvelinus sp. IW2-2015 (assembly GCF_002910315.2). Lineage (NCBI taxonomy): Eukaryota > Metazoa > Chordata > Actinopteri > Salmoniformes > Salmonidae > Salvelinus > Salvelinus sp. IW2-2015. Next base: position 15,210,709 of record NC_036846.1, on the reverse strand, counting down.
CCATTTTAATCCCACTTTGTAACACAATAAATGTTAAAAAATCCAAGGGGTGTGAATACTTTTTGAAGGTGCAGTATATAGGATAAGCCTTGACGAGAACATAGTATTTACAAATGAAGTGGGTAAAACAGTATGTAAACATTATTAAAGTAACCAGTGTTCAATGACTATGTACATAGGGCAGCAGTATCTAAGGTGCAGGGTAGAGTACCGGGTGTCACAACAAAACATCTCGTTCTGACCAAGTACACTGATGAATGTCATGATTAATTCATTAAGGAGTTAATGCTTTCCAGTGTATCAACAGCTTGTGTTTGAAGTGATAATCTTAACATTGAAGGGAGTCCTTGAAATGTTATATTGATTCAATTGTTTAATGGGAAAGGATCTCTATAATTCAGTGAAGAGGAGTTGCTCAGGCCTCCTGTTAGTTAAACTGTGTCTAATACATCTTTGGGGAAAACGGTGATGTCATGTTTTGTCATTTATTTTCATGTCTTGTCCCTGTGCTTCCCTCTGCTGGTCTTATTAGGTTCTTTCCCTCTTTCTCTCTCTCTCTCTCCTCCTCCCTCTCTCCCTCTCCCGCTCTCTCTCTCTATCGTTCCGTTCCTGCTCCCAGCTGTTTCTCATTCTCCTAACGACCTCATTTACTCTTTCACACCTGTCCCCTATTTTGCCCTCTGATTAGAGTCCCTATTTCTCCCTCTGTTTTCCGCTCCTGTCCTTGTCGGATTCTTGTTTGATGTTTGCTGTCCTGCGTCCTTGTTCCGCCCTGTCGTGTTTTTGCCTGGAATAAAGACTCTGTTTCTTTAAGTCGCTTTTGGGTCCGCATTAATCAGCATAACAGGTGAGAAGAGAAATTTAAAAAAGAATAGTCCCAGGAGCCTGTATCCATTATTTTTCTCTAAACTTTTTTGAGAGCCTGGGCCTGATTGGCAAGTATATATATTCAGGAGATTTGTGAGTGAGTATTCACATGTGCAATGTCAAATGATAAATTGTTGGTTACGCATTTAAAAAAAAATCATCAAAGTTATTTTATGCTATTTTTTTTATTTTTTTATCAGGGGCGCAACAAGTCCCCCCCACATTCTGAAATTGCAAGTCCCCCCCAGTTTTATCATTGGAATGTGATACAAAATGAGGCAATGTTGTGCTTTAGTACCATGCGGACGCCTCCGTGCGGTTGAGTAGGCTGTTTGGAGTGTTTATCTGACCAAAAAAGAAATAATAATAAAAAAGATATATGTCCCCCGACTTGTAAAATCAAAGTTGCGCCCTTTGATAAAAACAAGAGCAAATAACAACATTTTGTCTGTTAGAACCTCATCACTGTTAAATTGTTGGTTATACAGCAACAGTGATCGCTGTTTGCAATTGGTTTAATTACATATTGCAAATCTTTGTGTCCAAAAAACACCTCACAACACTGTAGCATTATTGCTTAAGATTAGAGGTATCTTTCTCTTTGAGTTTATTTGCAAAACTTTTACATTTTAGTCATTCTGTAATTACACAGTAGCATGTAGTATGTATGTAACAAGTAATTGCCTTGCAGGCTTTCTGGACCATTTACTAAAAGCAGGGTCGTGTTATGATACTTCTCAATGTCTCATTTGACTTCATTATTAGAGAATATGCTCACACTTTCCTGCTAATATTTGCCAGGCTGTAACTGAAGCCTATATCAAATAGGGCTAAGGATTCAATTCAAAACAATGTGACAAAAATGTGTTTTGGTTGAGGCAAATAGAGGCTTGACCTTGACATTTAGGGAGAATAGAGACTTCACCTTGACATGTTGGGTTGACATAGCTCATATAGACAAATATGAGCAATAAATAATCAGCATAACCTAATAAAGAAGCTCAAATAGCTAAAAGACCAATTTTGTGTTTTTGCTGTGGCCAAGGACGCAGTGTTCCAAACCCTGTGACCTGCGATTCAGAAACCTTTGAAAAAACAGCCCAGATGTAATGAAAAGGCACCAACATCCACATGAGTAGTGAAGGTGATTTGCTAGAGAAGGAAGGACATGTTCAATTAATTCTAGAAACATGCTGGAACAATTGAAGCCTGCAAAAAGCAATGACAAACTAATATATTGTTAGTACTTCTCATCATGTCAATTCAATATGTCAGGTCCCCAACAGGGGAACATCAGTTGTGGCAATAAATCCCCACTGAATCATAAATAAATCCATATTTTATCCTGTGTACTTTACTGAAAACCTCTTAGCAGCTATCATTGCTAAATCACTGGAATTATATTTAGAGTACATTTAGAGTATGGACACTGCAGTTATAGGGCTCCCCACAAATGAGTCATCTAAGATCTTCTATTGGTCCGTGCTCTAGTCTATAAGCCTATTTCAAGCTTATATTAAAAAACCTACTAAATAGGGGCATTTTAAACACACACATATGGCAATAGATGAATAGCATAAATATTCCCATTGGGGTGCCCAATCTAATAACAACATTCCTTTTTTGATCTGTAACGCTGCCCTTTTGACACCCAGCCTACTGATGCATTGATCAAGGACAGCTACATGGTCATACCAGGCATGAAAGGGATGTAATTTAGCAATATGAGCAACAGTGATAGAGATGTGTGGAGATGTAGGTCTCATCCCAAATCGCACCTTATTCCCTACATAGTGCACTACTTTTGGCCAGATCCCTATGGGCCCTGGTCAAAAGTAGTGCAATATACAGTGAATAGGGTGTAATTTGGGACGAGACCTACATCTCTGCTCTGAGAACGTTGACTGCTCTGAGAACGTCTCCCCAGTCTGATTGACTGCTCTGAGAACGTCTCCCCAGTCTGAATGACTGCTCTGAGAAAGTCTCCCCCAGTCTGAATGACTGCTCTGAGAAAATCTCCCCCAGTTTGCTGAGATTGAGCTCCCATAAGAACATGCAGTTTGTTTTGGCCGGCTGCAAGCTTGAGCCTTCGAGGCTGTGGACTGGGGCTGATTCAGAGAGAGAGATAAGCTGGGCTCTTTATATCTGGGGCACTTGGTCCCCAGTGACCCGGTCCTCTGCCTTTGGCAAATGCAATTTTTATTCTGACCCGGCCAGTTCAAAACAGCCAGCACTAGCAAAGCCCCCAGTAATGAAGTCGCTCATTTCTAGACTAGAGAGAGGACACAAAGGAAGATGTGTTTGGTATTCATCCGGTCATCTACTCACTGTGTGCATGTCTAACCGCTCATCAGTTGATTCCAATCAGTAGTGCTCCATACTCAGACCGCCCTTAGCAGATTACATCATCGTCACTTGGCAAGGCAACTGGAGAAGGCCTTTAAGATGATTTCAAATGGAAACAATTAAAATTAAGCAGTGAATCATGATGCATGCTTACTGTTGTAATTACGAGAGTTACATGTGATCTAGCATGCCAGCAGATACCCATAGACATCCAGTCATTGCGCTAACGGTAGTTAGCATTGGCTCGCAAAACTACCTCTAACTTCCTTCATACTGGTATCCACAAGTTTATCTGGGGAATTAGATAAAGGGCCTCATTCACAAAATCCAAAAAAATCACTTTAAAGCATTTAAATACCCCAAAATTGTCCCAGGGAAACAGTGCTTCTTTTACCACAGGTATACAAAAATCATTAGTGCATTTGGCCCAATTCGAAACACCCTCTCACTATTTGTCATCGACAATTTCCAACCAATCTCCGAACGACAATAAGTGCACTAGAATTTCCCCACTCAGCAATCAGCCGTTTTGAAGGCATTATGCGCCCACCAGAGTTTTTTTGCATGCCATTAAAGTGTCTATTTTTAGGATGGATGCGTTTTGCAGGGCTAGACATGCCATCGGTACCGCTGCACGTTTCACGCTCTACGTCTGGGTGACTCGAACAGCTGTTTCCCCCAGCCTGGGGAGAGACAGGTCGAGTCAAATGCCTCCTCCTGTCACAGGCTGCTCACCTCCCAAGGCGCCTATTAAAAAACACAATACCAACACATACAAACACACTATATCTCTCTATCTCTTCCCCCGGCGACATGGAGAAGCATGGGCCCTCGTGGTAGCTGGTCGGGTGGTTGATGCCTCCACAGTTGGTGGGATGAGCCAGGGATCATCACTGGGTTTTGGGACCTGCACTGCGTGGCACGTTGGTGGGGTAACACGACTCATTGGAGACTTCCCAGGGCACTGGAGGAGATATCTCACCTCGGATGTCTCACCTCGGAACAAATGGGAATATGGATTAGTAGGTAGGCTCAGTGGAAGCCAGTTCAAATGCGGTAATGCTGTTGCCCCAACTTTCCTAATGTAACACGCTCACACAAACACAAACACATGCTCACGCATACTCATGCTCACACACACGTCTGTACATCTGGAATTCTGTGGAAACTCAGAGTGAAGATGTCAACTATTATAGAGGAGCAGCACAACATCAGATACCTTCTCATTTCTGACAAGGACCTCAGATATGTGGTCTGATGTTGTACAATTAGCAACACCGCTAGCTAGTATGGTTACCATAGTGTTGGCTGACAGCAGATTGGAATGGGATTACATTTTTCACATTTAGTCCAGTGTCATGACGTGGCCCTTTCTGGGTCTAGATCGTGGCTTCTCCCTCTCTCACTCTCTCCTACACCCAGGTTCTGTTATCTCAGGTTGTAAATTCCTGGCGGAGACTCTCTTCCCATTTTCATGCCGATGAGAGAGACCACAGAGTGAACAAAGGATTTCACGTGGCCGAACTCCTAAATCCCCAAAATGGGAAAATGAAACTATATGTCCACTTGTGAGAATGTGGGAAGGTCCGTGTACACTTAAGGGACAGTTATGTTGAGTGTTATGTTGAGTGTGTTTCATTTGGTGACCTCACGAAGGACAGGAAACATAAACTATATCTCTGAATGTGTACATTTCTCAATTATGGTGTTTGCATCTAATTCTTGTATAAAATGAATGAGTAAAGATGAAACTATTTGTGAAATGATGCAATGTGATGTTAATCTTTAATGTGAAAGAATTGTATTCCCTTTAAAGATGAACTAAGTCATTGGCCCACCTCCTTGAGCACAGACATGATCTGGCACCATTGAACCGCTTTTTCTATTGTTACGAATAAAAACCCCTCCTGAGGAAATCCTCTTAAGACCACGCATACCTCGGTGTAAGCTGAGGTGGCACAGGTTTGAGTACCAAGACTAAGCAAACCCACAGCATGAGCTGTGATTGCGTATAGTTATTGAATTCCTAACCATACCACGTAGAGCATTGGCTACATGGCTGGAAATGGTTCAACTCTGAGACTATCGATCCCTACAGAATAAGAGCAAATCTTAGATACTAATTACGAGTCTGCAGCTAGAAATTATGTCAACCTGGGATGCGAAGACCGACAACCGCCGAAACATCTATTCTATGAGAACATTTCTGAATGGTACTCTGAAGTATCCATTCTAACCACGAAAGACTGATCTGCTTCCCTGAGGAGAGAGAGACGCTCGGACGAACTCTCCAACAGACAGACGGACGATTCCAACAGAGATCACGACGACACACTGGGCGTAAATATATATTGATTGCAATTATTCCCGAATTAGTGAGTGTTCATGTGCAAAGGATTAGCATTTCAATGAATATAATTATCAACTGTGTAGTGACTCCTTTTGTCTTTCCCACCTTCTTCAGTCCACAGCCACTTCCCTTTGTCCACCAAGCCATCATATCGGCTTAGCCCACTTGGGAACATCCCCTATAATTTCCGTGTAACCATATCTACTGTGTTGTTTGTTTATGCATTTCTGTAATTATTTAGTTAGTTAGTAAATAAATGATTAAGCCAATTGGTGTATAGATGATTTACAGTAAAGGCTGGGTTCGTGCAGATAACCAACAATTCACAACGTTCAGATGAGACTGACGTGGGGTAAAGAATAATTAATGAATAGAAGAATAATTGTTCAGATATTAAAATATCTGAAGAGTTATATTCGGAAAATTATAACTTTGTAATCTGAAGATTTTCCGTGGTTCCCCGACTTCCTAGTTAATTAAATTGACATGATTAGTTTAATCATGTAATAATAACTACAGAGAATTGATTTGATAAAATATCAGTATTCACCTTTAATGATGCCAAAGACATGACATAATATGACGCCACGTGCGTGGAATCTAAGATAGAACGAGACTTTGCTGTTGAATTATGTATATATCAATTGTGCAAACAGAATTGTGCAAACAGACTGTTGTATGCGAATAGAGAAAGATATTGGTTGCGTGTGTGTTTCCATTTGAACACGCTATTTGGAAGCGCCTCCGGTCGTGTGTCGATAGCGCCAGAGCAATGAGTTGTAAATTACAGATTTAGTCCGTTAGGCCAAATGGTACGATTTCTGTCAGTCAATATTAATTTCTAGAGCAAGGGCATAGAGACAGTAAGGTTAGCAATTAGAGGATAGATCTGTTCGGTGACCGAGCCAAAGTTATCTGTCCGCCTACTGCGCTAAGCCAGTGTGGGTAGGCCACAGGTGTATTTGTTTTTATGTACCGTGCGCTCCGGTAATGTAATGCTAGCAAATAGTATAGTAGTAGTTTAATCACGTAAATAGTAGTTTAATCACGTAATAATAATTACAGAGAATTGATTTGATAAAATAACAGTCTTCACCTTTAATGATGCCAAAGACACGACACCGGACACATAAAGAGTGGCTCTATTTTGCCTCAATAGATCCACCTCCAGTCACTGTTCCTGTGTGCTTCAGCCAGTATCTGGACACTGAGAGATGCCTATTTTACTTAAATGCGGTACCCATGGCAACTTTATGTTATAATAATTGAGGTAGAAGGGCATTGTTTGCTGTCAACTACAGTTGGGTACATAGCGTTGAATTGTCCGGGGTGACAACCCGCCAGATGAATGTCACTCTAATTAGCTAGCTGGTCCCTCGCTGTCAGGCGCATATCAACCCCCCTAATGGAGACAGGTCCTGGGGTTAATTTAGCACCCGTGGGTGGGTGGAACACACACACAAACAGACATGGACCTACACACACACACACACACACATATCCACACACATACATGTCACACTCACCGTCTTTATAATATTATTATATTAATATAATATCTCTCTCTGTTACATATATATATATATATATACACACACACCAGACAGAACTTCCTGATTCGCTATTAGCCCTTGGCACCGCCAAACGCAAATCACCAGGAGCTTCTTAAGTGTCATTAATAATGTTGTCAATACAACACAATAGAACTAATAAGAACCACAGAAAAGACTGGTGCTACTCTGTCTGTCATCATCCTACCCTGTGCTAAATTACACGTCTCTGAGGAGCGCAGACCGTGTACCAGTGTGTACTATGTCACCTAGGAACCTGGCTTTTATTCATGACTACAGTGTCTTCTTTATTTAAGAGTGGTGAGGGGTATATTCATCAGACTAGGGATAATTAATGTCTACATGATTGAGGGTAGGGAGGAACACACCGGAGAAATGATGCACACCTACAATGCTGTCGGAGCACTCCAGATATGAAGATTAATCCATTCCGGCACACCCGTTACAAATTAAAACAGCCACGCGGCACATCCTTTGTGTCAAATGCTCCTATGAACAAAAGCAGGAGTCATTTTTTACTAGTAATTAGCAGTATTTCACTCTTTCTTTCTCTTCCCTCTTTCTTTCTCTCTTCCCTCTTTCTCCTCTATTTTTCTTCCCTCTTTCTCCTCTCTCTTTCTCTTCAATCTTTCTTTCTCGCTCTCTCTTCCCTCTCTTTCACTTCTCTTTCCACCCTCTCTCTCTCTCTCTCTCTCTCTCTCTCTCTCTCTCTCTCTCTCTCTCTCTCTCTCTCTCTCTCTCTTTCTCTCATGGTGGAGATGGATGAGAGCTTCAGTGTGTCTTGTCTCTGAGCTGTGGCTGCTTTGATTGTAACAGTTGGTGAGGAAGGAAGCTATTTGAAACTAAATCTCTAGAACACTGGCTTTGGGGAGTTAAGGTTAAATGGGATTGCTCTCTTTGAATCATTTTGACGACCCGCTGCAGCTGAGTCTGCAGCTTGCCCCACTCGTTCTAAAGCGTATTACGGGGATCCGAGATTGAAAAGTTCATCACTGGGTTTGTGTCACTGGCGTACCGGACACCCCCGCAGCCCCTGCAAGGCTGGGGGGCCCACGAGCTTTGGGGGCCCATGTGCCTAACATTGGGGCCTATATATTTTTTTTAATTCATAAATTATTTTGACAGTACCCTCCAAAAATGTCCATACGTACCAGGAAGCTAAGAACATTTTAAACTGATTGAAAGTAAGTGGATATTGGTGAACAAACGCCGCGGTCAAGGCTACGCTGCTCCAATACAATGAGTGGAGCTTTCTCAGGTGTTCAAAAGCACATATCAGACCAAGGGCCATGCTTCTTAGGGAGTTCTTTATGAGTTTTAGTTTAGAAAACGATCTCTCCGCAGAAGCGAGTTACAGAGATGGTAAAAACAGCTTGATTGCCATAGCAACATCTGGGAAACTGGGCAGAAGGGAGTGATGCTTCAAATACAGCAGTTCTGCAACATCTTTAATTGAGCCTCTCATTCTCCTTAATTGCCGGCCTCAACACGTTACGGAAAGAGATTAACTGTATAGGAAGCTCTGGGTTCAGGTTGTCTTGGATACTGGACAGCCAATAAATTGGCAGATGCAAACAGATGATCATCTTTAGTGGACAACAGTTCGTCTCAGCTTGAACAAAAAAAGCGGTTTGGGATTTCGTTCGTACTGGTGAACCGGCGTTTGAGTTGTGTGGTTGCAATATCAACAGACCCTTATATTGGCATGGATCATTTAAATTGTGTGCAGCGCAATGGATATATAATGCACAATGTCTCAGGAAAGACCATCTAGGTTTGCAATACTCAGTATAGAATAGAGTCGAGCACGCTACCTGGACCTACAGGTCGTGGTGAAAAGATTTGCATGCAAAAATGCAAGACAATGCAGACACATACTGTCGCTACTATAGGCCTCTACGAAGAAGAAAAAGAGGGAAAGCACAGACACAGAGACTTTATTCTAAGAGAAAGAAAGAGAAAAAGAGACAGAGAAAAAGAGAGAGAAGTAGCAAGGAGCTCTTCAAGGGGAATTTCACAGTGGGGGATTCTGGGCTTGTTTTCATCATGTCTGAGGCATATCTAGGACATTGAGATGTGTTTCACACATAATTGCTCTGGAGGAAGGCAGGTCAGGGCTTTGCGCGCTGAATGATAAACCCTATGACGGCTTCCGGTGTATTGATGGGGGCTTCCGGTGTATTGATGGGGGGGGGGGCTTGTCTAGAAATACATGTAGGCCTGCTTTGTGGCATTCCGTGAATGATGTTATACTGATCGCACTATATGTTTTTGTGGGTGTATATATGGTTGTCCTGGTTCGATAGAGCCATTGGCCGTCTTTCTGCGTTGTTCCAAATGACAAATTCTTTAGTAAATATACAAGCAGACACATTTTTTTCAGTCTCTGACAGACTACAGCTTGTGTTATCTGGTTCTCTGTGCTCTGGCCCCATCCCTTCCCCAAGGCAAGCTTTTTTCAAAGGAGGCGGACACTAACAAACAATCCTTTGGGAAAACTGAAGGAACTGACCAGATGCAATGGCTTCAAGTAATTCCTCTTATCAACATGAATTTGACGTTGAAGCATCTATTAGCTACATGGTGACATTTAACCATACATGTTTAGACCGGGATATAGCAAAGAGGATTCAAAACAAAGAGTTTGATTTAGCTAGAAGCTCAGCTACAGCTAATGCCAGCACCAAGAGGGCAGATGACAAATACGGTGGCTTAGTAAGATATTTTTCTGCAAGCCACCTAGCTAGCTAACTTTAGTTTATAAACCCATATTGTATATTGCTGGCTAACAAACTACAATGGTACAGTGGGGGGAAATCAAATAATATTTATGTTTGCTAACTTAGCTAGCTACACAATACATACAAAAGTATGTGGATCTCAACTCCATCGAAACACCTTTGGGATGAATTGAAACGCCGACTGCGAGCCAGGCCTAATCGCCCAACATCAGTGCTCAACCTCACTAATGCTGTTGTGGATGAATGTAAGCAAGTCCCCACAGCAATGTTCCAATATCTAGTGGAAAGCCTTGCCAGAAGAGTGGAGGCTTTTCTAGCAGCAAACGGGGGACCAAATCTATATTAAGGCCCATGAGTTTGGAATGAGATGTTCAACGAGCAGGTGTACACATACTTTTGGTCATGTATGGTGTACTTAACATTGGTCATTTCAATAGTGTCATCTTGCTGTTAGCTAGCTAGCATCACTACATTGGAAGCAAGATTGCTAGCCAGCTGAGACTAGCTGAGAAACAACTAACCAACAATAGACGATGTATACACATTCATCATTACTACCAACACACAGAGTGAGTTAGCTATAATGAGAGTTCTATTTTTAGTAATGGGATGTTTTACAGACAATAGTGGAATAGATGGATACTAAATTGAGATACTCTTTCTTTGGTAACATTAGCTAGCTTATGTTAGCTAACGTCAGTCAAAGATAGAACGAACAAACAAACATGTTAGTTAGCTACCAGTCTAGCAGTGACTACCATGGTATAGGCGTAGTTGGTTGACAGTGTGTAAACCAAAAGATAGCTACAGTGGGGAGAACAAGTATTTGATACACTGCCGATTTTGCAGGTTTTCCTACTTACAAAGCATGTAGAGGTCTGTAATTTTTATCATAGGTACACTTCAACTGTGAGAGACGGAATCTAAAACAAAAATCCCGAAAATCACATTGTATGATTTTTAAGTAATTAATTAGCATTTTATTGTATGACATAAGTATTTGATACATCAGAAAAGCAGAACTTAATATTTGGTACWGAAWCCTTTGTTTGCAATTACAGAGATCATACGTTTCCTGTAGTTCTTGACCAGGTTTGCACACACTGCAGCAGGGATTTTGGCCCACTCCTCCATACAGACCTTCTCCAGATCCTTCAGGTTTCGGGGCTGTCGCTGGGCAATACGGACTTTCAGCTCCCTCCAAAGATTTTCTATTGGGTTCAGGTCTGGAGACTGGCTAGGCCACTCCAGGACCTTGAGATACTTCTTACGGAGCCACTCCTTAGTTGCCCTGGCTGTGTGTTTCGGGTCGTTGTCATGCTGGAAGACCCAGCCACGACCCATCATCAATGCTCTTACTGAGGGAAGGAGGTTGTTGGCTAAGATCTCGCAATACATGGCCCCATCCATCCTCCCCTCAATACGGTGCAGTCGTCCTGTCCCCTTTGCAGAAAAGCATCCCCAAAGAATGATGTATCCACCTCCATGCTTCACGGTTGGGATGGTGTTCTTGGGGTTGTACTCATCCTTCTTCTTCCTCCAAACACGGCGAGTGGAGTTTAGACCAAAAAGCTCTATTTTTGAATCATCAGACCACATGACCTTCTCCCATTCCTCCTCTGGATCATCCAGATGGTCATTGGCAAACTTCTGACGGGCCTGGGCATGCGCCTGCTTGAGCAGGGGGACCTTGTGTGCGCTGCAGGATTTTAATCCATGACGGCGTAGTGTGTTACTAATGGTTTTCTTTGAGACTGTGGTCCCAGCTCTCTTCAGGTCATTGACCAGGTCCTGTCGTGTAGTTCTGGGCTGATCCCTCACCTTCCTCATGATCATTGATGCCCCACGAGGTGAGATCTTGCATGGAGCCCCAGACCGAGGGTGATTGACCATCATCTTGAACTTCTTCTATTTTCTTCTATTTTCTAATAATTGCGCCAACAGTTGTTGCCTTCTCACCAAGCTGCTTGCCTATTGTCCTGTAGCCCATCCCAGCCTTGTGCAGGTCTACAATTTTATCCTTGATGTCCTTACACAGCTCTCTGGTCTTGGCCATTGTGGAGAGGTTGGAGTCTGTTTGATTGAGTGTGTGGACAGGTGTCTTTTATACAGGTAACGAGTTCAAACAGGTGCAGTTAATACAGGTAATGAGTGGAGAACAGGAGGGCTTCTTAAAGAAAAACTAACAGGTCTGTGAGAGCCGGAATTCTTACTGGTTGGTAGGTGATCAAATACTTATGTCATGCAATAAAATGCAAATGAATTACTTAAAAATCATACAATGTGATTTTCTGGATTTTTGTTTTAGATTCCGTCTCTCACAGTTGAAGTGTACCTATGATAAAAATTACAGACCTCTACATGCTTTGTAAGTAGGAAAACCTGCAAAATCGGCAGTGTATCAAATACTTGTTCTCCCCACTGTATATGATTTAACTGATGGCTTTCGGAGTTCAGTACAGGACTGTAACGTTAGCTAGCTAGCTAATTTACCCAGCTAGTCCAGCTAGGCTAGCAAGCTAACTAGCGTTAGGTTACCTCTAATTGAGAATCTTTTACCAAAACATCGCTGGTATCGCATCACTTCTCAACTGTCGTCGAAATGGATTCCCCATCAATTCAGCCTAAAAATCCCACTGATAATCTTTGGTCACCGCATCATTCTTGATAGCCGCAAACCACTGGCAGAATCGGGATAAATCTCTGGTAGGTAGAATGGTGAAAAATAACACATTTTTTAGCTTGTTTGTAATTAGCACAGAACACCACATGACAGAAAGTGAAAAACACACGTATTCAAAATAATCTAGAGAAGTTCTGAGATTATTGTGTGTTGGTCGTTCTAAGTAATTAAAGCCATTATTCACATTTGTTGGCAAGCCCCCTCTACCTAGAGGGCGGTATCAGGATTCGTTATGAGCAGACCAATACACAGGGCGTCGAAACTTCACGATTCTACCAGTGAAATGAAAATGTGGATAATGGGGATGTTTATGATAAAAACGTAATGTTGTTAAAAACATATACTGATGACTATACGCTCTTGCAGGCCCAGGGTGAAATTCCCTTTCAGGTGGCCAGGGGAGTCTCTCAAATTGAATTGAATGTACCTTGAATATTGCAGCTCATTTGTGTAGGCTATTAGCCAGACGAAACCCGCTGAGCTCAACAATAAATAGTATCTGAATTTCTAATAATTTCTGAATTTCTAAGCCGACTACTTTTTTCGTCATTGTTAAGCTATCTGATTTGTAATTTTTACAAGTTTATGAATAGCAGATGAATAAGGTAGGCTATATACAGCAGCTATAGACTGTAGACTACACTGCATAATGAAACAATCCCGAGTAATCCCGTGTTTTGAGGGGGGATTTACTGTACTATTTGGAATTAATAGACTGATTTTACGCAAACAACTTTCTATCCGAGCTGGGAGCGAGCGTGAGGACGGCTCATGTCATGCAGGTTCAGGTAGCCTATACAGGACAGTTGTATATTCCAAAAAATCAATTGGTAGCTGATTCGTATGCTGTTGCATCGAACATTTATTTTACATTCTGCAACGTTTGAATTTCCAACTTATTTACTGAACAAGTAATTACATTATTGCCAGCAGTCTAAATAAATGGCAGCATTGCAACACTGCGTATACTGTAGCTTTGTGAAATGTTAGGCTTAACATGAGGAAATTATGACCAAATAGGCTTCTTGTCTTGTTTGACTCCAAACGGAGTGGGAAATGGCTACCCAGACTATTTGCATCCCGCCCCCGCACCCCCTTTCCACAGCTACTACTCTACTCTATATCTCTCCAATACCCTACTCAATAAATTGGATACAGTCTATCACAGTGCCATCCGTTTTGTCACCAAAGCCCCATATACTACCCACCACTGCGACCTGTATGCTCTCGTTGGCTGGCCCTCGCTTCATACTCGTCGCCAAACCCACTGGCTCCAGGTCATCTACAAGACCCTGCTAAGTAAAGTCCCCCCTTACCTCAGCTCGCTGGTCACCATAGCAGCACCCACCTGTAGCACGCGCTCCAGCAGGTATATCTCTCTGGTCACTCCCTAAACCAATTCTTCCTTTGGCCGCCTCTCCTTCCAGTTCTCTGCTGCCAATGACTGGAATGAACTACAAAAATCTCTGAAACTGGAAACACTTATCTCCCTCACTAGCTTTAAGCACCAGCTGTCAGAGCAGCTCACAGATTACTGCACCTGTACATAGCCCATCTATAATTTAGCCCAAACAACTACCTCTCCCCCTACTGTATTTATTTATTTTGCTCCTTTGCACTCCATTATTTCTATCTTTACTTTGCACATTCTTCCACTGCAAATCTACCATTCCAGTGTTTTACTTGCTATATTGTATTTACTTCGCCACCATGGCCTTTTTTTTGTTGCCTTTACCTCCCTTATCTCACCTCATTTGCTCACATTGTATATACTTGTTTTTTTTCTACTGTATTGACTGTATTTACATTTACATTTACATTTAAGTCATTTAGCAGACGCTCTTATCCAGAGCGACTTACAAATTGGTGCATTCAAACTCTTATGATATCCAGTGGAACAACCACTTTACAATAGTGCATCTAACTCTTTTAAGGGGGAGGGGGGGGGTTAGAAGGATTACTTTATCCTATCCTAGGTATTCCTTAAAGAGGTGGGGTTTCAGGTTCCGGAAGATGGTGATTGACTCCGCTGACCTGGCGTCGTGAGGGAGTTTGTTCCACCATTGGGGTGCCAGAGCAGCGAACAGTTTTGACTGGGCTGAGCGGGAACTGTACTTCCTCAGAGGTAGGGAGGCGAGCAGGCCAGAGGTGGATGAACGCAGTGCCCTTGTTTGGGTGTAGGGCCTGATCAGAGCCTGAAGGTACGGAGGTGCCTGTCCCCTCACAGCTCCGTAGGCAAGCCATGGTCTTGTAGCGGATGCGAGCTTCAACTGGAAGCCAGTGGAGAGAGCGGAGGAGCGGGGTGACGTGAGAGAACTTGGGAGAGTTGAACACCAGACGGGCTGCGGCGTTCTGGGATGAGTTGTAGGGGTTTAATAGCACAGGCAGGGAGCCCAGCCAACAGCGAGTTGCAGTAATCCAGACGGGAGATGACAAGTGCCTGGATTAGGACCTGCGCCGCTTCTGGTGTGAGGCAGGGTCGTACTCGGCAAATGTTGTAGAGCATGAACCTACAGGAACGGGTCACCGCCTTGATGTGAGTTGAGAACGACAGGTGTGTGTTCAGGATCACACCAAGGTTCTTAGCACTCTGGAGGAGGACACAATGGAGTTGTCAACCGTGATGGCGAGATCATGGAACAGGCAGTCCTTCCCCGGGAGGAAGAGCAGCTCCGTCTTGCCGAGGTTCAGCTTGAGGTGGTGATCCGTCATCCACACTGATATGTCTGCCAGACATGAAGAGATGCGATTCGCCACCTGGTTATCAGAGGGGGGAAAGGAGAAGATTAATTGTGTGTCGTCTGCATAGCAATGATAGGAGAGACCATGTGAGGATATGACAGAGCCAAGTGACTTGGTGTATAGCGAGAATAGGAGAGGTTCTAGAACAGAGCCCTGGGGGACACCAGTGGTGAGAGCACGTGGTGCGGAGACAGATTCTCGCCACGCCACCTGGTAGGAGCGACCTGTCAGGTAGGACGCAATCCAAGCGTGGGCCGCGCCGGAGATGAATGTTGTTTTACTCCATGTGTAACTCTGTTTGTTGTATGTGTCGAACTGCTTTGCTTTATCTTGGCCAGGTCGCAATGTAAATGAGAACTTGTTCTCAACTTGCCACCTGGTTAAATAAAGGTGAAATAAAATAAAAAAAATAAAAAAATGTTGTTATCATCTATGCATAGGTCACTTCAATAACTCTACCTACATGTACATAATACCTCAACTAACCGGTGCCCCCGCACATTGACTCTGTACCGGTACCCCCCTGTATATAGTCTCGCTATTGTTATTTAACTGCTTCTCTTTAATTACGTGTTACTTTTATTTCTTATTCTCATTTTTTAAAACTGCATTGTTGGTTAGGGGCTCGTAAGTAAGCATTTCACTGTAAGGTCTGTACCTGTTGTATTCGCGGCATGTGACTAATACAATTTTATTTTGATTTGATTTGAAACTATCCCATCTTTCAAACTCATTTAACCTGTCCACAGGAGACGGAGCTCTATATAGGAAACCATCCCGTCTTCAACTCATTTACCTGTCCACAGGAGACTGGAGCTCTATATAGGAAACCATCCGTCCAAAAGGCGACCGAGCTTGACGTCTTCAACTCATTTACCTGTCCACAGGAGACTGGAGCTTATATAGGAAACCATCCGTCTTCAACTCATTTATTAGTCAGGAGACTGAGCTCTATATTTGGAAACCATCCCCGTCTTAACTCATTTACTGTCCACAGGAGACCGGAGCTATATAGGAAACCATCCCGTCTTCAACTATTTACCTGTCCACAGGAGACTGGAGCTCTATTTGGAAACATCACCGTCTTCAACTCATTTACCTGTCCACAGGAGACCTGGAGCTCTATATTGGAAACCATCCCGTCTTCAACTAATTACCTGTCCACAGAGAGCCGGACGCTCTATAATGGAATGCCCCGTCTCAACTAATTTACCTGTCCACAGGAGACGGAGTCTATATTGGAAACCATCCCGTCTTCAACTCATTTACCTGTCCACAGGAGACCGGAGCTCTATATAGGAAACCATCCCGTCTTCAACTCATTTGAGCTCTATATAGAGCTTAATTGCATTATAATATTTACCATCCACCGAAGAATTTATACGTTTGAAAGCAAGAAGATATTTATTTACCCAATCAAAGGCCTTTTGGAAATCAATAAAACAAACACATATATGTTTCCGTTCTTGTAGTCTGGCTCGAATCACAGAGGATACAGTGGAACTTATTTTCTACAACTCTTATTACAGACCATATACATTACTTAACTTGTTATTTATTTATTGAGGTCTGTTAGGCTTGGATGATACTAATTTAAAAGGTCAACACTTGTACATTGCCTCGTGTAGTACATCACAGAACCGGCCATAACACTGATCAATATTACACTGAACAAAAATATAAACGCAACATACAACAATTTCAAAGATTTTACTGAGTTACAGTTCATATAAGGAAATCAGTCAATTTAAATTAATAAATGGGGCCCTAATGTATGGATTTCACATGACTGGTAGAACAGATATGTATCTGTTGGTCACAGATATCTTTTTTTTTAAAGGTAGGGGCATGGATCAGAAAACCAGTCAGTATCTGGTGTGACCACCATTTGCCTCAAGCAGCGCAACACATCTCCTTCGCATGGAGTTCATCAGGCTGTTGATTGTGGTGTGTGGAATGTCCTCTTCAATGGCTGTGCGAAGTAGCTGAATATTGTCGGGAACTGGCTGTACACGTCGATCCAGAGCATCCCAAACATGCTCAATGGTGAGTATGCATGCCATGGAAGAACTGGGGCATTTTCAGCTTCCAAGATGATTGTACATTTCCTTGCGAAATGGTCCGTGCATTATCATGCCGAAACATGAGGTGATGGCGGTGGATGAATGGCATGACAATGGGCCTCAGGATCTCATCATGGTATATCTGTGCATTCAAATTGTCATTGATAAAATTCTATTGTGTTCCTTGTCCATAGCTTTTGCCTGCCCATACCATAACCCCACCGCCACTATGGTGCACTCTTCACAACGTTGACATCAGAAAATCGATCACCCACACAACGCTACACACGCTGTTTGCCATCTACCGGTACATTTACATTTACATTTAAGTCATTTAGCAGACGTCCTTATCCAGAGCGACTTACAAATTGGTGCATTCACCTTATGATATCCAGTGGAACAACCACTTTACAATAGTGCATCTAACTCTTTTAAGGGGGGGGGGGGGGTTAGAAGGATTACTTTATCCTATCCTAGGTATTCCTTAAAGAGGTGGGGTTTCAGGTGTCTCCGGAAGGTGGTGATTGACTCCGCTGACCTGGCGTCGTGAGGGAGTTTGTTCCACCATTGGGGTGCCAGAGCAGCGAACAGTTTTGACTGGGCTGAGCGGGAACTGTATTTCCTCAGAGGTAGGGAGGCGAGCAGGCCAGAGGTGGATGAACGCAGTGCCCTTGTTTGGGTGTAGGGCCTGATCAGAGCCTGAAGGTACGGAGGTGCCGTTCCCCTCACAGCTCCGTAGGCAAGCACCATGGTCTTGTAGCGGATGCGAGCTTCAACTGGAAGCCAGTGGAGAGAGCGGAGGAGCGGGGTGACGTGAGAGAACTTGGGAAGGTTGAACACCAGACGGGCTGCGGCGTTCTGGATGAGTTGTAGGGGTTTAATGGCACAGGCAGGGTACAGTTGAAACCAGGATGAATCTCTGAAGAGCACACTTCTCCAGCGTGCCAGTGGTCAGCGAAGGTGAACATTTGCCCATTGAAGTCGATCAAGATGCAAAACTGCAATCAGGTCAAGACCCTGGTGAGGATGACGAGCATGCAGATGAGCTTCCCTGAGATGGTTTGTGACAGTTTGTGCAGAAATTCACATGTTGTGCAAACCCAGAGTTTCATCAGCTGTCCGGATGGCTGGTCTCAGACAATCTAGCAGATGAAGAAGCCTGATGTGGAGGTCCTGGGCTGTCAGGGCTTCATGTGGTTTCCGGTTGTGAGTCCATAAGCCGCCTCCAAAGTCTATTAAACAACTTTGGAGGGAGCTTATGGTAGAGAAATTAACATGCAATTATCTGGCAAAATCTTGGTGGACATTCCTGCAGTCAGCATGCTAATTGCACACTCCCTCAAAACTTCAGACATCTGTGGCATTGTGTTCCTCCTTAGATGAGCCTACATCCCCTTCCCACTTTAGATGAGCCTACATCCCCTTCCCACTTTAGATGAGCCTACATCCCCTTCCTCCTTAGATGAGCCTACATCCCCTTCCCTCCTTAGATAAGCCTACATCCCCTCCTTCCTTAGATGAGCCTACATCCCCTTCCTTCCTTAGATAAGTCTACATCCCCCTTCCTCCCCAATATATTTTACCTCCATGAATTTCAAAAACAACAATGAATGATCAGGTAGTCTACTAGGGTCTCTAATCAGACCAATACACTCAGGACCTTTACTTTCCGCAAGCTCAGTTGAGGTAATCACATTCAACTCCAAACATGTATTCAGACAGTCTTGGGGTGTTACAATATATAGTCGACGACTGCTTTTACCTTTGTTGATATTGATGTGAAATAATCATTTTGTGGTGATAATCTACCATTCAGAATGCAGCACTTGGAATCCTTTAAGAATTCAATGAAAGTTTCCCCATGCCTATTTCCACCTGTGTCTATAGCAACTCTAGGTGTCCAGAGAATACCCCTGCGCCAACAATGGCTGAAAAAAAACATATGAGTCGCGTCCACTTATAGAACCCTCCGGTGGTAAATAACAAGAGAAAATAACAAAAGAATATTGCGACACACTGTTAAAATCATACACCAATTATTCCATCCATTGACTTGTCTACAATGTTCACTCCTATATTGTTAAAATCATTTGTTCCTAACAAAAAGTCTGGCGCCACCTGAAGCCTTAGGGGTTCTTCTATGAACGTTTCGGTTGTGTTCAAACCAAGAATAACCATCCAAGTCAATAGTGGAGTCACCATACCAATGAGTTTCATTCAAAGAAATAAAGAGGGTTTAGGGACTGTAGTAGTGATGTTCTATGTGTACAGTTTGTGATCGTCCACCCATTAACGTTCCAGTGAATTAAAGAAAATTGTTCAGTACTTAGGGACTGGGTAGATGGTTTTCACCCTTCCTGGGCATGATCAGTGGGTCCAGCTCCCCGGCCCCTGTCGTCACCCTCGGGATCAGGAGACTGCTTTATCATCCTCCCATTCCCTGAAATGTAGAAATATCTCGTATGAGTGTTCTGAATTTGAGTTTGATGACTCGATCTATGTGAAACTTGGCCGATCTGATGAACACCCTCTCAAATTTTTGGCTGCTCTTCAGATGTTACTTCAGCCGGCGTACATCAACTTTAACTTTGAGCCCCCGGAATGCGACCTTCAAAACTCTTGGTCCCCAGCCTCTCGCTCTCATTCTTTCAGTGGCCACCAACTCTGGCAACTGCTCACAGCACACACCCTCGGAGTAGCTCCCTCACCTTTTCTGCTGTATCTTTGGTGTCCTCGTAAGGTAGACCTGTTACTGTTATAGATACTGTACGTCGGGGTCGAACCGGTTTGATGGGTTCTTTTTGGGTTGTTACATTTTTACCTCAATACTGTCCATTCTTGAACTTGAGCGCTATATCCAGGTCAATACTGTCACAGATTTCTTTAGCTTTCTGCTCCAATTCGTTTTTCATGAGATTTACAATAGATTTTATTTGAGCAGCTTTTCCAGGTTATCACGGAGGCTGTCCATCTTTTTGTTTATTTGATTTAGAAGTTTTATGAGCAGCTTCTACAGGTTGTCATGGAGACTGTCCACCTAGCTGTTTGTTTGCTTTTCAAGAGTCGTTTGCATTGTGTCCATTTTCACATTGAACAACTTCAATTATTTTATTTGACCTGCGGCGTCGTTTTTGCCGAAACTAGTCTCCATCAGGTTATTTTCCACCATACCCATAGCAGCAGACTTCTCACGTATGATTAAGATTTTAAAGTAATTACAGTAACTTTAGGAAGTTAAAAACAACGTATCAAAGTTTTGTCTCAAAGGTGGGAGGGTCCAACGAAACTGCTTTACACAAGTGGTGTTTGTAGGTAAACCACACACTGGTTTACCTACAAGTAAGTGATGTAGCCATATTAAGTCCTGAGTCATTGGAGGTTTTCCAGTGAAATTATTATATCAGTGTTGTTGTGATTTAGGAAGTGAACTGGAATAGAGACAGAGACTGGGGAATGTTCAATCTAATGCAGCAACAGCTACCTTTCACCGACCTCTGTGTGTCAATATGTAGTTCTCATTCAATTACCTTTTCTTACGGGTGGCAACACAAAAGTCATAGATCGTCATTGACAGCCATCAAAAGAATACTGTTACCATATGTTTTCCAGTACCAGATACAGTTTCAACACGCTGGCATCTGTGAATGAAAAACCAGACACACAGTAGGTTACCGATCAGAGGACGCTGGTGGAAGGAGCTATAAGAGGACGGGCCCATTGTAATGGCTGGAATGGAATAAATGGAACAGAGTCAAATATGTTGGATGTGTTTGATACTGTGCCATCCATTCCATTCTTTACAATGAGCCCATCCTCCTATAGCTCCTCCCACCAGCCTCCTCTGCCGCAAATCTATAATTTTCCCCTTGATGTGTTTGAAACCATTTCATATATACAGCTAGCATGGACTGAATGGGACACCTCCCGTACTAGGGGTTGTTTAAGTGCCCTCTGAGCTCCATTTGCGCTCAAAGCTTCCAGAGAGCAAAATTAACCCGTTTATTATTGCCTCCATTGTAGAGCATCTTTGAATGAATGGGTTTCATGCTGTTCCGTACAGCAAACACGCATCTTGTATTTTGCCTAGGAAGATTAATAACAGACATCAACCATGGATGGAGACTTCTTTTAATGTCAGTCTGCCTTTGATATGCGGGAGTTCACGTTAGGGATCCGATTGAGATCAGATATCGCACAAAGCAAGTGTTAATAACAAAGAATGGAGAGAGGGTCTATTATTCAGAGGGCACACTGGCGCACACACACTCACACACCGTAGATAGTGAACTCAACTCCCTCTTGAGAGTGGCGGTGGTGTAATAATTATCTCTGATACGTGTTGTGCTGAACCCCTGTGCTCCCTCCCACTGTGTGCTCTCTCTCTCTTCTCCCACTCTCTCTCTCTTCCCCCTATCTCTTTCTCTCTTCTCGCTCACTCTCTCTCTCTCTCTTCTACCTCTCTCTCTTCCCCCTCTCTCTTCTCCCTCTCTCTCTCTCTTCTCCCTCTCTCTCGTTCTCTTTCTCTTCCTCCCTCCATAAGCCCAAATAACAAAGGGAGCATTTTTTTATATACATGTGAACGACCGTGCTTATGCTTGAAATGGAATGCATGGGAGTGAATGAGAGAAAACATATAGACCGCAAGCGTCAACAGCGTCTAAGTCAAGCAACACTGGTAAAATGTACTAATAATTTGTATGAAAATAGACTGTATGTGCACTGTTACCTCTGGAATTGTGAAATGTATAGGTACAGTTTTTCTCAACCGTGTACAAGCAGGGTACTGGGTGGAGTCCGGCTAGTGATGACTATTTAACAGTCTGATGGCCTTGAGATAGAAGCTGTTTTTCAGTCTCTCGGTCCCAGCTTTGATGCACCTGTACAGACCTTGCCTTCTGGATGATAGAGGGGTGAGCAGGCCGTGGCTCTGGTGGCTGAGGTCCTTGATGATCTTCTTGGCCTTCCTGTGACATCGGGTGCTGTAGATGTCCTGAATGGCAGGCAGTGTGCTCCCGGTGATCCGATGATGCATTGGGCTGACCGCACCACCCTCTGGAGAGTCCGGTGATACAGCCTGACAGGAAGCTCCTAATGGTGCATCTGTAAAAGTTTGTGAGGGTCCTCGGAGCCAAGCTGAATTTCTTCAGCCTCCTGAGGATGAAGAGGCGCTGTTGAACCTTCTTCACCACGCTCTCTGTGTGGGTGGACCATTTGAGATTCAGTGAGGTGTGCGCCGAGGAACTTGAAGCTTCTTACCTTCTCCACTGCGTCCCCATTGATGTGGATGGGGGCATGCTCCCTCTGCTGTCTCCTGAAGTCCACCATCAACTCCTTTGTTTTTTTCCATGGCATAGACTGACCAGGTGAATCCAGGTGAAAGCTATGATCCCTTATTTGATGTCCACTTCAATCAGTGTAGATGAAGGGGAGGAGACAGGTAAAAAAAAATATAAATTTTTAATCCTTGAGACAAATGAGACATGGATTGTGTATGTGTGCCATTCAGAGGGTGAATGGGCAAGACAAAAGATTGAAGTGCCTTTGAACGGGGTATGGTAATAGGAGTCAACATGGGCCAGCATACCTGTGGAATGCTTTCGACACCTTGTAGAGTCCATGCCCCGACGAATTGAGTCTCTTCTAAGGGAAAGAAATATGTTCTTAATGTTTGGTATACTCAGTGTATGTCACGTTGTCAATTGTTGCTTAGAGACGATATGAGACGATTTGATTGATACAGTTCAAACAAAGTGCATGGTTAGTGAGTGCCTTTGTTCAAATTAATCAAATCTGGTCTAGAGATTGAGTGAGTCATTTGTAGAAAGGAAGTTCAAGGTATTGATCTTCCCTACTTTGCTAAGTAAAGTTGTAAGGCAAAACAATATATTGGGCTGTATGCTTTGGTTAAACTGACAAATAGGCTGTTTAAAAACAATGCAACACTCTATCTACCTGTGTTGATTTGATCATGGGTATATATCAGCCTACCTACCTGTGTTGATTTAATTATGGGTATATAGCAGCCTACCTACCTGTGTTGATTTAATCATGGGTATATAGCAGCCTACCTACCTGTGTTGATTTAATCATGGGTATATAGCAGCCTACCTACCTGTGTTGATTTAATCATGGGTATATAGCAGCCTACCTACCTGTGTTGATTTAATCATGGGTATATAGCAGCCTACCTACACTCTAAAAATTAGGGGTTCAATTGTAGTTCTTCTAAGATCCTCAAATATCCTCATCCTTGGCAATGAAAAACAGCCCCAAAAGGTTCTTCAAAGAAATTAGGAGGTGGGATTCATCGAGGAACCCCCATTGTTGCTGGAGAACTTCGCAATTGCAACTAAAACCACTCGTGCCAAGTTTGAATGCGACAACAGTTAAAAAGGTACGTTGGGTTGATGTTTGGCTCTGAATAAGTATCAAAATAATTTATATAATAATACAAAATACTAATGAATAACGAAGACAATTATGGTCTTCTGTGAATAGCTTCCATAACGTTACTATAGCTATAGTTTAGAAGAATGAACGTACATTTTAGAAAGCCAGGTTTGACCGTTGGCGTTGTATGACCTACAGTACAGTAACTAACGTTATGTCCTAACTAGGCAGAACTAGGTTTGTATTATTTTCGGAACTATATTCTACCCCATATATTGTATATAATTTCCATAAAGCCAACATGGCTTTACACACATTAACGTAAGTTTCCAATCTAGAGCAGTTCTCACTTGTGTGAGGGCTTCCTCTTTATATAGGCTGCTACAGCAAGCAAAACTATTATGAACTGACAAGGGGGTATAACATTACATGTACAATACTGTAAAGAAACTAGCAGGGAGCAGGTCTTGAACCCTCGACCTTCTAGCCCGAGGTCCGGCGCGCTATCGACTGTGCCGCAAGAGCTTGCTCTGCGGCAGAGTCGATTTCCGCGCTTATAAACCCAGGGTCGTTACACTACTCCCTCCTTTCAAAGAGCGCGTCCTCGCGCTAGCTTGCGACTCTACGTCTTACAGGAACGCGCTCACCGGCCACGCACACGCACTGTCGTGGATGCAAGGTCCGATCACTTCTGACACCAATGTAATGAAACAGCAGGGAGCAGGTCTTGAACCCTCGACCTTCTAGCCCGAGGTCCGGCGCGCGATCGACTGTGCCGCAAAAGCATGCTCGTGCGGCAGAGTTGATTTCCGCGCTAATAAACCCAGGGTCGTTACAATACTATCAAATTTTGGAAACGTTACATGTATGCCCCCTTGTGGAGGGAAATTAATAGCTTAGATGGTAGCTGTAAATGGGATTCAAATGCATAATGATATTAATACAGTGACTAGACTACCTCTTTTGTATAAATGCATGCCCTTCAGAATCCAAACACAGTACTGCCACGCAGCAAAATGTTGCAAATAATCTTTCAAGTCAGCCTGATAAAATATTGAACAATTTGTGTACAAAGATAGCTTGAAATGTGATATTAGGCCTACTTTTACTGTATGGCAGTACTGTATTGGCTAGTGCATTCTCCAATATGTTCTTCTATTTTGCATTCAATTGTATGTTGATGCCATTTATCTTTCAATATTTATTTAATATATATATATTTTTTAAATGTTTGTAAGACTATTCTTTGACACATTTTCTCTTCCTTTGAAATTCTTATAGGACAGAGCATGGACTCAATGAAATGTGGATCAAAAAGAAGGTACGGTGTAGGACAGCTGCATTTGAAGTGTACATTTAACCTACACAGCAGTCAATACAAACTGAAATCTATTAGCATTCAAATGTGTGCAAATGATCTTTTCAGCTCTTCTCAGAAATGAATCAAGTCCATGCAATGGATATAGACAAAAAGATAATTCAAGGACTAGCAGAGGTCAAGGACAATACAGAAGAAGTATTTGCTCTTATTCCTTCCCTTTCTCTAATGTATTTTGTAATAAAATTAACAAGTGTAGTAAGATCATTGCTTTACTTTACTAGGACTCGAGACGACAGCAGCGATCCTGCTCTTGCCCTACCTCTTCAATGAGGACCCGAGTGGCCTTTATGTCCGTGACAAGGTATGCCTCTGCACCAATAATCAGTTTTTTCATAAACAGAAGTGTGCATGCTTATATAAAACTACAGCTGAACATTTGTTATGTTCTTTGTTAATTGTATGTGGATTAATATTTTCTTACTTTTATTGACACAAATTTCACCGCTCCCCACTCCTTTACTGCACATCGACGGAAATCCATTTCACCATGAGAGTGAAATCACGCTGGCCTTTGATGGGGAGAACATCCACMCCCTGGAGGACGTCCCCATGGGACTTGTGGCTCTGCTAGTGCTGTATTCTTTATTTTCAGTTAAACTTCCCCAAAATGTCAGAAAAACACTTATGTTCTTATGTTACTGTGTTCTGGGGATAAGAGAAGTTGGGGTGAAGTTTCCAGGGACGGTAATAACAAACTTCTTAACATAACACACACACACGAAAGCTAAAAAATCTGTATTTAGCATCAAGTCTACAATATTGTTAGTTTACCTATGATTCATTTTTAATGTATGTTGTTTTTATTATACATCATTATTTTATAAAAATGTAATGAAAAGCACTATACAGAATAAATGTATTATTGATGATGGTCTGACATGTCTGCAGAAATGTGTCAATTTTGTAATGATTTACCTCTGATTTCAAGAGAGAACCATCTATTTATAATTCAATGAATTAACGCTCGCTTTATTTGCAGGCAGAAACACAACGTTGACGGACGTTCCCCGTGTGTATTCAGCTCTACTGTGCACTCTCTCTTCCTCCGTCCCTCCCTTCCTCTTTCCTCACCCCCTCTTCCTCCCAGCCCTTAGATAGCTATTTTCTGCCGCGGCGAGGTAGCTGTGTGCTACCTGGCAGGGCTAGGCGGTGGAGGTGGTAATGGAAGGCCTGACCGAGCGTGTCAGTTCATGCCACCCCAGGGAACGGGCTGGTGGGCCTGTCAGTTCATGCCACCCCAGGGGACGGGCTGGTGGGAAAGTAATGGCCAAGGCTGCCAGATGTAGCCGTCACTTCTAATCAAGTGTGCCTCTGTCACTTTGGCTTTATTGATACCTCCCTATGTGAAGTCCCCATGCGGCCACAACCGGCCCCCAGTCTCCACTGGTTCCCGCCACAATCAGACTAGTTTCTTACCCACAAACAACTCTTGTTTTTCCTGTTGACTTGTCTGTCTTGCCTTTTTAACAACTTCCCATGTGGTGGTAGCAGGGTTGACTACGCCTGGGCTCAGATAATCATACAGTGTTGTGTTTGTATCTGGGTGAGGAAAACATGGGCAGTGGAAAACGAGATGTGACAGGGTCAAGGGTCCCTTCAGAACACTGTAGCCATATGTATATCATCTCTATGTGTGCTCCTTTCTTCCTATAGGTGTCTCTGGAAGCTGTGTGTGTGTGGTGTGTCAAATCAATTGTTATTTGTCACATGCTTGGTAAACAACAGGTGTAGACTAACAGTGAAATGTTTACTTATGGGTCCTTCCCAACAATGCAGAGAGAAAAAAATTATAATAGAAATATAATAACACAAGGAATAAATACCAATGAGTAACGATGACTTGGCTATATACACGGGGTACGAGTCGATGTACAGGGGTATGAGGTAATTGAGTTAGATATGTACATATAGGTAGGGTTAAAGTGACTAGGCAACATGATAGATAATGAACAGTAGCAGCGTAAGTGATGAGTAAAAAGGGTCAATGCGAAACGTCTGGGTAGCTATTTGGTTAACTACTCAGCTAATTATTTAGCAGTCTTATGGTTTGGTAGTAGGAGCTTTTCAGGGCCCTTTTGGTTCCAGACTTGGTGCATCGGTACCGCTTGCCGTGCTGTAGCAGAGAGGACAGTCTATGACTTGGGTGGTTGGAGTCATTGTGCTAAAGCTAGTTAGCAAGTACTTCTAACCCCTGAGGGGCCCCTGTGTTGAGGGTCAGCGTGGCGGATGTGTAGTTGCCTACCCACACCACCTGGGGGTCGCTCCGTCAGGAAGCCTACGATCTTAGTGAGCTTAGTGATGAGCTTGGAGGGCATTATGGTGTTGAATGCTGAGCTGTAGTCAAGTTATTCTCACGTAGGTGTTCCTTTTGTCCAGGCGGGAAAGGGCAGTGTGGAGTCAAATCAAGTTAAATTGTATTTGTCACATGCGCCGAATACAACCTTACCGTGAAATGCTTACTTACAAGCCCTTAACCAACAGTGCAGTTCAATAAATAAAGTTTAAAAAATATTTACTAAATAAAATAAAGTAAAAATGAAAAGTAACACAGTAGAATTACATAACAATAACGAGGCTATATACAGGGGGCACCGGTACCGAGTAAATGTGCGGTGGTACAGGTTAGTCGAGGTAATTTGTACATGTACTGTAGGTAGGGGTGCAGGGACTGTGCATAGATGATAAACAGCGAGTAGCAGCAGTGTAAAAATAAAGGGAGGGGGGCCATTTGATAAATTGTTCAGCAGTCTTATAGTTTGGGGGTAGAAGCTGTTAAGGAGCCTTTTGGACCTAGACTTGGCACTCCGGTACCGCTTGCCGAGTGGTAGCAGAGAGAACAGTCTATGACTTGGAGTCTTTGACTATTTTTTGGGCCTTCCTCTGACACCGCCTGGTATATATGTCCTGGATGGCAGGAAGCATGGCCCCAGTGATGTTTTGGGCCATACGCACTACCCTCTGTAGCGCCTTACGGTCAGATGCAGAGCAGTTGCCATACCAGCCGGTAATGCAACCGGTCAGGATGCTCTCGATGGTGCAGCTGTTGAACTTTTTGAGGATCTGGGGACCCATGCCAAATCTATTCAGTCTCCTGAGGGGGGAAAGGTGTCATGCCCTCTTCACGACTGTCTTAGTGTGTGGACCATGATACTTTGTTGGTGATGTGGACACCAAGGAACTTGAAACTCTCGACGCACTCCACTTCAGCCCCATCGATGTAAATGGGGGCCTGTTCGGCCCTCATTTTCCCATTGTCCATGATCATCTCCTTTGTCTTGCTAACATTGAGGGAGAAGTTGTTAGCCTGGCACCACACTGACAGGTCGTTGACCACCTTCCTTTAGGCTGTCTCATCGTTGTCGGTGATCAGGCACTGTTGTGTCATCAGCAAACTTAATGATGGTGTTGGAGTCGTGCTTGGCTACGCAGTCGTGGGTGAACAGGGAGTACAGGAGGGGACTGAGCACGCACCCCAGAGGGGAACCGGTGTTGAGGATCAGCGTGGTAGATGTGTTGTTGCCTAACCTTACCACCTGGGGGAGGCCCGTCAGGAACTCCACTATCCAGTTGCAGAGGGAGGTGTTCAGTCCCAGGGTTCTTAGCTTAGTGATGAGCTTTGTGGGCACTATGGTGTTGAATGCTGAGCTTTAGTCAATGAACAGCATTCTCACATAGGTGTTCCTTTTGTCCAGGTGGGAAAGACAGTGTGGAGTGCGATAGAGATTGCATCCTCTGTGGATCTGTTGGGGGGTATGCGAATTGGAGTGTCCAGGGTGACTGGATGATGGTGTTGATGTGAGCCATGACCAGCATTTCAAAAAAACTTAATGGCTACAGACGTGAGTGCTACAGGGCGGTTGTCATTTAGGCAGGTTACTTGGCGTGTGTGTGTGTGTGTTGTGTGTGTGTGTGTGTGGTGTGTGTGTGGTGTGTGTGTGTGTGTGTGTGTGTGTGTGTTGTGTGTGTGTGTGTGTGTGGTGTGTGTGTTTGTGGTGTGTGTGTGTGTGTTGTTGTGTGTGTGTGTGTGTGTGTGTGTGTGTGTGTGTGTGTGTGTGTGCAAGTCCTGGCAGCATGCAAGTCCTGGCAGCCACATCACCCTGTCCTCCATGAACTCCACTGGCTCTCTGTCGCGCCAACGCATTGATTACAAGATCTTCCTTCTGACCTACAAAGCCCTTCACCACCTTGCCCCCCCCCCCCTTGCCCTTTACCTCTCAGACCTTCTTCTCCCCCACCAACCCAGTGGACCACCTTGTCATCCCCAGGTCGTAGATCCAGAGCTTTGGCGACAGGGCCTTCTCCAGGGTTGCTCCTAGGCTCTGGAACTCCCTCCCTTTAGCTATCTTTCAGTCTCTTATAAAGCCCCACCTCTTTGACAAGGCCCACCATTAAGCCCCCCCCCCCCCCCTCTCCTCCCCACACACACACACACACACACACACACACACACACACACAACACACACACACACACACACACACACACACACACACACACACACATATACAAGCAAAGAAATACACTATTAAGGCACTCCTCTCTTCACCATACTGAGCAGCACCTAACCCTTACCCTACCCCGTACTCTAAACCGGGTTCATATCCAAATCCCAACCCTCCCCTCCCCATACACTGATACATCACACTCTTCCCTTTGAGCCCACCCCTCTCTTTATTTATGTCTTGTTTAGTCTGATGTTTTGTTTTGACTCCTGTTTTGTTGTTTTCTTTTTCATTTCTATAATTGTAAAGCGACTTTGGGTCCTTGAAAAGAGCTATATAAGTCCCATGTATTATTATTATGTAGTAGTAGTAATAGTAGTAGTAAACCATAAACCATTGACATTGTTGAAGGTTTAGTAGACACTGTATTAAAACACCTGTTTACCCTGAGCTTAATTCTACTCAACAGCAATGCATTCTGGTCCATGTACTTGGGTGGAAGCCAGGCTTTGGCACCTGGCTCTCTCTATATCTCTCCATCTTCATATCCCCAGCAGCAGGGCTTTATTGTTCCTTTGCAGAGGCCACTGGGGCTGACTTACTGGGTCATAACTGGACAGGGCAGGAGGACGGAGGAGGATGACAGACAGAAGGAAGTGTCTTTGAGGGAGTCAGGGATGGGATGCTTGTTCGTGTTTTCCCCTCAAAGGATCTTTCTGCCAAGGATAACCAGGGGTTACGATAAGATGACTAATTATTTAGCTTTTTCAATGTACTTTCAATGCATTTTTTGGTTGTAGCATTCCTCGTCGCATCACCAGGCTTCCGTTTGTCAAGGGAGAGGTCACTGTTGGAAGGGGAGGGGAGGTTTGAAGACTAATCTGTCCATCTTTCCCATCTCCCAGATCCCTTTGACTAATATGTCCATCACCCTCCATTTCCCCTGACTAATCTGTCCATCACCCCCCAGATCCCCCTGACTAATCTGTTCATCACCCCCCAGATCCCCTTGTCCTGGCACATGGTCTGTTCCTTGTTGTACACCTTCCCTAACAGATGCTCAGAGCAAGAGTGAAGGGAGAGGTGTGAGGCAGTGACTGTGAAATAGAGGACACACAACGGAGCCCCTTGCATTGCAGATGTACTCTACTGTGCTACTGTTGTCAACACAACATTGTGGAACGGTTGATTTTTGGTCAGTGTAAGTATGAGTGGAGGGATTCTAATTACTTAAATCGACTTAAACAATATATAGTGATAAGTAGATTAAATAGAATGCATGAAGAACATGATGAAACATCTATATTTTATATGCAAATTTTGCACCCTGGTGACAAAAAGGGGTTGTAAAACCAATTGATGGATATGTCACCACTGTCATAACACGGGGCTCTGCCACCGTGAGTTATGGTGATCCTAAGCTCTCTAAGATGAGCAGAATCATCTCAAGCCGTAGATTTTTAGGACTTAAATCTTTTATCATCATACGTGATTCATAATGCTGAAAAAAAGCTAGTCGTCTATCCTCTATTTCATTCCATTTCACCATCTTTGAAAGGTCTTTAAGGCAGAACTGAAACTGTTCTCATTATTTTCATAGCTTTCATAGCTTCTGTCAACATGTTTAGACGTTGGTAGATTTAGAATCAAATGTCAGGCAGAGGCATTTCCATGCACTATCAGTGTAATACATGTAGACCATGAGGAATATCTAGGGATGGAAGGAAAGGGGGTGGAAAAGAGGAGAGACTTTATCCCCAGGAAGACGGGCCTTGGTTCCCCAAGAACACCATGTCGCCCGAATCCCCCAGAATCCCTTCATGGCAGAACAAAGATGTTTTGACTCGGCGGCTCGTGTAAAGTCTCCGCAAACCGGGTATATATTTTTAAAAGACGCCAGCTCCACCATCACTTTCTTATCTTCCTTCATTAGAGGGGAAACGGAAACCGACGACCAACGGCTCTATTAAAGAGACGAGCCCCCCTCCAATTATAACTGTCCGATTTGTCACTTTTCAAATGACATACCTATTAGAGGCCAATAAAACCTCTCTGAGCCGAGTGGAGCCAGCCTGCACACATCAAGGCTGCGATTTAGACGAAAGATGAGATGTCAACCAGAGAGAAAGTGGCGAGATTTCTGTCTCTCTATGCTTTTATCTATAAGTTCCCATATAGCTCAGTTGGTAGAGCATGGCACTTGCCATGCCAGGGTTGTGGGTTTGATTCCCACGGGGGACCAGTATGAAAATGAATGCACTCACTACTCTAAGTCGCTCTCATTTGGAATCGACTAAAATGTAAGCCGCCTCGTTTGGAAAGACCTGCTGGTTTTGGCTCCCATCGATGAGCACTGCTGTTATTCCTCCTTGTGAACTTATTCAATAAAACCAAATGCCAAAGCTAGGGTTTTGGAAGAGGATGGAGCAGGCAGCGGCCATCGCATGGTGGCGTTATCTGCTGGGCAGAGGGGTGGTAGGCTGTCCAGGGGTTGAGGCAGCAGCAGTAGCATCCTGCAACACCCTTCTCTCAAGTTTTAAACCAATGATATACGGTACATTAACCCTGTATTACTGATGCTGTACACTAATGTTCAAAAGTTTGGGGTCACTTAGAAATGTCCTTGTTTTTGAAAGAAAAGCAATTTTTTGTCCATTAAAATAACATAAAATTGATCAGAAATACAGTGTAGACATGGTTAATGTTGTAAATGACGATTGTAGCTGGAAACGGCTGATTTATAATGGAATATCTACATAGGCGTACAGAGGCCCATTATCAGCAACCATCACTCCTGTGTTCCAATGGCACGTTGTGTTAGCTAATCCAAGTTTATAATTTTAAAAGACTAATTGATCATTAGAAAACCCTTTCGCAATTATGTTAGCACAGATGAAAACTGTTGTACTGATTAAAGAAGCAATAAAACTGGCCTTCTTTAGACTAGTTGTGTATCTGGAGCATCAGCATTTGTGGATTCGATTACAGGCTCTAACTTTCTTCTGAAACTCGTCAGTCTATTCTTGTTCTGAGAAATGAAGGCTATTTCATGCGAGAAATTGCCAAGAAACTGAAGATCTCATACAACACTGTGTACTACTCCCTTCACAGAACTGCACAAACTGGCACTAACCAGAATAGAAAGAGGAGTGGGAGGCAAATGTTTTTAGATATTTTAAATGTTTTTAGTTTTTATTTGAGCTCACATAATATAATTTAAAAGTATGCTTAAATGTGTCTGTAATAGATAAATGTGGCAAAAACAAATGTAGACATTAATAAATGCATTTCAATAGATAGGTTAGCTGACAACGTCACGTAAAACGATGTGCACTCTTTAATTGGGCAGAAGTCCATGTGTTGTTGTGACTGGATGGCCAGATAGCTAGCAACAATGGCAAGAAGCTGACATGTAGGGAATCATAGGTGGCTCGTTTCAGCTAGTTTTATCTTGCTCTTGATACCATGTCATGTTTTGAGGTGTTTTAACTAACGTTATGCCTATGCTAACATGGCAAAACATTTGCTAGCTAACCAACAACTGTACTGATGTTTTTGAGAGGCAACAAGTGTTCATTGTGCAAATGTATTTATGTTTTCAATAAACATTGGAGATGAAATCTAGTTTGCAAGTGGTCCCTGTCTGTTTTGCCCCATAGTTGCACACGTGTCGGTTATGTTGTTAAACAACCAACCCATCTATAGCTTCCAAAATATTTTGATTAAATGTGGGAGAGTGCCAAGATGGAGGCGCAGTGGCTTCAAAACAGCGTCCCCTGACATCTAGCGTATTTATATATAATTGTTTAAAATCCATGATTCCCTTCCTAATCCAAGAGGTATTATGAGCAGGATGAACCCATCTGGAGCTGTGTGGCTGCTAGTATGTGGTAAGACATCTTGAAATACAAAAAAAAAGAAAATTCTAGTAATGATGACAGATGTGTAATCCTTACTGTTAGTGGATTTACAGTGTTAGACCATGGACTAATACGTAGATGTCTGACAGTTGTACTTACTGAGATGTAATTGCTGTATGCTGGTTCTGTGAAAATGATCTATATATATATACAGTATATTGTTTTTTTGACACATGAGCACAAACACAAGTGCATGCAGACACACAAACACGGTATAGTGTACATGCACACACACACACACACACACTGAGTTGGAGTTTGCCAGTGGTGTAATGTACTTAAGTAAAAATACTTTAAAGTACTACTTAAGTAGATTGAGGTATCTGTACTTAACTTTACTATTTATATTCATGACACCTTTTACTTTTACTTCACTACATTCCTAAAGAAAATAATGTACTTTTTACTCCATGCATTTTACCTGACACCCAAAAGTACTTGTTACATTTTGAATGCTTAGAAGGACAGGAAAATGGTCTTATTCCTGCACTTATCAAGAAAACATATGGTCATCCCTTCTGCCTCTGATCTAGCGGACTCACTAAACACAAATGTATCTTTGTAAATGATGTCTGTGTGTTGGAGTGTGCCCCTGGCTATCCATACATTTCTTAAACAAGAACATGGTGCTGCCTGCTTTGCTTAATTGAAGGAATTTGACAAGATATATACTGTTACTTTTGATACTTAAGTATATTTGAGAAAATACATTTTCTTTTGATACTTAAGTATATTTACAACCAAATACTTTTAGACTTTTAGTCAAGTAGTATTTTACTGGGTGGCTTTTACTTTTACTTGAGTAACTTTCTATTAAGGTTTCTATACTTTTACTCAAGTATGACAATTTGGTACTTTTTCCATCACTGGAGATTGCGGTTGTCATTGGCCATAGCCACAAAGGCCCCCTGATTAGCATTATGGGTCTAGAAAGTGTTACTAAAACACTAAAAGTGTGGTAAAACATGCAGGCTGCTTTTAATTGGCTCCCCTGCTCTTGCATCCAACAAGAGACTTGTATAATTTTTACAATGTAGCCTACCAAAGGCCACGTCCCAAATTACACCCTATTCCTTACATAATGCCCCATGGGCCCTGGTCAAAAATAGAGAATAGGGTGCCATTTGGAACGGAGACATAGTATTGGAGAATCAACACTGAATTCCCATGCCTGCTCTATAGTGATGTCATGTTCCCTATACTGTATATCGTGACATATTTATCACTGCTATAAAGGCAGGTTAGTCACACGGTACAAATGTCCAATGGCAATTAAAATGTAGTCCCAAACTAAACCAAATAAATCTAAAAAATCTATGTATTGATTGTTAAAGCTGTCCATCCCAAATTAAATTGTCACTTGCGTCACAATTCCAGTGTCGTTTTGGAACAAATTCAACATGTCCAACCATCTTCTATAACCGTAAAAGCCTTGGTTTCATGCATGTTAACATTAGAAGCCTCCTCCCTAAATTAGTTTTATTCACTGCTTTAGCACACTCTGCCAACCCGGATGTCCTAGCCGTGTCTGAATCCTGGTTAAGGAAGGCCACCAAAAATCCAAAATAGTCTAAATCCTGCCTAATGTTCCTAAAACAAGGTTGGGCGATTGTGTACAAGCCTACATCGCCCGATTGCGCCCCATAGCGATCCTCGATAGTTATCACTATGGGGGGGTGTATTTCTCATGGCTACCCATGTATTTCCATTGAAATATAAGGTTTATTTGGAAAGTAATAAATATATAGATATTTTTAAAAGCATTCATGATTTGCGAAAATGTAATATACTAACTATCCCTCTTGTTAAAAGGGGGTGACACTCTAGACCCAAACTGTTACAGACCTATATCTATCCTACCCTGCCTTTCTAAGGTCTTCGAAAGCCAAGTTAACAAACAGATCACRGACCATTTCGAATCCCACCGTACCTTCTCCGCTATGCAATCTGGTTTCCGAGCTGGTCATGGGTGCACCTCAGCCACACTCAAGGTCGTAAATGATATCCTAACCGCCATCGATAAAAGACAATACTGTGCAGCCGTATTCATCGACCTGGCCAAGGCTTTCGACTCTTTTAATCACAACATTCTTATCGGCAGACTCAACAGCCTTGGTTTCTCAAATGACTGCCTCGCCTGGTTCACCAACAACTCTTTAGACATAGTTCAGTGTGTCAAATCGGAGGGCCTGTTGTTCGGACCTCTGGAAGTCTCTATGGGGGTGCCACAGGGTTCAATTCTCGGGCTGACTCTTTTCTCTGTATACATCAATGATGTCGCTCTTGCTGCTGGTGATTCTCTGATCCACCTCAATGCAGACGACACCATTCTGTATACTTCTGGCCCTTCTTTGGACACTGTGGCTCCAATGCCATACAACTCTCCTTCTGTGGCCTCCAACTACTCTTAAATGCAAATAAAACTAAATGCATGCTCTTCAACCGATCGATGCCCGCACCTAACTGTGTCACACCCACCCGTGAATTGGGGTGGGTATTCTATGTTCTATGTTGTGTATTTCTTTGTGTTTGGCCGGGTGTGGTTCTCAATCAGAGGCAGCTGTCTATCGTTGTCTCTGATTGAGAACCATACTTAGGTAGCCCTTTTTTCCACGTGTCTTTGTGGGAATTTGACTTTGTTTAGGGCACTTTGCCTTTGAGCTTCACGGTTTGTTTTTGTAGTGTTTATTGTTTTGTTTGGCGTCATTTTTATTCAATAAAATAAAATGTATGCTCACCACGCTGCACCTTGGTCCGCTTCTACAGACAGCCGTGACAAACTCCCGTCCAGTATCACTACTCTGGATGGTTCTGACTTAGAATATGTGGACAATTAGAGCACTGCATTGCAGTGCTAGCTGCGCCACCAGAGTCTCTGGGTTCGCGCCCAGGCTCTGTCGCAGCCGGCCGCGACCGGGAGGCCCGTGGGGCGACGCACAATTGGCCTAGCGTCGTCCGGGTTAGGGAGGGTTTGGCCGGTAGGGATATCCTTGTCTCATCGCGCTACAGCGACTGCGGGCCGGGCGCAGTGCGCGCTAACCAAGGGGGCCAGGTACACTGTGTTTCCTCCGACACATTGGTGCCGCTGGCTTCCGGGTTGGAGGCGCGCTGTGTTAAAGAAGCAGTGCGGCTTGGTTGGGTTGTGCTTCGGAGGACGCATGGCTTTCGACCTTCGTCTCTCCCGAGCCCGTACGGGAGTTGTAGCGATGAGACAAGATAGTAATTACTAGCGATTGGATACCACGAAAATTGGGGAGAAAAGGGGATAAATTTTTTTTTTTAAGATTTTTTTTTTTTAAATGTTAAAAAAAAGAATATGTGGACAATTACAAATACCTAGGTGTCTGGTTAGACTGTAAACTCTCCTTCCAGACTCACATTAAGCATCTCCAATCCAAAACTAAATCTAGAATCGGCTTCTTATTTCGCAACAAAGCATCCTTCACTCATGCTGCCAAACATACCCTCGTAAAACTGACTATCCTACCGATCCTTGACTTCGGCGATGTCATTTATAAAATAGCCTCCAACACTCTACTCAGCAAATTGGTTGTAGTCTATCAGTGCCATCCGTTTTGTCACCAAAGCCCCATATACTACCCACCACCGCAACCTGTATGCTCTCGTTGGCTGGCCCTCGCTTCATATTCGTCACCAAACCCATGGGCTCCAGGTCTAACCCTAAACGAGAACTTGTTCTCAACTGGCCTACCTGGTTAAATAACGGTGATATAAAAAAAAATATATAAAAATATATTGCTTCCGATCTCCAGTAAGGGTGTGTCTCAATAGCCTAAATTGGCCTTCTCTCTGCAGAATAGGGAAAGTAGACAAAGATAGGAAGCCTCTTAAATTATTGAGACACACCCCAACTCTACAAGGGCACAGGAGAGCCTAACTCCTGTGGGCTTAACATATGGGCCCGTCCTGCAGTGAATGCCTGGATGCCCTAAAATTGTCCAACATCTGCACGCTGTCTTCGCGAACAGAACACCCTGTCCCTTGCCCATCCTGGCCGCCAAACCCCTGAGGCCCCCTGAGACCGCTACCCACCTGTGTGACACACCCGGTGGCCCCCCCAAGCTCTGAATAATGCATGGGCAGACTGTCGCCACTCTGCACTGAGTTAATGAGTCAATTGCTCAGTGAGTCTAGGGCTGGATCTCCAATGGCACCCTCTTCCCTATGACCTACTTTTGACCAGAGCCCTATAAGCCATAGTCAGAAGTAGTGCACTAAATATGGAATAGGGTACTGTTTGGGATGCAGATTTGAAGTAGATGAGACAGACGATGGTTGACGGTGAAGTCGGAGATGGTGGTGCGCTCCACATTGAAATGTCCTCCCCCCTTGCCTGGGTTTCGCTCCGTGGTGTCTGCACCAGATGTCCAGGATTCGGGGTGATGGATTGTGGGTCCTAAGTCCCCCTTTCCCTCTGCAGCAGCAAAGCAGTGGAGGCAGCAATGTGTCTGGACGAGGGAAGGAGAACCATTTATATGCCCATGCTGCAGGACAGTTGTGTTCGTTTAACACATACGTTCCCCCATGTTCCCTCTTCCTCTCCACTGAATTCCTGGGAGACTTTCTCCCGACTTCCCTTCTCTCAGCCATGTGCGTTAATGTACTGAGAGCTGATGTTCCTGCTCTAGTGGGTCTGTTGGAGGGAATGGAACGACACACTCCATCCGTTACTGGTGGGGATAATAGACGCAGGACTGTTTGTAGTAAACATACTGCATGTCTGTAAGGGAGGGGATACATCCATCCAGGGAAGAAGATGGTCAATTATTGCTCACACGTACTGTATGTTTGTGACATGATGCTGGGGGATTGAATATGCAATGCTGTTGCCATGCCCCCAGTGTTTCTGCTGGTCTTCTAGGCATGTGTTATTACTATTCAGCGAACTCTAAATTGGGATTTCTACAATCACTTTACATTTATTTGCATACGTATTTGCATATGGATGCCATTATATCCTCTAAATACACTAATTACTCCATGGCTGTGTTTTTCATGGGAAAGTTTCACTTCCATTTGAATCTGTCAGCAAAATGCAACATCCCTCCTCTCTAATGAAGTATGGAGCCCTCAGGTCACTGCTAACTCTCTCTCTCTCTCTCTCTCTCTCTCTCTCTCTCCCACCCGCCTCTTGAGGATTGAACCACAAGTTCTCAAAAATGGGATTAAGGTCTGGGGAGTTTTCCTGGCCATGGACCCAAAATATCAATGTTTTGTTCCCTGAGCCACTTAGTTATCACTTTTGCCTTAATGGCAATGTCACGTGATCCTGACCTGTTGTCTGTTTTTTTGTAGCCAAAGCCTTCCGCCAGACAGGATCAGCCAGAGCCTTCCGCCAGACAGATCAGCCAGAGCCTTCCGCCAGACAGGATCAGCCAGAGCCTCTCCGCCAGACAGGATCAGCCAGAGCCTTCGCCCAGCAGGATCAGCCAGAGCCTTCCGCCAGACAGGATCAGCCAGAGCCTTCCGCCAGACAGGATCAGCCAGAGCCTTCCGCCAGACGGATCAGCCAGATCCGCCAGCCAGCCATGAGCAGCCAGATCCCGTCAGCCAGCCATGAGCAGCCAGATCCGTCAGCCAGCCATGAGCAGCCAGACCGTCAGCCAGCCATGAGCAGCCAGCCCCGTCAGCCAGCCATGAGCAGCCAGATCCGTCAGCCAGCCATGAGCAGCAAGATCCGTCAGCCAGCCATGAGCAGAAGCTCGTAGCCGCCAGAGCAGCAAGATCGTCAGCCAGCCATCGAGCAGCCAGAGCCGCCGGCCCAGGAGCCGCCAGAGCCCGCCGGCCAGGATCCCGCAGAGCCCGCGGCCAGGATCCGCCAGAGCCCGCCGGCCAGGATCGCCAGAGACCGCCGCCAGGATCCGCCAGAGCGCCAGACAGTCAGGCGCCAGACAGTAATGAGCTGCCAGACAGTCATGAGCTGCCTCCAGTCATGAGCTGCCCTCCAGTCATGAGCTGCCCTCCAGTCATGAGCTGCCTACAGTCATGAGCTGCCCTCCAGTCATGAGCTGCCTACAGTCATGAGCTGCTACAGTCATGAGCTGCCCTACAGTCATGAGCTGCCCTACAGTCATGAGCTGCCCTACAGTCAGGAGCTGCCACAGTCAGGAGCTGCCACCTACAGTCAGGAGCTGCCACCCAGTCCGACTGCACCAGTCCGGAGCTGCCACCCAGTCCGGAGCTGCCACCCAGTCCGGAGCTGCCACCCAGTCTCGGAGCTGCCCTCTGTCCTGCGCTGCCCTCTGT